>NC_091782.1:27918792-28278462 GCF_029378745.1 Bos indicus | reverse complement strand
GAAGTTCTTCTCGTTCATTTTCCTCTGAAAACCCTGTGAGTTATAGAAACTCACCTTGCCCTTGTGGTGGACATAGGACTCATATGTTATTTGCCCGTTCCCCAAAGAAGGCATCCACTTTAATCCATTCGATTTTCTTTTTCTTTTTTTTTTCCCTGTTACATTAAAAAAAAAAAAATCATAGCATATAGTGTGTGTATGTGTGTGTTAATTGCTCAGTCATATCCAACTCTTTGCAACCCCATAGACTGCAGCCCACCAGGCCCCTCCATCCATGGGATTCTCCAGGCAAGAACACTGGAGTGGGTTGCCATTTCCTTCTCCAAAAGGAACTATAGAAAGAAAGAAAGTGAAGTCGCTCAGTCGTGTCCAACTCTTTGCAACACCATGGAATGTAGCTTACCAGGCTCCTCCATCTGGAGAAGGCAATGGCACCCCACTCCAGTACTCTTGCCTGGAAAATCCCATGGACGGAAGGGCCTGGTGGGCTGCAGTCCATGGGGTCGCTAGGAGTCAGACACGAATGAGCGACTTCACTTTATTTTTTCACTTTCATGCATTGGAGAAGGAAATGGCAACTCACTCCAGTGTTTTTGCCTGGAGAATCCCAGGGATGGGGGAGCCTGGTGGGATGCTGTCTATGGGGTTGCACAGAGTCGGACACAACTGAAGCGACTTAGCAGCAGCAGCAGGTTCCTCCATCCATGGAATTTTCCAGGCAAGAGTACTGGAGTGGGTTGCCATTTCTTTCTCCTAACATATAGTAGAGACTGTAAATGATACTTTCTCACACCAGGGCCCCAGATTTACATATTTACCTAGATCAGAGGGAGGAATGCGTATATATGCTACCTCTACAAGTTCTTGCAGTCTTAGCCTTATTTATCCTACAGTTTATGGAAAATCTGCCCAGGATGTTGAGAATAGCTGATTTCTACATCTCCAGCCCCATAAATATTTCTAGCCCATTCATTCAAAAAGCTGATGCAGATATTTACAATCATCAAGAATTCATTTTCTCTAGGATATTCCCATGAATTATGTATTATTAGCCCATAAAATTAATTAGAATTCTAATGACTGCTCTAGGCAAGAACACACCTTTCATGTGTTGTTGGAACATCTGCATTCAGTCTAATCAATTAGGACAAAAACTAAATTCTAGGGATCATCAGCTGAATTTACAAGATGTTTCCTGGTTTCTTGCATTTGATCCCTGATAGACAAGTGTAACTGATTCTAAAGGTTCTCAGGTCCCATGCTGATGTCAACATGATGCATTTCTTTGGCCTTGGAGGTGTTTACACCTGGTCTTGAGAATGCTGTACATGGTCCGGCCTCTCATATGGCAATTTGGATGACTTAGTGCAACAAATTCTCAAACCTATCCATCCTGCTGTTAAGCTAGAGAATATATACACACAGAAACCTTTGTAGATGAGAAATGCTGAATGATGCTATTTGGAGGATGTTCTTTTAGATTAATGGACAAGATTAAGAACAGATTTCAGTGGTCTTAAATGCACAAGGGACATCAGAAAGGCAAATGCCTCTTTAAACCTCTCCCCTGCTTTGGAGAATTTCAGGGACTTGGCCTGCAACTGTGTAGCACCTGTATGGCCTGCAAACTCTGTAGCACCTGTGGATAACTCATCTCTCTGAGTCTACCTAGTAATCACTAATAACTTTCTTTTTTACTGGACAAATTGTTAATTCTGTGGTTACTGACAAACAAAAGAGTTAAATAGGAAAGATCTAAGGCAAAAAGTAACAGGCAAGTCCTACCATAAAAATTCCATTAAAAATATCAGGAATTTACATGAAGTAAACCCACTCTTGGACTTCCCAGGTGGTGCTAGTAGTAAAGAACCCATGTGCCAATGTAGGTAGACATTAGAGCTATGGGTTCGATCCCTGGGTGGGGAAGATCCCCTGGAGGAGGGCATGGCAACCCACTCCAGTATTCTTGCTGAGAGTATCTCATGGACAGAGAAGTGTGGCAGGTTGCAGTCCATAGGGTTGCACCGAGTTGGACACAACTGAAGTGACTTAGCATGCTCACAAACCCACTATTATTCTAAGGTGGTCAGGTGAGAGAGTTTGCTTACTGCTATAGAGGAATGGGGGGTTGGTTTCTCTACCACTTAACTTTATGGAGGGCTCCAAAAAGGAAAAATGATAAAGACATTTCTGAGATTTTTTGCTTTAAATCCTGGTTTCCCTTGGTAAAGGCAACTGCTTATGCTTCCCTGATTTAAGACTATGTCTTGTGCTTACGTATAAACGTCCTGTGTAATTTTCCTATTTTAGTTTTTGGCATTTCTGCTGAAATATATATATTCTTTCTCCAGTTACATAGTAGCTCATGAAAATTTATTTCCAATAGTAGAATTCCATCACATATCAAATCAAGGGACTATAATTTGTCTCTCCTAATGCTCAGGAGAAAATTTCCTTGATTGCGAGCTTTAAAAAATTTTGTTACTTTATACTGACCTGCACAATGTGACTGGGTTAGAACCTAGTAAATACATTTACAACAAATGAGCAATTGAATGAATGAATTTCATATTTCCTTATTTCACTGTATATACCATTCTATTTTATTTTCAAAGTAAGTCATATAGAATAATCTTCAAATTGTCCCCCAAGGTTTGCTGATTTTCTCATCTCTGTTTCCTCTTTATGAACTCTCTACTGAGTGTAATAAGTGCCTGTCTCTCTGTCCTTCTCTTTTTTCTTCCATTTCAGTATATTGTTGATCTTTAAACGTTTTACTTTAGATAATGAGAAATCAAGTCTTATAAAGTTTTATTGCCTACATAAGAATGATTGCAATAATAACGCAGCTACAACTGATGAGTTAGCAAAGATATCTGGGATGTATCTGGTTGACCTTTGTCCACAAGGGAGGGGGGAGATATAGTTTTATTGCTGAGAAAATAACTTGATAAGAAACTTTACATGTTTCTTTTTTAAAAACCAAGAAGATCTTCCAGGTTTAAAAACATATTGGGACATTTCAGAGGCAAAATCCTGACCTAATTGGTGCAAAAGAGCAATTAGAGAAAAGATTTGAAAAGATTTTAACAATTGAATATGATACAGGTCAAAGAGCTTTTGAGGAAGCAAGAGAAAATATCTGGAGGGAGTTGACAGAATCTTGGAAGATTATTTCTATACCAAGATATAATGATGGCTGTGAGGGTTGTTGGTACTGCATTTATAGGGGAATGACTTTGGGCTCAGCCCGGGGGTTGTTATAAATAGATACAAACTTCATGGGACTTGGCAGTGTTTGAGCTCCCCACTTGAAAAAGCCAAATGGTGACAAAGCAAAAGCATAACTAAGTAAGAGGCAAAAATGCAACTGGAACCATTTTTATGATTTACCTGTACAGACAATTCCATTTTCTCATACTTGTTCATTGTCCTAAACACTCAGAGATGCTCCCTTTCCCAGAGCCTGCTGTCCCCTCTGCTCTCATCATATTTCTCCCAGTTTTTGAGAGTCTTGGCCTCCAGAAGCAGTCACTCTCCATGGGATCTAACCTTGTGTAGATTACTTTAGTCAATTTATAACTGTAGCTTAACTGAGTACTTTGGCTTCCTTGTTGACTCAGTGGTAAAAGTTTGCCTGCCAAGCAGGAGATGTGGATTCAATCCCTAGGTCAGGAAGATCTCCTGGAGAAGGCAATGGCCACCCACTTCAATATTCTTGCCTGCAAAATGTGTGGACAGAGGAGCCTCGAGGGCTACAGTCCATGGGGTAGCAAAAGATTCAGACACAACTTAGTGATTAAACAACAACAATTGACTACTCTAACCATGATTTGGTGGTAATGTTCTTCTGCCTTGAAGATATTTTCTACCATCTAAAACTGGATCTGTTTGCCAAGGACTATATTCTGTCCTTTCTATACCAACTATCTACCTGTTTTGGTTTCTGCTTCCTGGGCATGTCCATCAGACTCTCTGTAGATTTTTCTGCTGTGTCCTCATGAAGGGCCCTCCTTGATGTTGGCTACTTGTGTAGCTATCCCTCCTATTATTTGAGACCTTTCTGCCTTGATGGACTCCTTCATCTTCTTGCTGCTGGAACTGAGTCTAATATTTGCCTCATGTTCACCACCTCCCTCAGTGTGTCTAGTTTCTCTAGCCTTCCTGTCTAGCTTGTTCAGCTGCCACCCAAACTCTAGTGCTGGAATTAGAAAGGGCAGATTTATGAAACTTAAATAAGAAGGTGGTGTTGGTGGGCCACTGGGGCTTTCTTGACTCCACAACAAGTGTTTGTGTGTGTGTGTGTGTGTGTGTGTGTGTGTGTGTGATTTTAGAAAAGTTCTCATAATTCTGTGGACCAGGGACCTTGTAAAATATGATAAATGTTTTCATTAGTATAGTATATAATGGTAACGAACATTCAGAAAGTAAGTGTTCAAGGTCAATAAGCATTAGAATTTGCAGAGTGCCGGGAGCCAGTACGGGAGTTCCCACCCATGACAAGGTCATGCGGGAGAGCCCTGATGGGCAAGGCGAGTCAGGACTCGAGGGGCCCCCTGGATCTGCTTGAGCATCTACCCAAAAACCAGAATCATTCTGTTTTACTATTTCATGACTTTTACCAACTCCTCTGACATTTATGGGGGGCTATCCCCGACCACCTTTCTCTGTAAGAAAATCAACTTAGAGCTCTAGTTAATAATTCTCCAGGGTACAATAGGTGTGTTCCAATTCAAATCCCTTAGATAGTTTTCTAACTTGCCTGACAGGTTTTCGGACTCTTACAGCTATGCATGTGACTATTCACAGCCTCCCAACCACAAGAGGCACGGAAAGCTTAAGATATTCTAACAATGCAGGGCTTCTTGGGGAGTTAAAATTATTAGGATAGAACTAGTAGAAGATTTCATTATTGAGCTAATGCTTGCTGCCAAGTTTCCATATCCCTTACCCACTGTGTCCCTGGGAGTATATTAATTAATATAGTTGGTATATAGAAAAAATAACTAGTGGCCTTGGTGTTAACAACTTTAGACCCTTGAGGTAGTAAATTCTTTCCTTGCTACAGCCCACTGCACATTTGCCCTATAGGAATGTAACTTTAGTGTTTTTGGAGCGTGGCACCAAACTTTAGAAAAATTACTTTTAGAGAAAATAAGTTTTCTGGTTAACTAACCTTTATCAAAACAAAGAGTCATAAAATGTTAATAGACCTCCTGGCCAGAAGATGATGTAAATCACCTAAAGCATTTGTATACAGAAAAGAAAGCCTGGTCTCGATAAGGGTCAAGGACTGCTGACTTTGCATGACTCTGCAACCCCTATTATCCTCTATGTACAACTTAAGGTATAAAAACTCCTTTTGAAAATAAAGCTAAGGGCCTTGCTCATCAGGCTTGGTCTCCCCGAGTCGTTCTTGCTTCCCTTTCTCTCCTTTTCTTCTCTGTTCTTCCTTCAGGATGACTAATTTGGAGAGTGGGGGCCCTCTGAGACCACTTACCTGCCCAGGCTTCTAAGACCTACTTGAGAAGGTGCCTAAGGTGGGGGCACCTTCAGCTATTCGAGAGGGTGCCTGTGGCCTCTGTGGTCAGAGCAAGTTTGGTGTCACGAATTTTATTGGCTTTCCATGTAAACCAGTTAGATCAAGCCTCTTTCTCTCCCTTTTTGCTATTCTTTCACCAATGCCGTCCTCCTGAGGGAATCCCTGGATCCAACTGGGACAGGACCCCGGTAGCAGAGTAAAACTTTCAGAACCCAGAGTGTGCAGATTGCTATAAAGTTAAAGAGAAAGATCTCCTGGAGAAAGGAATAACTACCCATTCCAGTATTCCTGGGACTTTTCTGGTGGCTCAGATAGTAAAGAATCTGCCTGCAATGCGGGAAATGTGAGTTTGATCCCTGGATGGGAACGATTCCCTGGAGAAAAGATTGGATACCCATGCCAGTATTCTTGCCTGGAGAATTCCATGGACAGAGGAGCCTGGCTGGCCACAGTTCACGGGGTCACAAAGAGTCAGATAGGACTGAGTGACTAACACTTTCACTTTCGAAAAGAAAAGGAACACCTGGGCTTCTGAGGGTCTAGTAACTTGTAAGTGTAGGTTCAGATCTAGGTGACACAGGCAGTCTATTCCCAAGTCTAAGATGCAGTGGAAGGTGTGGATTTGGCCAGTGTCCAAAGCTCAGGTGAACTATTAGGAAAAAGTTTCAAAAGTGATTGGCACTGGCCACACTTGCCCTCTGTGACAGTCTGCACTCTGTCTGTGGCGTATGTTTCTAAATAAATCCACTTCTACTTCTAAAAGAGACACACTTTATCTCTCACTGAATTCTTTCTGCATTCAGCCATCAAGAACCCGAGCTTCATTAGGTCCTGAAACCAGCCCATAGCTGATATGGCTTGAAGAAATATGTGGAAGAGGATATCAAAAGTCTCAGATATACAACTTCTCCATGGGCAGTTATTTCATTTAATGAATCTATTTTTCAGAGCTGACTTGGGCTTCCCTGGTGGCTCAGTGATCAGGAATTCACCTGCCAAAGCAGGAGGCACAGGTTTGCTCCCTGATCCTAGAGAATCTGGCATGCCACAGAGCAAATAAGCCCATGTGCCAGAACTATTGAACCTGTGCTCTAGAGCTCAGGGCATGCAACTACTGAAACCTGTGCTCCCTAGAGCCCATGCTCCTCAACAAGGGAATCCTGCACTCTGCAACTAGAGGGTTGTCCCCGCTCACCATAAGTAGAGAAAAGCCCACACACCAATGAAGACCCAGCATAGCCAAAAATAAATAAATAAATTAAAAATTTGTTGGGACTTAGGGATCAGTTGAGGGAATTGCTATGCAGAAAATATGTTCAGTTCAGTTCAGTTTCTAAGTCATGTCCAACTCTTTGTGACCCCATGGACTGCAGCACACCAGGCTTCCCTGTCCATCACCAACTCCTGAAGTCTACTCAAACTCATGTCCATTGCGTCAGTGATGCCATCCAACCATCTCATCATCTGTCATTCCCTTTTCCTCCTGTTTCAGTCTTTCCCAGAATCAGGGTCTTTTCCAGTGGTCAGTTCTTCACATCAGATGGCCAAAGTATTGGAGTTTCAGCTTCAGCATCAGTCCTTCCAATGAATATAAGGACTGATTACCTTTAGGAATGACTGATTGGATCTCCTTGCAGTCCAAGGGACTCTCAAGAGTCTTCTCCAACACCACAGTTCAAAACATCAGTTCTTCAGTGCTCAGCTTTCTTTATAGTCTAACTCTCACATCCACACATGACTACTGGAAAAACCATAGCCTTGACTAGACAGATCTTTGTTGGCAATAATCTCTCTGCTTTTTAATATGCAGAGGCATAGCTTTTCTTCCAAGGAGCAAGCATCTTTTAATTTCATGGCTGCAGTCACCATCTGCAGTGATTTGGGAGCCCCCCAAAATAAAGTCTGTCACTGTTTCCATTGTTTTCCCATCTATTTGCCATGAAGTGATGGGACTGAATGCTAGGATCTTAGTTTTCTGAATGTTGAATTTTAAGCCAACTTTTTCACTGTCCTCTTTCACTTTCATCAAGAGGCTCTTAGTTCTTCGCTTTCTGCCACAAGGGTGGTGTCATCTGCGTATGTAGGTTATTGATATTTCTCCTGGCAGTCTTGATTCCAGCTTGTGCTTCATGCAGCCTGGCATTTCCCATGATGTACTCTGCATAGAAATTAAATAAGCTGGGTAACAATATACAGCCTTGACATACTTGTTTCTCAGTGTGGAACCAGCTTGTTGTTCTATGTCCAGTCCTAACTGTTGCTTCCTGACCTGTATACAGATTTCTCAAGAGGCAAGTCAGGTGGTCTGGTATTCCCATCTCTTTCAGAATTTCCCACAGTTTATTGTGATCCACACAGTCAAGGGTTTGGTGTAGTCAATAAAGCAGAAGTAGATGTTTTTCTGAAACTCTCTTGCTTTTTTGATGATCCTACAGATGTTGGCAATTTGATCTCTGGTTCCTCTGCCTTTCTAAATCCAATTTGAACATCTGGGTATTCATGGTTCATATACTGTTGAAGCCTGGCTTGGAGGACTTTGAGCATTACTTTGCTAGCGTGTGAGATAAGTGCAATCATGCATTAGTTTGAACATTCTTTGGCATTGCCTTTCTTTGTGATTGGAGTGAAAATTAACCTTTTCCAGTTCTGTGGCCACCGCTGTTTTCCAAATTTGCTGGCATATTGAATACAGCACTTTAAAGTATCATCTTTTAGGATTTGAAATAGCTCAACTGGAATTCCGTCACCTCTACTAGCTTTGTTTGTAGTGATGCTTCCTAAGGCCCGCTTGAGTTCACATTCCGGGATGTCTGGTTCTAGGTGAGTGATCACACCTTTGTGGTTATCTGGGTCCTGAAAATCTTTTTTGTATAGTTATTCTGTGTATTCATGCCACTCTTTTAAATACTTTCTGCTTTTGTTAGGTCCATACCATTTCTGTCCTTTACTGTGCTCATCTTTGCATGAAATGTTCCCTTGATATCTCTAATTTTTGAAGAGATCTCTAGTCTTTCCCATTCTATTCTCTTCCTCTGTTTCTTTGCACTGTTCCTGAGGAGGGCTTTCTTCCTCACTTCATGGCATATTTGTTGGGGCTAAGGGGAAGCAGTGAGAGATTTTGATGGGCTCCAAAATCACTGCTGCCGGTGACTGCAGTCATGAAATTTAAAGACACTTGCTCCTTGAAAGTGTCACGCGAGTGTATGTTCCTCGGTTCTTTGTCTCGTCACAACAAAGATTTGGAGCAACGGACATTAAAGCCCTCAGTGCATGACAGCTCTCAGGTCTTGGACAAATCATGTTACAGCTCTTAGGCAAATCAGTGTTACAGCTCTATTTTATTTAGAAGATAGCAGGAGAGTGAGAGAGAGAGAGAGAGAGAGAGAGAGAGAGAGAAAGAGAGAGAGAAAGAGAAAGAGAGAGAGAAAAGAGCGCACGCACGCGCGCGACAGAGTCCGAGACAAAGTGCTTTGGCTCCGTCTTTTATATGTTTTTTCCTCCACCTGGGCCTGCCCTATGCAAATTGGGCTTAGCCAGGAGTGCTGTTTGTTCTGTTTGTTCTGACTGAAGTCTTCACTCTGGTCCTCGGACCTTCCTTTGACCTTCTTTGTCTTTTAGCCACCGCCATTTTGGACTCCTTTTCCCTATTCTACCTACCTAACAAAAGGAAGCTATGACAAATCTAGACAGTGCATTAAAAAGCAGCGACATCACTTTGCCAATGAAGGTCCACATAATCAAAGCTGTGGTTTTTTCAGTGGTCATGTTATGGAGGTGAGAGTTGGACCATGAAGTAGGCTGAGCACCAAAGAACTGATACTTTGATACTGTGGTGCTGAAGACTCTTAAGAATCCCTTGGACTGCAAGGAGATTGAAAGTTTGTAGCTAGGAACCAGGAGCTACACCACGATTTGTAACTTTTGGAGGATAGGATATCGATCCGGGGTCAGAGATGAGGCTTTATCTCATGAAACTTTTGTGTAATAAAGTTTTATTAAAGTATAAAGGGATAGAGGAAGCTTCTGACATAGACATCAGAAGGGAGTAGAAAGAGTGCCCCCCTTGCTAGCTTTTAGCAAAGAGTTATATATCTGTTAAAGAATCACCTCAAAACTGAGAGAGTTCCATCAGGCCCTTCTCCCACAACATGCATTTTGAGATAGCCTGGGCACAAGGTGAGTCATTCCCAGCCATGAAACAATGGACATGAATCTTAAAGGCAGCTTTTCAAGCAAATGCAGAGTTTCATTAGCATAGCTTAAGAGAACATTTCCATGAGTAAGACACACTGGTTTGTTCAGCCTTTAGTGGTTCAAGGTTTGAGTCTTAGGCAGAACTGACTTGAAAAAAGGCAGATCCTAAGGCAAATATGTAGTTCATTAACACAGCTTAAGAAAAACATTTCCATAAGAGAAATGCATTGGTTAGCGTAAGGTTTAAGAAAAGTTAAGTTCAGATGGAACCAGGTGTAGTCATGACAACGCAGAATTTTAAAAGAAACCTCCTTTTAATTTTGTATAGAGAAGGAAACAAAAATGTCTGTCACTTGAGTTTGTTTCCTCCTGCTGCTTTAGAGAGAAAAAAAGTCTGACACTTGTAGTCTATTTCCTTTGCTTGGGGACCTCTAGCCTTCCTGCCTGTTACTCTCTCAAGACCAAACCAGTCAATCCTAAAAGAAATCAACTCTGAATATTCATTGGAAGGACTGTTGCTGAAGCTGAAGCTCCAATACTTTGGCCACCTTATGCAAAGAGCTGACACATTGGAAAAGACACTGATGCTGGGAAAGATTGAAGGCAGGAGGAGAAGGGAGTGGCAGAGGATGAGATGGTTAGACAGCATCATAACTCACGGACATGAATTTGAGCAAATTCCAGAAGATAGTGGAGGACAGAGGAGCCTGGCATGCTTCTGTTCATGAGGTTGCAAAAAGTCAAGCATGACTTAGAGACTAAACAACAACAGCAACAACAAAATTATAGAGCCAGAATCAGAGGTACCCTGGTACATAAAGCTACATTTTGGAGAGTGTCTATTGTCGTGGTCTGTGCGTGGGTTGGAAAAGAATTTCCAGACATGAGGCAGAATAAGAGGAGAATAAAGTTTATTAGAGTGGGAGATGCTATTAGAACAGTGGGCCAGCCAAAGGGAGAACCGATGTCGAAAAGGAGTCCTTAGTCCACTTTTATACCCAGGGTACAAGGAGCAGGATAGGGGTCTTGGGGGTCATTTGCTGATTGGATGAGGCATGTACACTGGTTGGGAGAAGAGTAAGGGAAATACCTTCTCACTGTATGGGGTAGGAGGGGAGACAGGCTCAGGAGGACCTGAAATCTGTTAATAGTTACAACATGGGGGAGGGAAGGATGGTAAGGGTCTGATTTTTCCGTTCTTGCATTCCAAGACCCTCCTTGGTTTCATCTGGTCTTTCATCCTTGGGTCACCTTATTCCTTCCTCTATTTTTAGGGGCAATTCTTTGGCCCCTTTTGATACCCTACTCATGTCTAACTATCTACCTATTTCCCTTCTCAGGCCTTTGGGAACCCAATCTCAAAGGAAAAGGGGCAATAACCATTCTCACTTCTTCAGGCTGTACAGGGGTGTCGTTGGGCTCTGGGTTCTCTTTGCCTGCTCTCTGTCAGGTGATTTATGGAGGGAGACGAGAGTTCACAGAAGGATAAGTCAGCTTGTTTCAGCATTGTCTGGGTGTTGGCTAGGGACTATTCTTGTACTACCACTTGGAAATTTGTTGTATTCTAGAAGAAACAGACTTAACAAGAAAGTTAAAGATACATGGCCCAAAGATTAATAGAAGTAGAAAATCGCTGAGGAGGTAGCCTCAGGAGAACCAGGACTAGACATTGCTTTGTGAGATTAGTGTTTCTCTAGGTATGAGAAGATGCAAGAATTTGGGCTCATAAAATCTTTATCTCAAAACATATGACTTTCTGAAGGCTTGTTCTTCCAGGTTTTTCCCAGAACACAGAGTGCCTTATTTCTGATCTCCAAGCTGAACTCCTTTCAAGGGGTCTTGAAGGTCAGCAGCCTGCAGTGGTAATGATTTAATCTTTGTAGAGGCAACTGGCAAGTGCCAACTTCTAGTCAGTAAGGCCCCTTCAGAGCCACATATTTGACCATGCGTTGGAGCATTTCATGACCATTGTGTCCCGTGGTGCTGGGAAGGCTCATTCCCAGGTCTAACGAAGATTCCATTGACAGGCCACTCAATGTATTGTTACTAGACCAGACCTTGCAAGTAGCAAAAGTCTCTGGACCATACCTGTCTTACTAGCCTCTTGGTCCTGGAAAATATTCCCTCTTGTTGCTTTTCCCATATCTAGAGTTACTTTATTACAGTCATTGATCTCATATGGTACTGCATATTAGCATTTTATCATAGGCTCAGTCACACATTTGGTAACATAAGAAACAATCTTCTGAAACAAGCGACATAGAAAATAATATAGCTAGCAGTTATTAGTAAGGTCACAAGCAAGAATTTAAGTCAAGAACTTTCATTAGCTATAGCACAGTATACCCCAGGTCATCCGGCTTAGGTAAATGATTATAGCCAGGTGTTAATCTCCCGGTTGTACATCATGGGGCATCTGACCTTTATCCAAAGACTGGTTACTGAGATAAGCTTTAGAAGCAAACTTAGAGTGTCCTTTTAAATAACTTAGTTAAACCTTTTAGCAATAACAACAAGGAACTAGCTCAGAAGTGAGTTGCTGTAAACACAGACCTTAATTAACAAAATTAGAACTTAATAGTAAGTGAAACACAATTTTTTGGTCAGTATGAAGGCATTAACCATGTAGCCAGGGTAGGCTTTAATCCATCAAATAAGAATGAGATTTGTCAGGGAGCCCAGGAAAGCCAAGCGGCCGTCTTGGATTTCCCATAGCCATGACTCTTTGATTTACAGCTATTGTTCACCCATTTTTAATTCCCTGATTTAGGAGCAGACCATGCCATGTTTTAAGGATGTCAGGATAGCAAAAGTCTAACCATGAGGGGTTATTTTTGTAGAAGCAGAATGAGCCTTGTCTACATGTACCATAATCTTAAATAATGCTTATTTACTTTACCAAAGTAACAAAAGATTTAAACAAAAAATATAAATCACTTAAAGGCAAAGAAATTCAAAATCTGTTATTGAAAGCTTCATTCTAAGAAAACTTTGTTCTCTTAACTTTGAGAGTAGACTAAATTCCAGCCTGGTACCAGCTTACCAGATAACAAACAAACAAAATTTGTTTATTGGTTAACCTTAGAAAGGTCTTTTCCATACATCTTGAAGTAGCAATATTCTTGCAAAGGCATCAGAATGAAACCATAGAAGGCATGTTTAAAATCTGATTAAATTGCAATTGACAAAGTAACCTGGTCATTGCTGTGACTTGTAACACTTTAATATGTTAACTAGAATTATAACTGGCAACATTTTACCAGGACATATCAGATTTTCATGAATTTCACATAATTTCTGGGATATCTATATTAGTAACATCAACCATACGATATAACCTGAGAAGATTCATCACTCTTCTAACAATACTCCCCGTGTAATTAAACATGTCAAATGAACTCTCTTTGGGATGTCTCAGGGGCCCTTTGAAGCATCCCAAAGTTAGCTAGAAGTCAAGATATTTAGGAAGTTTTGTCAATAAATATCAAAAGGGTTTATAACAGTCAGGTAGGATCATATAAGTCACCGTGAAACATAATCATTCGCTTAGCCAAAGTTAACAAAAGATTTCAAAGGTAAACATAGAACAGATCACTTCAGAGGTAAAGGAACTTAAAATCTATTATCAAAGGCAGTTCAACATCTCAAGAAAACTTGTATTATGTGCAAAATTCTTTTCTGGGAGTCCACTTTTCATGAAACCTCCTTATGACTTTCTGTACCCATTCCTTTGTTTTCCTATCCTGAAACAGCCACCTGTACGTCAGAACTACTTCTTTTTCCCTTCATAAAATGCAGTTTCACTCCTCATACCTTCTTTATTAACAAAATATACATCCTACTTTCCTTAAGCAACCAAAACCTGACCTTTATATTAGCATTCTATAGATTGGTGAACATAAAATTTAGAAATGATAATTTCTAAAAAAAATTTGCTTTCTTATAGAGAACATCTCAGGATGGCACCAAACGCTGTTCATTAATACTCAAAAATCTCTTTAGTTTCTGTGTAAGAGGAAGTTAGTGTTAAGTAGTGAATTTTCAGAATCTTACTTTATTTGGAAATGACCTAGGTATTCAATAAACTTTCATCACTTAGTTTAGCACAATGTTAGTAATTCATGTTACCAAAATCTGGAGAGACTATTTTAGACAGACATTTTTAAAGTATAATTATTTTGAATAGTTTATCTAAAAGCTCATGTCTCATTTACATTTTTTAGGATTTTTTTTTTCTAGAGGTACTTTTCTTGTTGACACACTTGTAACAGATATAACAATATAGCAATATTTAACTTATAATAAACTTATTATAATATAATGTATAATAATATAATATAAACCTATTTAACTTATAATAAACCTATTGTAATATAATATACAATACATAATAATATAATATAATATAAACCTGTTTAATTTATAATAAAACTTGGCACAATGAAAATATTATGCTTAATATTAATTAATGACTCTTAGACACTCATAGCTCAGTTGGTAAAGACTCTTCCTGCAGTGCAGGAGACCAGGGTTCGATTCCTGGATCAGGAAATCTCCTGGAGGAGGGCACGGCAACCCACTCCAGTATTCTTGCCTGGAGAATCCCTGGACAGAGGAGCCTGGCAGGCTACAGTCCATGGGGTCACAGGAGTCAGTCATGACTGAGCGACTAAACTACCACCACCACCAGACATGTCTATATTAGATTATCAAGCAAACATTAACACTAGATATTTAATATTAAATATTTCCCAGTTCAAGTGAATCTGAAATTCATTTAGGATAATTTTGTTGTTGTTGTTTAGAACTGTTTGATTTGTAAGTGCTTACTTTTCTTTAGGCCAATTAAATAAGAACTCATTTACAACTTCAGCAATATTATCAAAAAACAAAAGACACATACTGAGACATACATAAATCGAGACAGACAGACAGACAGATTCTCGTAGTTTTCTGCCTGAGATTTAAAATATTTCTTTGGCCTTGTTTTTTTGGCTTGAAGTTCTAATTTGCCCAAGGCTGAGGTCTCAGGCAAAGTGGGCAGTGTATTTCAAGGATATGGAAAGGGTTAACTTTAAAGCTTTTCCCTAGGCAGGCTTTTTAAACAAGCTAGTTGTTTTTGATTGCATATGCAAAAAAGAACTGGTTTTGTGGTTTCCAAGAAAAAAAATGTCATTTTAACATTTCTTTCTGGAGTCTAAAGAATATCAGGGCCATCAAATCATCTTCTTTTCTGTAGTCATAGTTTTATACCTGAATTATAGACCCAATAGTGTTCAAATTGATCTGATATCAGGGGCAGATCAGCTGATAAAAATCTTGGATTGTCCCTCTGGTGGGAAGTGAGACCTTTGGCCCATCAGAAGAATCTGAAGGGTTAAGGGAATTTGCTGGAGTGGGGGAAGCTTGGTTCATCCCCACCCTGAGAGATAGGAAGAAGTTAGAAGGGA
Source organism: Bos indicus (assembly GCF_029378745.1). Classification (NCBI taxonomy): domain Eukaryota; kingdom Metazoa; phylum Chordata; class Mammalia; order Artiodactyla; family Bovidae; genus Bos; species Bos indicus. The sequence goes on along the minus strand of NC_091782.1, from coordinate 28,263,276 downwards.
ATTCTTTAGAATGTTTGGAAAGTTTTGATCCCACATGTCAGTTCAGTCACTCAGGTGTGTCCAACTCTTTGTGACCCCATGGACTGTAGCATGCCAGTCTTCACTGTCCATCACCAACTCCCAGAGCTTGCTCAAACTCATGCCCATCAAGTCAGTGATGCCATCCAACCATTTCATCCTCTCTTGTCCCCTTCTCCTGCCTTCAATCTTTCCCAGCATCAGGGTATTTTCAAATGACTTAGTTCTTCCAATTAGGTGGCCAAACTATTGGAGTTTCAGCTTCAGCATCAGTCCTTCCGGTGACTATTCAGAACTGATTTCCTTTAGGATTGACTGGTTGGAGCTCCTTGCAGTCCAAGGGGCTCGCAAGAGTTTTCTCCAACACCACAATTCAAAAGCATCAATTCTTCAGCACTCAGCTTTCTTTATAGTCTAACTCTCACATCAATACAAGCCTACTGGAAAAACCACAGCCTTGACTAGATGAACCTTTGTTGGCAAAGTAATGTCTCTGCTTTTTAATATGTTGTCTAGGTTGGTCATAACTTTCCTTCCAAGGAGCAAGCATCTTTTAATTTCATGACTGCACTCACCATCTGCTGTGATTTTGGAGCCCAAGAAAATAAAGTCTGTCACTATTTCCACTGTTTCCCCATCTATTTGCCATGAAGTGATAGGACCAGATGCCATGATCTTTATTTTCTGAATGTTGAGTTTTAAGCCAACTTTTTCACTCTCCTCTTTCACTTCCATCAAGAGGGCTCTTTCGTTCTTCTTTGCTTTCTGCCATATGGGTGGTGTCACCTGCATATCTGGGTTATTGGTATTTCTTCTGGGAGTCTTGATTCCTGCTTGTGCTTCATCCAGCCTGAATTTGGCTTGATGTACTCTGCATGTAAGTTAAATGAGCAGGGTGACAATGTACAGCCTTGATGTACCTCTTTCCCAATTTGGAACCAGCCTGTTGTTCCATGTCTGGTTCTAACTGTTGCTTCTTGACCTGCATATAGATTCCCTAGGAAGCAGGTAAGGTGGTCTGGTATTCCCATCTCTTCAGGAATTTTCCACAGTTTGTTGTGATCCACAGAGTCAAAGACTTTGGCGTGGTAGGCTGCAGTCCATAAGGTCCCTAACAGTCAGACACAACTGAGCGAATTCACTTTCACTTTTCACTTTCATGCACTGGAGAAGGAAATGGCAACCCACTCCAGTGTTCTTGCTTGGAGAATCTCAGGGACAGAGGAGCCTGGTAGGAGGCCATTTATGGGGTCGCACAGAGTCAGACACGACTGAAGCAACTTAGCAGCAGCAGCAGATGTTTTTCTGGTATTCTCTTGCTTTTTCGATGATGAAAAAGTGGAACTATGAGCCATGCCGGGTATGGCCACCCAAGATGGGTGGGTCATGGTGGAGAGTTCTGACAAAACGTGGTCCAGTGGAGAAGGGAATGGCAAACCACGTTGTATTCTTGCCTTGAGAACCCCATGAATAGTATGAAAAGGCCAAAAGATATGATACTGAAAGATGAACTCCTCAGGTCGGTAGGTGCCCAATATGCTACTGGAGAAGAGTGGAGAAATAATTCCAGAAAGAATGAAGAGAAGGAGCCAAAGTGAAAACAATGCCCAGTTGCGGATGTGACTGGTTGATGGAACTAAAATCCGATGCTGTAAAGAACCATATTGCATAGGAACCTGGAATGTTAAGTCCATGAATCAAGGTAAATTGGAAGTGGTCAAACAGGAGGTGGCAAGAGTGAACATTAGCATTTAGGAATCAGTGAACTAAAATGGACTGGAATGGGTGAATTCGATCCCTCAGATTTTGCAAAATAGGAGAAAGACCTGGACCAAAGGGAACCTCAGAATCCTTTCCTAGAGATCATGTGGATATGAAAGGTCGAGTAGGGGTCATCTGGAAATCTGATGGAGAGAAAGAGAGAGGGACAGGAGATAGGGAGGCAACAGAAAGACACATGTGGTATGAATCCCTCAAATCTGGATTCTGACTGAGGGCTTTGAAGGAATGAACATAAGGAAATTCTGAGTCCTTTCTCTGTTTTTGGCAAAGCTACTGTGCTCTTCAGAGGCCACTTTTTGGGGGTTCTCCCAGTTTGTATTTGGGCCATGCCTTTTGCAGGGTCAAAATTTTCCAGTTTCTGAGACTGTAGCCAAGGAGTGAGTCTGAGAAAGGCTTCCAGGACATACCAGAACCCACTCTTAGCTTACCTGACATAGAATGGGGGTACTGAGAGAAAGTTGTCCCTTTGGTCCCAGTGATCTCTCCATGTGACTAATAGCACACAATGGCCAACCGTCCCAACAGTCACATCCGCAGTGAGAGGTGACCCCTGAGAACCATGTGCTAAGGCACCATGTGACCCCAGCAGACAGACATTCCTGGGTGACTCACCATTTGGTGATTCCCTGAAACATGGAAGGCACTCTTGGGATGGCTCAGAGGTAATATCTAGGCTCCATAAATTAATCCAGACAGAAAAGAGAAGTGAAAGTGACAGGGAAGAAGGCTGAGGAATCCGCCTTACTATCCTATTGGGGAGGCATGGCCAGGGGACAATCGTCTCTGTTTTGCTTCAACCACTATGTTCCTGACGGAGTGCATGGAAGTTGTCTTGCTGGGGCTGAATGCCCTTGTGGCCTGATCCATTCCATGTCCCCCTTATCCTCACACAGGAGTCCTCATGTGGCAGGCACCCTAATTGCTTTTAAGTGCCTGACCTGTGCCCATGCAATATTGGTTGGCCTAGTCCTCAGTTAGAAAGGAGTCTAAAGGAGAGACCCTTACCCATTTGGGTGGCAGCTACTGGGGCACAGTGAGCAGTGGGGCCTTTGGAACACACCAGAGGGTAACCCTGGCCAGAGTTCCTCAGTTGCTTCTATAGCACTTGCCAGTTTGTAGAGGGTCCCTATGAGAATGGAGAAGTGAGGAGGTGGGGGAGGAGACCCCAAGTCCCCCTATGGGCCATCAAAAATGTCATGGACCAAGTGAGGATTGGAAAAGAATTTCCAGAAATGAGGCAGAATTAGAGGAGAATAAAGTTTATTAGAGTGGGAGATGCTGTTAGAACAGTGGGCCAGCTCAAGGCAGAACTGACGTTGAACAGGGGTCTTTAGTCCATTTTTATACTCAGGGTACAAGGAGTGAGATAGGTGTCTTGTGGGTCATTTGCTGATTGGATGAGACATGTGTACTGGCTGTGGGAAGAGTAAGGCAAATACCTTCTCACTGTGTAGGGTAGGAGGGGAGACAGGTTATACTGCTCAGGAGGACCTGAAATCTGTTAATAGTTACAACATGGGGAGGGAAGGATGATAAGGGTCTGGTTTTTCAGTTGCTGCATTCCAAGACCCTCTTTGGTTTTATCTGCTCTTTCATCCTTGGGTCACCACGTTCTTCCCTCTATTTTAGGACCAATTCTTTGGCCCCCTTTGGCAAGCCTCAGGTATGGGATGTGTTATTTTCTTCCTTCCTGCCGTCCACAGGTGGACAGGGTTCTGAACAAAGGCACTTTAGTTTAACGATCAGGCAGAGGGGCAGGATTCTCTGAAGCAAATCATTCTGTATGATTATAATAACAAAATCAATGAAAGCAAGTCAAAGAAACAGTTCCATAATGGAGTCAGAATTGGCTTCCATGATTTACTTATTGAGAGGGTAAGGGAAGTTGGTTTAATTATTGTGAGGACTATCAAATCTGAAATCCATAGGGAAGGGCAAGCTGGCAGATTCTATTTCTTTTGATGGCTTCATTTTTAGGGTTGAAATAACTTAGAATAGCACTTTCTAGAAAATACAGCAACCTATGCTGCTGATGCTGCTAAGTCACTTCAGTCGTGTCCGACTCTGTGTGACCCCATAGACGGCAGCCCGCCAGGCTCCCCCGTCCCTGGGATTCTCCAGGCAAGAACACTGGAGTGGGTTGCCATTTCCTTCTCCAATGCATGAAAGTGAAAAGTGAAAATGAAGTTGCTCAGTCGTGTCCGACCCTCAGCGACCACATGGACTGCAGCCTTCCAGGCTCCTCCATCCATGGGATTTTCCAGGCAGGAGTACTGGAGTGGGGTGCCATTGCCTTCTCCTACAGCAACCTATTTAATTTTATAATTTTGAGAGCTTTATTTAAGCAAAAGGCTATCGCAGAAAAGATTTGAGAGCTTTATTTAAGCAAGAGGCTATCATAGAACTAATATTCCTTGGAATCATACTTCGAGAATTAATAGCTTGTGATCATTTAAACTAAGAGCTTTAACACCCACCGTTTAACTATAAAGTGGGCTTGTCAGGTGGTGCTAGTGGTAAAGAACCCACTTGCCAATGCAGCAGATGTAAGAGACATGGGTTTGATCCTTGAGTTGGGAAGATCCCCTGGGGGAGGGCATGGCAATCCACTCTAATATTGTTGCCTGGAGAGTTCTATGAACAGAGGAGCCTGGTGAGTTTCAGTCCCTGGGGGCACAAAGAGTTGGACACAACTGAAGCAACTTAGCATAGCATACATACATTTACTATAACTCTTTGGTCACACTGCTGTTGATTTTACTTCTTTAATCATAAACCTGTAACTGGTCCTCATCATGAAGTATATGTATCGTGATGTTTTGGTCTAGATAAATAAGAAAAGAGTGAGTTTGTTTAGGAAAAGTTGCCTTGGATTTGTTGAGTCAAAAGACTGGGACTCTAGTTCCAGTTCTGGCATCTAGTAAATGTGTGACTTTGGGAAATATTAAAAGTCTGATAACAATATAAATAATCAAAGCCTTACTTTACTCATCTGTAAAATAGGAATTAAGGATATTGATAGCTTTAACATGAAACAATAGGTATTAAGGCATGTGGAATTATGAACAGTGAAATACAGACATAATTATCATAGAATTAAGTACTTTACATAAATTCATTACAGTCGTAGAATTAAAAATTTTTTTTCTATGTTGGTTTTCAACTGTTTCATGAAGTTTATATAAATGCAGAAATTCTCTGGAGTTTCTGTAACAGGTTTTGGGTTATTATTTTTTTTTTAAAGAATAAATGATCAGATTGTGTTTAACAAACCAAAATAAAAAATAGTACATTGTTTTGCTGGGACTATTAATAGACTGTAATGAAGTATCACACATTGATTGCCTTAAATGACTGAAGTTTATTATATCACAGTTCTGGGTGCAAGAATTGTGATACTGAGGTGTGGCAGGGCTATGTTCTTTTTGAAGGTGCTGGGGAGGAATCTGTTCCAAGTTTCTCTCCTAGCAGCTGGTATTTTGTTAGCAATCTTGTGCATTCCTTGGCTGTGGAAGCAGACTTCAGACTTCACATGGCATTCTCCTTGTGCCTATGTGGATGTCTAAATTTCTCCCCCTCCCCCCACCCTTTTTAGGGTCAACAGTCTTACTGTACTAGGGATGCACTGTACTCCATCTTTAATGACACCTGCAATGAACCTATTTCCAAACAAAGTCACATTCAGAGGTCCTGGAGGTAAGGGCTTTCAATACGTGAATTTAGGAAAGGTGGTGAGGGAGATACAGTTTAACCCATAACCTAGAGTATATGAAGAAGGAAATGGGAATCACACAAATACACAGTTTTTATGTAATTATTTTGAGGAGTTTATGAAAGAAGAGTATAGAGGAGGATTTAGGGTAGGTAGAAAATTGTATTGTTTTGATTTTTAAGGTGGACAAGATTTTGAAAAACATAAGGTTTGTGGGAAAAATCTTGAGGAAAGTCTGAGAGGAACAACTGAAGGATTGAAGTCCAGAGAGCCCAGTACAGAATGAATGGAGATAAAGATTGGTTGGTGTTCCTGTGAAGAAAGGGAAATACTTCTGTTAATAACACAGTGAGAGAGGAGTAATGGGGAGGTGGAGATTTAGGTTTGTTGTATTTATTATTGCAAAGATGAGATAATTGTCTTCTAATTGATTATTATTATTAATATTATTTTCAAAGTGGGAACACGGTCATATATTGAGTAAAGGTGGGAGTAGATTTGGAAGTTTAATGAAGGTAGATTTTTTTAATGAATGAGAGGATTACTTGATAGTGCTGGTGTCCAAGTTGTGATAGGTAAATCATACAAGTAAAGAGGAACCATCTGCTCACATGTGTGGATTTCTATAGCATGTTTAACTGCCAGTATGAGAGATAGGTAATTAGATTTATCCATATTTGGATGTGTTTTTCCAAGTACATGTGATATAAGGGCAATGAGGCCAGGGATTTTTACTCATTAGTAAGATAATACCTAAAATTATTAACCATGGTAACCACAAAGGAGAGGGTGGGAAGTAAAGTCAAGAGGTACTGAGGATTCAGGAGAAATTGGAAGACCCTAAATGAGACTGACACACTGGAGTAGCTGAGCAAGCAAGTACAGGACTTTACATTTACTGTTTCATCTGAATATTCAACTGTGGAAGTCATCTGCCACCATCCTTAAAGGGAGGGTGATTGAGTTAGTATTGGATTCAGTCACAACAGACAAAAATACAACATACAAATGGTTTAAAGATATAAAATTTATTTCTTACTGGAAGTAATTCAGAAAGTGAGCATATAGTAGTTTCATAAAGCTGTCAAAACTCTAGACTCATTCTATTAATATCTTTTCTGTCTGTATCATATTACATGGTCAGAGATGTTCTTAGAGATCCATCCATCATGGCACATTCCAGCCATCCAAATAATTAGAGAAAAGAAGAAAATCACATAATTTTCCTTTAAGAACACATTCCAGAGATCATACTGAATATTGTTGTTTAGTTGACAAGCTGTGCCCAACTTTTCACAACCCCACAGACTGTAGCACTCCACGCTTCCTTGTCCCTCACCATCTCCCAGAGTTTGCCCAAGTTCATGTCCACTGAATCAGTGTTGCCATCCAACCACTTCATCCTCTGTCATCCTCTTCTCCTCTACCCTCAATTTTTCCCAGGATCAGGGTCTTTTCCAAAGAGTCATACAGAATAATTCATCTTAAAATGCACTGGTCATAATTTAGTCACATTCAGCAGGGGATGCGAGGAAATCTAATCTTTGTACTAGGCTGTCATAGGCATAGTGATAAGAAGAGGGACCTATAACTTAGGAAGAAGGGAGAATTAATATGGGAGACAACCATCAGTCTGTGTATCAGAGCTTCAACTGAGAATAAGTCAGTAAAGGAGGAAGAAAAAAAATTTGTGTCTAGTGGGGAGAACTGTAATCATCATGGAAGGTTAGGCATATGAATTACAGCATCATTGTGTTCTAGTCCACCTGGACAATGGTCAGAGGGCCTGAGTCAGAGGACCAAAGTCTAAAAAGTGGTCTTAGGCCACCATAAAATGCTTGTTTGGAAAATGTGTAGATGTGGGATCCATCTGTCATGTTATAGAAAGATACATCTCCAGCCTTATAATCAACGAATACTCCCACCCTACAGAGTTTTTCTTTTAGAGTAAGAGAAGTTTCTGGGGATGTGAGGCCCCAGTACTCCCCGTCATAGAGCCTAATGGCCCAGAAACCATTCTGCGGTGACACTGTGACCCTCCCCTTCCTTGCTACATTATTCCTACAAACTCCCAGGTCCCAGGAATGTGTGTCCTGAACCTCCACCTCCCAGAAGTATCTCTCTGAGCTGACGTGTAGCTGACCAAGCACACAGGGAATGGAGACAAATCTCTCTGGGCAGCTGGGAAGTTCCTGACATGGTTCTTGCCATGTTACTCTTCTCCCCTCTTCAGACAGGAAGAGGGCAGGATGGGCAGTGGCTGCATCCAGAGTCAGATTTACTGCAAAGACAAGGGATCATCAAGTTTCTGGGAGGGTCTCAGTAGGCTTAGGCCACAGTCTCCCTTCCGTGAGGGCTCCTCTGGCCCTGGGAAGATCCAGTTCACCTCCCTCACCCATCCTCCCTGGGACTACCCCACAAGGAGCTGGGTCTCTCTTGGATCATTACAGACTTACCAGTCTGGAACTCTTCTTTCCTCCAGTCTGCAAAGAGCAAATGAACATAAGAATCCATCATCTGACAGATAGAGCTTCCTGTCTGTCCAGCATACTATGGTAATAAACGTCTTAATTGAAGAATAACAGCAACAAAAAAAGAAAAGAAAAACCAACCTCTTTTTATACACTTGAACCTCTTTTTACAAGATGCTAAATTATGTATGACTTGAAGACCTGTGCCAATGCTATGCTCTCCTCATCCAAAATTCATATAGGACAAATATTTGCAATCTATTTGGGATGTTTGAAAGGAAATACAGGATATGATGGGTCTGAACAAATAACTTATTGTTCACTTTAGATTCTTCAAATTTTAGCAGATGATAACCATTCTACCTTCACTCAAATCACAATGTTATATGCAACTAAAAATAATAAAGCTGTTAAGATGTAATGTTCCAAACACATTATTATCTGTTAGAATAATGAGCAATCTACTGAATTCATGGAATAAAGCCTTGGAGTTTCCTTGATTTTCAGCAAACCATTTTGCACACAGTAGGGTGTTCATTTAAAATATCTTTGATAATAGAATTTTCTTCATCAGAGTCCATGTTGCTTACCAGCATATAATGGTATTTCCCTCCATGCTGCAAATGAACAAAATAGAAAAAACAACTTTTATTCTTGCATGTCTTCTTTGTCTTTTTTGTTATGTTAAAAGCAAATATAAGAAATATTTGTCTTTGTCCTATTTCTTCTATTGAATCCTTTGAACTTTCTCTTTATATCCTATATCCTTATATTCCAATTTCAAACATGGTGATAAAATTACCAGGTGAAGGATAGATAGAAGTATAGAAAAAACAAAGGTGGCAGGGATAGAAGCATGAAGGAAGGAGCAGAGATGGAAAGAAGGAAAGGGGAGAGGAAGGATTACATGCTGAGTCATCATTAGTGGCTTCACTTCAGAGAGAATTTATTAAAGCATTGATATTTATAAAGATAATGCTTCCAGTGCTGTTTTGCTTACACTAAACATTTTTTAAAAAAATATTTTTGCATTCTATCCCACTAGCATAGGGGCAGAACCTAAGAAAAACAGAACAGTGAAGGTGTCTGAGAGATAATCATTACTCACCAGACTTGAATTGAGCCTTCTTCCTCTCTGAAAGAAAATACACAATCATGCATGTATATAAACAAATTTTCTTAACATCATGAAGAAGATGCAAGTAATGCCATACATCTGTCAATATTTGTGTCTGAAACTTGCTAAGTAATGTCCATTTCAAAAGCAATGAAAGAAATGTGTAAAGTTCATTCCATCTGGAAACTTCACTATAGTTTGAAGAATATAATCAGATATGAATGGACATAAAGATTTAATAATTCTTGTAGTAGGATACTAAAAATAATGTAGAATTATTTTAGAAAATAGCCATAGAATTTACATATAAAATATCAATGAAGTTTATTTGAGTGACTGAAAAATGTATGTTCAAGACCCTGAAGAAAGAGAAATTTGTTGAATTAGCTATTAAATAGTTAACATAAAAATGAATAAACAGTAATAGTTTTGCTTGGAAAGAAAAAGTGATGCAAATTCATGTAAAAATATTTATATACCTTAGATTACTGGAGATTATGGTCAAGCAAAGTGTATCAAGATTACACTTGACATTAGTATATGCAAAGTGTTTGAAAGGTCAACAAAGGAAGAACTTATTCAGCAGCTTTGGAGTCTGAACACTATTCTTAAGTTGAAAGAATATAATATATAAAAAATGGGGACTCCATCTCAGAGCACATGAGAAAAACCAAAGTTAAAAGAAACTTTCTATTGAATGGAAATAACAACATTCTTCTTAGCTTAATCCCTTTGATCTCACCAATCTTTTTTTTTCCACCAACCTTATAATGAAGTCATGGTAATCACCAGAAAGATAAAATAAAAAGGAAGATTAAAAACTAGAGGAGGGAATTAAGAGACTTAATACAGGAGGAGTTCATGAAGCCAAAAAGAAAATGGATAAGGTAATTTGAAATTCACAAGAAGGCAAAGGAAAGACAGGAGTATGTAAGAGGCGAATGTCATAAGAGGAAAACTATATCTAGGAAATAAATCTTTTTAAAAAAGTCACAGGAAAAGAGACACAGATGTATAGAACAGCCTTTTGGACTCTGTGGGAGAGGGTGAGGGTGGGATGAGTTGAGAGAATGGTATTGAAACATGTATATTATCATATGTGAAATGAATCACCAGTCCAGGTTCGATGAATGAGACAGGGTGCTCGGGGCTGGTGCATTGGGATGACCCAGAGGGATGGGAGGGAGGGAGGTGGGAGGGGGGTTCAGGATGGGGAACACATGTACACCCGTGGTGGATTCATGTCAAATTTTTTTTTAATTAAAAAAAAAAAGTCACAAAGCTTACCAATTTCTTTCTTGAATTGTTCTGAAAAATATAATGGAAAAACTCAGGTAGATTTCAAGGAAAACCAATACAGAAAATAAAATAAGAGGAAAAATATATATAGGAAATAAATCTTTTTAAAAGGTCATAAAACTTACCATTTTCTTTCTTGAGTTGTTCTGAAAAATATAATGGAAAAACTCATGTAAATTCCAAGGAAAGCCAATACAGAAAATAAAATAAGAGGAAAAAACATGTCTAGGAAATAAATCTTTTTAAAAGGTCATAAAACTTACCATTTTCTTTCTTGAGTTGTTCTGAAAAATATAATGGAAAACCTCATGCCAATTTCAAGGAAAAGCAATATAGTATATGAAAGTGAAAATAAAATTCCACTGCTCAGTAAATAGATAAGATGAATGTAATTAGAAAAAAAAAAAAACCAAAGAAACAAAAAGTCCTGAAAAATACCAAGGAAACAAGTATTTTTATCTTGGGTAGAATGGAAGATTTGTTCTTGCAGAGAAAAAAATCTTAACCTGACATTTTGGTAAGCAATGAATATTGCTCACCATGAAGCCATCAGAACCCGAGAGTGGATTCAGGATGGAGAAAAACAGGATACTGGCCCAGTAGTTATGATGCATGTCAAAGGAATAATTTCGGTGAGCCCAGACACTTATATCTTATCACACATAGAAAGGCATTAACATCATTAACTTGAGATGCCTGTTTCGTTCTTTTTAAAATTATTCTCAGAGGTAATCTTGATGTGTTTCTACTACAGTTCCCCCCCTCCCCCCAGTAAAAACTTCAAGATATCTTGAATCCTTTCTTACCTCTCTGGAAGAGTTCCTCAGAACTCTCTGGGATCCTGTCTCCCAGATTGTAGTCCTGAGTAAGGTCCCCAGATAAAACATAACTTGAAACTTTAAGCTTGTGCATTTGTTTTTCAGTCAATAATTTTGGTTTGGTGACCAACAAAGGAACCAAAAACATACTTCTCTCCTTCACCTGAACTCCATGAGGATCTCTAGCTTTGTCACTAGCAGAAGTTCGTTTGTGCCCATCTGCCTCCTCAGAGAGTCCAGATGATTCTGGGTGGATCTTGGATCTCCCATTTTACTGATGAGCCTGAGTTTTAGTCTGTGGTGTTAAATCTCTGTCTGAAATTTAGTGTCAAGAAGAGATGCCTGGGTGAATGTAGTGGGAATTCTTGATAATGTACTTTCACAGCCCTGAGAAATTTCATAGAATTGCACCTGGAAAAACAGCATATATTAAGAAACTGTGTTTTTCTTAAGAATAATCTTCTTGTTACAAACCCCAAGGGTGAACCCGGAAGGGAGTATGACTGGGATCATGAAAGTATGGACTTTGGAACACCGGGTTGGCATCAGGCATGAACATTGCCTACGCAGTTGCTAATTGTTCCTGAGACTAGCCCAGATGGGAACAGCCTGGGGTAAAAACAAGGAGATCTGGACTATGTCAGTGTAGTGTGTTGGGAAAGATAAGATCAAATAAAGTCTTGTAGTCTGCAATTAGCAACAAAAGCTGGACTCAGAGTGGACTCTGCATCTCAGTCCAGTAGAGGCTGCAGGTCTTCTGACCCATTGCTCCAGATTTTGTGTTCTGTCTTCATTATCATCACTTGTTCCCAGACCATTAGGTCAACAGGTAAAAGACACTGAGAAACTTTTGCTCAGTTGAAAGACACTGAGAGGTTTATCCTCAGTTGAGACACATTGGGACGATTTTGTTGTGTATGTACAGCATTTATACTTACAAGTACTTGCTTTGTTGTGAATTAAAAGACATTTCACCCTAAAAATGGGCAAAATGAGGCTCTTTTGACATCACTTCATGGGAAATAGATGGGGAAACAGTGTCAGACTTTATTTTTTTGGGCTGCAAAATCACTGCAGATGGTGACTGCAGCCATGAAATTAAAAGACGCTTACTCCTTGGAAGAAAAGTTATGACCAATCTAGATAGCATGTTGAAAAGCAGAGACATTACTTTGCCAACAAAGGTCTGTTTAGTCAAAGCTATGGTTTTTCCAGTGGTCATGTATGGATGTGAGAGTTGGACTGTGAAGGAAGCTGAGTACCGAAAAATTGATGCTTTTGAACTGTGGTGTTGGAGAAGACTCTTGAGAGTCCCTTGGACTGCAAGGAGATCCAACCAGTCCATTCTAAAGGAGATCAGCCCTGGGTGTCCTTTGGAAGGAATGATGCTCAAGCTGAAACTCCAGTACATTGGCCACCCCATGCGAAGAGTTGACTCATTGGAAAAGACTCTGATGCTGGGAGGGATTGGGGGCAGGAGGAGAAGGGGAGGACAGAGGATGAGATGGCTAGATGGCATCACTGACTCGATGGACATGAGTCTGAGTGAACTCTGGCAGTTGGTGATGGACAGGCAAGCCTGGCGTGCTGCGATTCATGGGCTCCCAAAGAGTCGGACGTGACTGAGTGACTGAACTGAACTGAACTGACATACCAAAAGTATATTTTTGCATGCACAGATAAAAAAGACCTTGCTTGTTGGAACATCTTTTCAGAATTCTGACTTTAAAGGGGGAAAAAAAAAAACCTTTTCTATGGGCGAACTTGCACTTTTGTCCTTGTGTCTTTGCGATGTAAATGTTTTACCTCCTCTTCTCAGATTTTTTTCTGTGTTTTGAGGGTGTGTTCTCTGCATACCAAGGTAACATATTGGTGGGAGCCAGCACGGGAGTTCCCACCCATGACAAGGTCATGTGGGAGAGCCCTGATGGGCAAGGCGAGTCAGGGCTCAAGGGCGCAATGCCCCCCCCCCCCCCCCCCATCCCCAACGGATCTGCCTGAACATCTACCCCAAAACCAGAATCTGTCTGTTTTACTATATTATGACTTTTACCAACTCCTCTGACATTAACAGGGGCTATCTCCGACCACCTTTCTCTGAAGAAAATCAACTTAAAACTCTAGTTAATAAGTCTCCTGGGCATAATAGGAGTGTTTCAATTCAAACCCCTCTGATGACTTTCTAGTTTGCCTGACAGGTTTGTTTGGACTCCTGCAGCTACGCATGTGATTGTTCACAGCCTCCCAACCACGAAAGGCACAGGAAGCTTAAGATATTCTAACAATGCAGAGCTTCTCAGTGTTAAAATTCTTAGAATAAGACTAGTAGAAGATTTCTTTGTTGAGCTAATGCTTGCTGCCAAGTTTCCATATCCCTTACCTACTGTGTCCCTGGGAGTGTATTGATTAATATAGTTGGTATATAGAACTGTAAGTAGTAGCTTTGATGTTTGTAACCTTGGACCCTTGAGTTAATTCTTTTCTTGTTATAGCCCACCACACTTTTGCCTTATAGGAATGCAACTTTATCTAATGCTTTTGGAGGGTGGCACCTGACTTTAGAATAATCACCTTTAGAGAAAAATAAGTTTTCTGAAGAAAGGGTCATAAAATGTTAACAGGCCTCCTGGCCAGGAGATGATGTAAGTCACCTAAAGCTTTTGCATATGATAAGTTTGCAGAAAGAAAGCCTGGCTTCGATAAGGATCAAGGACTGCTGACCTTGCATGACTCCACCCCTCCCCCCATTATCCTCTATGCACAACTTAAAGTGTAAAAACTACTTTGGAAAATAAAGTGTGGGCCTTGCTCACCGAAGCTTGGTCTCCCCATGTTGTTCTTTCTCTTTCCTTTTCCTTTTCAGGCTGATTCCCTGGAGTGCAGGGGCCCTCTGTGTTCACTTTCCTGCCTGGGCTTCTGAGACCCACTCGAGAAGGTGCCTAAGGTGGGGCACCTTCAGCTATTGAGTGGGCGCTTGCAGCCTACATGAACAGAGCAAGTCCCATGCTGGGGCTTTATTGGCTTTCTGAGTAAACTAAGGAATATCAGCCTCTTTTCTCTCCTCTATTTTCTTAACTGCAAAATTCTTTCCTTATCTCTTTCTCTATTTCTCTCAATCGCCAACACCGTCCTCCCGAGGGAATCCCTGGATCCAACCGGGGCTGGACCCCGGTAACATATGGTCTATATATATGGCAGCCCGTCAAATAGACTAGAATTCCGAGCAACCTTTTTGTCTGGTTATGACAACTCTTGGTAAATAATCTGCTGGCAGTGCAGGAAACCTGGCTTCAATCCCTGGGTCAGAAGATCTCCTGGAGAAGAGAATGGCTATCCACTCCAGTATTCTTGTCTGGAGAATTTCATGGACAGAGGAGCCTGGCAGGATATAGTCCATGGGGTCACATCAGACATGACTGAGCAACTCTCAGTCATGCCAACTCTCAGAGCATGCCAATTTTGAGGGAATTTGTCATAAGGGTCCCTAACTATAAGGCCTTTGCCATCTTCTCCTTCAGTGCACTGCCTGTACAATGAAGGCCCTTTACTTTCTTAGACTATTTTTGGAAGTAAACATTTTAGATCTTGTGAAGACTACATCGTTGCTCTCTCTTGTGGGGACACCTTTAGTGTCTGATTGGCTTGAGTTGCTATTAAGGTACTACTCATCAATGGCCAGATAATAGAGTCAACTTTGATATGCTCTGGCTAATAACTCAAGGACTAGATGAATACCCAGAACAATTTCTAGCCAGGTTAACAGAAGTCCAGAAAAATATACAAGATTAGACCCCACTTCCACAGAGGGCACCACTGTCCTTAATACCCATTTTATCTCCCAATAGTCCCCAGACATCCTAAAGAAACTAAAAAGCAGAAGAAGCTCCTAAACCTTCCAACAAGACCTTTTAAATTTAGCTTTTCAGATTTTCAATAACCAGGAAGAACAGGCAAAGCTAGAGGAGGCCCAATGAGATCAGGCCAAATACCACCTTTTAGCCTCCGCCCTCCATGGGTCCAAACCTCCATCAATCAACAAAGACAAGAAGCCACCTGCCTTGCTTCAAATGTGGCAAAGAAGGCCACTGAGCCATTCTTGTGTAGACCTGAGGCTCTCTCCAGGTCAGTGTACCAGCTGTGGCATAAAGGGACATTGGAAGGTCAAGTTCCCAAATTCCCCTCTAGGGATCAGACATCCCCTCCTGGTCCTGAGCATGAATCCTCTGACCCAGCTCTGCCTAGCTTCCTCAGGCTTTCCGCTGAAGACTGAAGGTGCCCAGCGCTCCAGGCCCCAACTCTCATCACGTCTACTGAACCCAGAGTAACTCTCACAGTGGAGGTAAGCCAATCTC
Source organism: Bos indicus (assembly GCF_029378745.1). NCBI lineage: Eukaryota > Metazoa > Chordata > Mammalia > Artiodactyla > Bovidae > Bos > Bos indicus. The sequence continues at coordinate 28,247,707 of NC_091782.1, read as the reverse complement.
CTTTCTCATCAACACGTGGGCCACTTACTCTGCTATGCCTGCCTACTCTGGAAAAACCAAGGCTTCTCAGGTCTCTGTTATGCGGGTTGACTGTTTAATGTTTATGCCATGAAAACTGAGCCTTTACCTTGCACACTTCAAGATACCCCATTTTCCCATTCTTTTCTCATACTCCTAAAATGCCCCACTCCTATTCTTGGGAGAGAACTTTTTTCAAAATTCAAAGCCTCTATTACTATCCCAAGTCCACCTTCTGGTCTAGCCTGGTTACTGCTCCTCAATCCCACCTCCTCTTCCCCTTCCCCTTCCCGATTGCCCTCCTTGTCCATAAACCCCATAGTTTGGGATACAGACAACCCATCTGTCATCTCTCACCACGCTCCAATTCATATTTGTCTCAAAGGCCCCTCTATATTCCCCAATCAACAACCATACTCCATCTCTCAGAAATATCAATAAGGGCTAAAGCCTATCATTGCTAAACTCCTACATCAGGGTCTCTTGTGCCCAAACCACTCTCCCTATAATACCCCTATCTTACCCATCAAAAAGCCAAATAGCTCCTATCACCTGATCCAGGACCTGAGACTTATCATTGCAACTGTTATTCCCATACACTCAGTATCCAAATCCCTAGACTCTTCTCTCTCATTCTCTCTTCCACTACCCACTTTACTGTTCTAGACTGCAAGGATGCCTTCTTTACCATCCTTTTACACCCAGACTCTCAAGACCTCTTTCCCTTTACCTGGACTGATTCATACAATCATCACTCCCAATAGCTGACGTGGACAGTCCTCCCACAAGGCTTTCGTGAAAGCCCTCATTTCTTTGGCCAAGCTCTAGCATCAGACCTAACCTCTCTTGACTTTATTCCAAGTACTGTCCCCCAATATGTGGGTGATATCCTCCTTTGTAGTCCTTCACTTACACACTCTCAACAATATACTATATAACTCAATTTTGTAGTCAATTGAGGGTATAGAGTATCTCCCACCAAGGTTCAGCTCTCTCTTCCTAGAGTCACCTATCTCAGAGTCTTTTGACACCAACCAAAAGATATATCACTTCTGGTAGAAAGGCCCTTATATCCACCCTACCACTCCCTACATCCAAAACAGAGATCCTGTCCTTGGGATTAGCTGGATATCTAATTTTGCCCCCTTGGCACAATCCCTATATCAACCACCAGAGAAGATCTTTCAAAATCCCTACGGCTAAAATCAAATACGCATTCAGCCTTTAACACCCTTAAGCAAGCCATTTTCTCAGCCCCAGTTCTAACACTTTCTGACCTTTCTCACTCCTTTATACTCTACACTACTGAGAGACACAAAATTGCCCTAGGAGTTTTGGGACAAAATCAGGGCCCCTCCTTTGACCCTATTACTTATCTATCAAAGCAATTAGATACTGAGGATGGCCAGTCAGTCTGCATGCTCTGGTAGCAGCTGCACTGCTTGTTCAGGAAAGTAAAAAACATACTTTTGAAGGGCCCACTGTCATTCATTCACCACATGACTTTAAGGACTTACTTTCTCACAAATCCATGACCCTTCTATCTCTTCTACACATCCAACTAATTCATGTCACCCTTCCTGAATCTCCCATGTTCTTCTTTGAATGCTGTCCTACTCTCAACGCTGCCACACTTATTCCTAATTTTTCTGAGTCCCCCATCCATACTTGTAAAGAGGCATTAGAAGACCTGACCATTTCTTGCACATTTCCTCAGCCCCTTTAAATAACCCTGACTTTACTTGTTATATTGATGGCAGTTTTGTTACGACATCTGAAGGAAAAAAAAGATAGCTGCACATGCAGTTGTCTGAAGTTATTGATTCCCAACCCATCCCCTCAGGAACCTCTTCCCAATAGGCAGAACTTATTGCACTAACTAGAGCACTTACCCTCATAGCTAACAGAACAAACATGTACACTGATTCTAAATATACTTTCCACATCATACACTCACATGCTGCCATCTTGAAAGAATGAAGGCTCTTATTTATGAAAGGCTCTCCCATAACTAATGCCCCATTTGTACTCCAGCCTTTAAATGCAGGTAACATGCCAACTGAAGTAGGCATCATACATTGTCCAGGTCACCAGGTGGCCTCAGACCCCATTTCATGGGGCAACAATGCCACAGACAGAGAAGCAAAATAAGCCTCACTCCCATCACCTGCTCAACAACTCATAGTAATCCCCAACATAAAGCCTCTTTACTTCTCTGAAGTAAAAAACATGATTATTATAAGAGGGAGCACAACCACAAAGAGAGATGTTACAAAAACAGAGCTGTTATCTTCTCCCCAAATCTCAGGCCACACAGATTCTTATGGACATTTATCAGGCCCTGCACATTCATCAGGCCCTACACATAGGCACTAAACTGCTTTATCATCTCTTAAGACCTCTTATCACTTATCCTAACCTTCTTTCAGTCCTACAACAAATCACTCAGTCTTGCATTATCTGCTCCTCAGTCTCACTGCAGGGAGACTTAAAGCTTATTTTCTCATTCCCAACACATCAGGCTCAACTATCCCAGGGGATGACTGGTAAACTGACTTTGCTCACATGCCTCCAACATGAAAAATAAAACTCATGCTTACTCTAGTAGACACTTTTTCAGGGTGGATTGAGGCTTTGCCTATGAGATCAGAAACTGCCTCAGAGGTAACACAGTTTCTCATATGAGAAATCATCCCTTGGCCTCCCACTCCCCCTCCAATCTGAAAATGGCCAGCTTTTATTTCCCAAATCACTCAACAAGTAGCCCAATCCATTGGCATAACCTGGAAACTATATATTCCTTACAGACCCCAATCCTCAGGAAAAGTAGAAAAGGCAAAGTCTATTCTCAAAACACACCTAACCAAACTCTCTGTAGAACTACAAAGGGCATGGACTGAATTCCTTCCCATGGCTTTGGGTTGCATTAGGGCTACTCCACGGGCTCTGTCTTTCCTCAGTCCTTTTGAGCTCATGTATGGATGCCCTTTTCTCTTAGGTCAATTCCCTACTGCAAGCCCCTTGCTAGAAGAGTATCTTCCCACCCTTAATCTTATTAGACCCCTTGTGAGAGAGCATGCACATCACTCTCTCCCAAGGCCTCATCAAACAAATCCAGCTGACTTAACACTCATACTGGGAGTCCTACTTAAGACCTTATACTATAAAGCTCTCCAGCCTCGATCGACTAGTCCATTTGAGGTTGCTTTAACCATACCACAGCTGCTAAACTGGCATGTCTTTACTTATCGTTTTGTGAAAATGAAAGTAAAAGTCACTCAGTCATGTCTGATCTTTGCGACCATATGAAATAGTCCCATGGAATTCTCCAGGCCAGAAAACTGGAGTGGGAAGCCGTTCTCTTCTTCAGGGGATCTTCCCAACCCAGGGATCGATTCCAGGTCTCCTGCATTGCAGGCAGATTCTTTACCAGCTGAGCCACCATCTCTAGATTAGAATGGGCCCCAGGAGTCTCTCCATCTCCACTAAGAAACATTCCTAACTCAAAACTCTTTGCTACACCAGCACTGTTCTGAGACCCACCAGGCTTTGACTGGATGGAATTCCTGAAGAAACAGAATAGCCGAAACCAAATACCAATCAATAAAATAAAAACAGATGTACTGGTTACTAATTGGACTGGGATTTCCCCTACCTACCCTATTCGCAGTAGGACTTTATGTCTCCCCCTGAGTGGACTATTATTCAAAAGCTTTCCCTCTGCTTTACCTACTTCTCCATAGTTCTTGTTTTTTTTTTTTTTTTTTTTTTTGGAGCATGGTCCTCCTCTTACTGTGATCAGCCAAGACGAATTCATTATCCACTTTTCTTCACATAGTAACACAAACACTTACCTTTCCTGGAGACACCATTGTTACTGATTGCCCTTTACTCCTTGACTTTATAAACAATCTTTGGCTCCAGGGAGATTTCATAGAGTTCACACTCAAATTTCTTTCTACACCTGGATTCTTATTTTTGTAATTTTCTCCCCTTAGACATGAGGCATCACATCATGATTTTACTATTACTCCCTCTTCTTTTACAGTCCAAACCTCACAGTAATACCCTGCCTATAATTCACCCTTCCCCAAACCTTGCCTACCTATTCAGAACTCTAAATCTGATCCATCGTTTACTCAATACCTAAAACCCAACCCTGGCCAGTGATTGTTGGAGTTGCTTATCCATCTCCTCTCCTGGAGGATAGGTGCGTCTCATTTCCACAGGCAAATGGACTCACATAACAACTCTCTTTATCACACGTACAGAGGAGAATCTTTTCATCATACATATGTTATTTATATTCAATTGATCAAATTCACAATCCTGACAAGATATTGACCTCCCTCCTTACAGATCTCCCTTTTACTCATAAAGGACCAGCTATAGGAAGACATTACTTTGCCAAAAAAGCTCCATCTAGTCAAGGCTATGGGTTTTCCAGTGGTCATGTATGGATGTGAGAGTTGGACTGTGAAGAAAGCTGAGTGCCAAAGATTTGATGCTTTTGAACTGTGGTGTTGGAGAAGACTCTTGAGAGTCTCTTGGGCTGCAAGGAGATCCAACCAGTCCATTCTAAAGGAGATCAGCCCTGGGTGTTCTTTGGAAGGAATGATGCTAAAGCTGAAACTTCAGTACTTTGGCCACCTCATGCGTAGAGTTGACTCATTGGAAAAGACTCTGATGCTGGGAGGGATTGGGGGCGGGAGGAGAAGGGGACGACAGAGGATGAGATGGCTGGATGGCATCACTGACTCGATGGACGTGAGTCTGAGTGAACTCTGGGAGCTGGTGATGGACAGGGAGGCCTGACATGCTGCGATTCATGGGGTCGCAAAGAGTTGGACACGACTGAGCTACTGAACTGAACTGATAGGAAGACACGCTCCCCGCCCCGCCCCCCCCAACCTCTGACGTTCATCTACAACAACAGACTCCTTTCTGTTTTTCTAGACAAAACTCTGTAAACAATTCTTACCCCCAGCTAGGAACTATGCCATCGCACGTCTGTAATTACACTTCACAACTCTCCTTTCCTTCAGGCCTCTCCGTCTACAAAATATCAGGAACTTCAGGACATTCTTTTGCTTTCTCAGGGAGACTCCCTTCTACATATGGCATAAATACTCTTTTTGTAGGGACTACACTGGTGAGTTCACTGTCAGTCTCAGAAACTACTAACAAGTTCCCAGAAAGACTCCTATTTGCTATTAATTTCAGCTGTTGTCTTCTTACACTTGGAATATTTTTCTTATTTGGAACCACCACCTATTTATGTTTTCCCACTAATTGGACAAGAACATTCACCCTGGTATATCTAGCTCTGGATCTTTCTATTGCTCCTAAATATTAGACCCTCCCTATCCCACTAATTCATAACTGACCCAAATGGGCAATTCAATTCATTCCCCTGTTAATCAGTTTAGGAATAGAAACTGGGATTGGAACAGGGACTGCAGGACTCACAACCTCTTTAAATTACTACCAAAGCCTTTCTAAAGACCTCACTGAGAGCCTAGACTAACTAGCTACTAGTCTTATCATTATCCACACCCAGCAAGCTTACCTGACTGCTATGATCCTCCAAAATAGAAGGAGATTAGATCTTCTAACTGCAGAAAGAATGGGCCTATGTCTATTTTTGGAGGAAGCTTGCTACTTCTCCACCAACAAATCAGGAAGCAGCAAGAAATCTGACAAACAGGGCCTTGAAATATGTTGACACCTCAGCAATTCATGGGAAAACTGGCTAAACAGTTGGAATTGGATGCCCTGGGTTCTACCTTTTCTAGGCCCTCTCCTTCTACTTACCCTTATTCTAAGTTTTTGCCCATGTTTAATGAGTCTTTTTTTCAAAATTTCTTCAGGACCACTTACAAGCCTTCACCAACCAAACTATCCATAAGCTATTTCTAACTCATTCAGATTATCAAAAACTTTGGCCCCACACAAATCCCCTTGACCCATATTCCAACCTTTTCTCATCTTTCCCCTACAACACCCGTGTCCCACGGGAAGCAGTTAGAGAAGATTGACCTTTGGCTCTTATCCTAAATCAAAAAGGCTGGAGTGAGAGGGCCTCCATGGGGCCTCCTGGTAGAAATGGCTCATTATACTGACCTTGCAAACAAAGAATAAAGTCACAGTGACCCTTGAGACTGGCCAAGTTGCCCAAAGGATATTCTGTTTTCCCACTGGTGCTGACCTTCTCAAGGCTATGAGACCACCAGATTCCAGACCTCTGGCTACATGACTGCAGGACTCAGCTACAGGCTAATAATTAACCATCCCTTCAGAGAATTTTTCATTGTCGTGTTACAAGAAAGACCCCATCTAAAAGGGAGGATGCTGGTTCTCCTTAAGGGCCAGTGACCCTCTTGCTTCCCTCTAATAAATTTCCCTTTTCTTTGCCTGATTGCTAGGTTCACTCTCTTTCCTCCCAACTCACCTTACATCAGTATAATCTTACCCGAGAAAAAGAAAAAAGGAAGAGAAAAGCAATTGAAAAGAAGCCAGTGTTTTAGGGGAAGATAGCTGTCAGTAAAAGGAAAGGATGAAAAAAGATAAAATTTAGATAATATAAAATGATGAAAGGTTTTTTTTTTTTTTAAGGTGCAGGTAACAGATTAAACAAGAGCTAAGAACAGGTGAAAAAAAATTGACTTGCCTTTTTCCAGTGCAATATTATCTGAGGAAGGAAAAAAAGAGAAAAACAATTGAAAAGAAGCCAATGTTTTAGGGGAAGGTTGGTATGGATAAAAGGTAAGAATGAGAAAAGATGGAATTTAGGTAACATAAAATGACAGTTTTTTTTTTTAAGGTGCAGGTAATAGATTAAACAAGAACTAAGAACAGGCAAAAAAAAATTGACTTGCCTTTTTCCAGTGCAATATTATCTGAGGAAGGAAAAAAAGAGAAAAACAATTGAAAAGAAGCCAATGTTTTAGGGAAGGTTGGTATGGATAAAAGGTAAGAATGAGAAAAGATGGAATTTAGGTAACATAAAATGACAGTTTTTTTTTTAAGGTGCAAGTAACAGATGAAACAAAAGCTAAGAACAGGTGAAAAAAAATTGACTTGCCTTTTTCCTGTGCAGTATTATCTGAGGAAAAAAAAAGAAGAGAAAAACAATGGAAAAGAAGTCAATGTTTTAGGGAAATATTGGTGTGGATAAAAGGTAAGAATGGGAAAAGATGGAATTTAGGTAAGATAAAATGACAGCTTTTTTTCAAGGTGCAAGTGAGAGATGAAACAACTAAGAATAGGCAAAAAATAAAATAAAATAAAATAAAATCCCCAATTTTTGACTTGCCTTTTTCTTGCTTAATCTTATCTGAAAAAAAAAGAAGGAAAAAAACATCTCATCAAAATGTGGGCCCAATGTAAAAAAAGGAGAGCAGAAATTTGAAATCCTTCTGTAGTTGACTCCATAAGTCAAATTGACCAAAGCATAAAGGTATGTTCCACAGGACATCTTGCATTCAGAGTTATTGTTTTATTATATCCCACCATCTCGATCTCCAGTTCCTGGACCAAAGTAGCAAAGACAGATAATGACTCAAGGAGAGGAGGTAGAATAGGGCTACAAAGGCAAACAATATCAATTGTTCATCTTTCAGTGGACCTTCTCCTTTTTTTAGGGTGGAGGGAAACAAGCACACATACATGAGTCACATATTTAGCAAGTCATAAAGAGGTCTACAGTAGCAGTACCCATCAGTCTAAAATGGTATCTGTAAGTGTAGTTTTATGAAGGCTGCTCAGTATAAAGAAGAGGTGTGTTGCTAAGTTCATTAAACTTGTAAACAAAAAATGACTGAAAACCATCATTCGCAAAACAAGGTTGTTAAATTTTGGATGTTTATAGTATTGTATTATTAAAAAATCTTTTAGAAGTATCATAGGACTCTAGTTTCTCATGTCATTCACTTAACAATTCAATATCGAGAAATATGTTATATATTTCCTTAAAAGTCTTTCTACCAAAATAAGTATAGATTGCTAAATTAATAATTATTTCAGAATAAAAATGAAGGAAAAGATGGAACAATTAGTACAGTATGAAAGAAAATAAAGCCAAGGAATGCCATGTAAATGTTTGTTATTTAGGGTACTTGGTGCTACGATCAAGGGCAATGGAAGAGGGAGTCTAAACCTCACACTGGAACCATGAAGGATATCTGAGTTTACATAGTCCTTAAAAGGACTATAGACCAAGAAGCTTCACTCAGAAAGAATGGAATTTTAGCTCATCTCCTAAGGTTTGGGGAGATATCAATTGCGTGTAATGGCCTTTGAACTTTGAATATATGGTAGATGTACTAACAATGGCTAGTTTTCAGAAAATAAGTACAGAGTGTTATCATGTACCCATCAGTCTCTTCTTTTTTGTTTTATAAAATGCACACTGAAATTCTGGCAAGACTCTACAGAGTAGAAGACAGTGCTTATAGGGAAGGAACATCTGTTCTGAAAAAATAAAGGGATGGAAAAGAACGAGGGTAGAGGGTAGGAAAACAGAAATGGAGACAACTTAATATAGATGATGCTTATGAAGCAAAATAACAGACATTGAGGGGTAGGGTATGCCAAAAGATGGTGTACAGATTAAAGGAATATGAAAGACTGTGAGGAAGCAGTCATTTAGAAGCATATTGGAGTATAAATGTTGTCAGAGAAATTTGCCAAAATGCAAACCCTGATCAGAAAAATAAAGTGAAAAGGTCCATATAAGTGTTAGAGAACAGAAAAAGAAGGAAAATATAAATTTAATGACAATTCATATGCAGTGTTACATGTACCAGGATGCAGGCCAACACACAAAATACACACACTCATGCAAGTATACACACACACACATGTACACATATACACAGAGCAGCTGAAAGTTATCTTTTTCAGGAGAATATTAGTTATGAATATAAAAGAACAAACAATGAATTTACCTGGGAAAAATATTTGGAACAGTTGAAATAAAAAATGTTTCTGACATGGTTTTATGTAATTTTTGCAAAGAATTTCTTTAAAAAATGAAAAAGATAAAAATGAGTGAACATTCTGAATTGAAAAAAAAATTATTTCTTCCTATTCAGTTCAGTTCAGTTCAGTCGCTCAGTCGTGTCCGACTCTTTGAGACCTCATGAATCGCAGCACGCCAGGCCTCCCTGTCCATCACCAACTCCCAGAGTTCACTCAGACTCACGTCCATCGAGTCAGTGATGCCATCCAGCCATCTCATCCTCTGTCATCCCCTTCTCCTCCCGCCCCCAATCCCTCCCAGCATCAGAGTCTTTTTCAATGAGTCAAGTCTTCGCATGAGGTGGCCAAAGTACTGGAGTTTCAACTTCAGCATCATTCCAGCCAAAGAAATCCCAGGGCGGACCTCTTTCAGAATGGACTGGTTGGATCTCCATGCAGTCCAAGGGACTCTCAAGAGTCTTCTCCAACACCACAGTTCAAAAGCATCAGTTCTTTGGCACTCAGCCTTCTGACAGTCCAACTCTCACACCCATACGTGACCATAGGAAAAACCAGAGCCTTGACTAGACGGACCGTTGTTGGCAAAGTAATGTCTCTGCTTTTGAATATGCTATCTAGGTTGGACATAACTTTCCTTCCAAGGAGTAAGTGTTTTTTATTTCATGGCTTCAGTCAGCATCTGCAGTGATTTTGGAGGCCCCAAAAATAAAGTCTTACACTGTTTCCACTGTTTCCCCATCTATTTCCCATGAAGTGATGGGACCGGATGCCATGATCTTCGTTTTCTGAATGTTGAGCTTTAAGCCAACTTTTTCACTCTCCCCTTTCACCCTCATCAAGAGGCTTTTTAGTTCCTCTTCACTTTCTGCTATAAAGGTGGTGTCATCTGCATATCTGAGGTTATTGATATTTCTCCTGGCAATCTTGATTCCAGCTTGTGTTTCTTCCAGTCCAGTGTTTCTCATGGTGTACTATGCATATAAGTAAAATAAGCAGGGTGACAATATACAGCTTTGTACTCCTTTTCCTATTTGGAACCAGTCTGTTGTTCCATGTCCAGTTCTAACTGTTGCTTCCTGACCTGCATTCAGAGTTCTCAAGAGGCAGGTCAGGTGGTCTGGTATTCCCATCTCTTTCAGAATTTCCCACAGTGTATTGTGATCCACACAGTCAAAGGTGTTGGCATAGTCAATAAAGCAGAAATAGATGTTTTTCTGGAACTCTCTTGCTTTTTCCATGATCCAGAAGATGTTGGCAATTTGATCTCTGGTTCCTCTGCCTTTTCTAAAACCAGCTTGAACATCAGGAAGTTCACGGTTCACATATTGCTGAAGCCTTGCTTGGAGAATTTTGAGCATTACTGTACTAGCATGTGAGATGAGTGCAATTGTGCGGTAGTTTGAGCATTCTCTGGCATTGTGTTTCTTTGGGATTGGAATGAAAACTGACCTTTTCCAGTCCTGTGGCCACTTCTGAGTTTTCCAAATTTGCTGGCATATTGAGTGCAGCACTTTCCCAGCATCATCTTTCAGGATTTGAAATAGCTCAACTGGAATTCCATCACCTCCACTAGCTTTGTTCATAGTGATGCTTTCTAAGGCCCACTTGACTTCACATTCCAGAATGTCCTGCTCTAGGTCAGTGATCACACTATAGTGATTATCTGGGACATGAAGATCTTTTTCGTATAGTTCTTCTGTGTATTCTTTTAACTCATGGGTAAGTGAAATTATCTGAAGGCAATCACATGGATGCTGAATCCAGGAGAGAGAAAAAGATGGGTTCTCCAAGAAAGATTTTGCTTCTCAGCCACCATGCCTTTACTGTGCCACCTCCTCTCTGAGAGAAAATGTCTAAACACACATATATGAACATTATAAAGAAGCTGCAACAAAGCTCTTCTTCTAATAGTTTTTTTCCAGCAACATTTTTGTCACATCCATTCCATAATTAAAGAGGTAGATTTCTAAAATCTATTCCATTGAAAACATCACTACCATTTAAAGAACATCATTTAATATCTAGAGATATGAAGGTTTCAATAATTTTTGTGTTATGATACTGAAAAATGGTTCAGAAGAATCTTAGAACTAGCCTTAGACTTTTGAGGCATGTTATCAACGAGATTTCCTAGAGTAACAAAATGTATATATACATATATATACATGCACGCACACACACACACACACATACAGCGAGAGAGAGAGAGAGAGAGAGAGAGAGAGAGAGAGAGAAACAGCATGGACCTAACAGGAGCAGAGACATCACTTTGCCGACCAAGGTCTGTACAAGGTCTGTTGGCTTTTCTAGTAGTCATGTATGGATGTGAAATTTGGACTATAAAGAAGGCTGAAAGTGTTACTCGTTCAGTCATGTCCAATTCTTTGTGACCTATGGACTGAAGCCTACCAGGCTCCTATGTCCATGTAATTCTCCAGGCAAGAATACTGGGGTGGGTTGCTATTCCCTTCTCCAGGGGATCTTCCTGACACAGGGATCAATCCCAGGTCTCCTGCATTGCAGGAAGATTCTTTACTGTCTGAGCCACTAGTAGGCTCTTCTAAAGAAGGCTGAGTGCTGAAGAATTGATGCTTTCAAACTGTGATTCTGGAGAAGATTCTTGAGAGTCCCTTGGACTACAAGGAGATCAAACCGGTCAATCCTGAAGGAAATAAACCCTGAATGTACATTGGAAAGACTGCTGCTGAAGGTGAAGCTCCAATAATTTGGCAACTTGATGCAGAGAGCCGACTCATTGGAAAAGATCCTAATGCTGGGAAAGATTGAAGGCAGGAGGAAAAGGGGATAACAGAGGATGAGATCGTTGGTTGGCATCACTGACTCATTGGACATGAGTTTGAGCAAACTTTGGGAGATGGTGAAGAACAGGGAAGCCTGGCATGCTGCAGACCATGGGATCACAAAGTGTTGGACATAACTTAGAGAGTGAACAACAAGTTAAGGCAACTTGACCTTAACATTTTACATTACTACTTTTTAATCCCCTTTGGGGTTGAAAAGGCTGGTGAAAACAATTTTTAAAATTGCTTGTGTCATATTTGGGTTTGTAGTTCATAAGATTTGGAAGAGCAAAGCAATACATTTTGCCATTCTGATTTAAACTAAAAAGTATAAGTGAGATCATGTGTTATATTTATGTTTCTGGCTTATTTCCACTTAGTATAATGTCCTCTAGGTTTACACATGTTATTGTAAATGACAATTTCTTTCTTTTTCTACAATATTCTATATTACAATAGAATACAATAATATTCAATATATCTATTCTGGATATATACAGTCCATATATTTATGTGTTTTTCTATTGATGAGCATAGAAGTTGTTTTCATATCTTGGCTTTTGTGAATAATGCTGCAGTGAACACAGGAGTGTAGATATCTCTTTGAGATACTGATTTTATTTGCTTTGGATTTATATCCAGAGGTAAGATTGCTGGATCATATGGTAACTTTACTTATAATATTTGAAAGAAATTACATAGCATTTTCCACAATAACTGTATCAGTTTACATTCTTAGCAACAGTGTTCCCTTTTCTCCACATCCTTGCCAAACTTTTCATTTTTTTCTTTTTGAATTTTTTGTCTTTTTAATAAAGCTGTTCAGCAGCTATGATGGTGTTAGTTGCTCAGTGGTGTCTGAGTCTGTGATCCCATGGACTGTAGCCACCAGGCTTCTCTGTCCATGGATTTCTCCAGGCAAGAATACTGAAGTGGGTAGCCGTTCCCTTCTGCAGGATTCTTCCCGACCCAGGGATTGAACTTGGGTCTTGCACATTGCGAGCAGGTTCCATACTGTCTGAGTCACCAGGGAAGCCCCTTCAGCAGCTATGAAGTGATAGTTTATTGTGGCTTTTATTTGTATTTCCCTGAAGCTGAGTGGCAAAAAATTGATGCTTTTGAACTGTGGTGTTGGAGAAGACTCTTGAGAGTTCCTTGGACTGCAAGGAGATCCAACCAGTCCATCCCAAAGGATATCAGTCTTGAATATTCATTGGAAGGACTGATGTTGAAGCTGAAACTCCAACACTTTGGCCACCTGATGCGAAGAACTGACTCATTGGAAAAGACCCTGATGCTGGGAAAGATTGAAGGTGGGAGGAGAAGGGGATGAGATGATGGGTTGGTATCGCTCACTCAACGGACATGAGTCTGAGTGAACTCCGAGAGTTGGTGATGGACAGGGAGGCCTGGCGTGCTGCAGTCCATGTGGTTGCAAAGAGTTGGACACGACTGAGCGACTGAACTGAACTGAACTGATGAGTAGTGATTTGGAACATTTTTAAAAATTTGTTTTACAAACCTGTTGGCCATTTGTATGTCTTTTTGGAGAAATGTTTTTTCCATTTTTAATTGACTTATTTGGTTTTTGCTGTTTTGAGTAAAATGGTTTTTTGGTTTTTGCCATTTTGAGTTATTTGGTTTTTGCTATTGAGTTGACTTCTTTATATAGTTTGGATATTAACCCTTTCAGATACATGGTTTGTGAATATTTTCTTCTATTCTCTAGGTTGTCTCTTTACTTTGTTGGTCATTTCCCTTGCTGTGAGAAGCTTTTGATGAAATCCCATTGGTCTGTTTTCAAAAAATTTTTATTCCCTGTGCTGTTGGAATCATATAAAAAATATGCCCAGACTAATGTCAGAGAGGTTTTTCTCTAGGTTTTCTTCTAATAGTTTTAAGTCTGAAATTCAAGTCTTTAATCCATTTTGAGTGTTGGTATAAGTTTGAAAGAAAATTTCCATTTATTCTTCTATTTTATGTTATTGATGTCACAATTTACCTGTTTTTGCATTGCATATCTATTAACAAATTATTATTTTTTAATTCATTTTTAATTGGAGGCTAATTGCATCACAATATTGTGTTGGTTTCTGCTGTACAACAATGTGAATCAGCTATAAGTATACACATATCCCCTCCCTCTTGAGCCTTCCTCCTAGCCCCTATCCCACCCCTCTAGTTCATCACAGAGCACAAGGCTGAGCTCCCTGTATTATACAGCAGTTTCCCACTAGCTATCTGTTTGTTTCTTTATTTGTTTTAAACAGTTTTGTCTTTTAACTTTTTTAAAACTAGAGTTAAAAGTGATTTATGTACCATTTATGTAAAAGTGATTTATGTACCATTGCAGTATCATAATACTCTGAATTTGATTGCATAACTTCACCAGTGAGCTTCATATTTTCAAATGTTATGTTACTAATTAATATCCTTTCATTTCAACTTGAAAAACTTCATTTAACATTTCTTGTAAAGCAGGTTTAGTGGTTATGAGTCAGCTTTTTGGTCTGCAAACTTTTTCTTTCTTTTTCATTTTTGGAATTTAGTTTTGCAGATATAATATACTTGGTGGCCAGTTATTTTTCTTTCAGTAGTTTGAGTATATTATCCAAGTCTGTTCAGACCTGCAAGTTTCTTCTGAGAAATCCATTGATAGCTTTATGAGGGTATTTTTGTATATGGGTTTCTCTCTTCTCTTGATTCTTTCAAAATTCTCTATTTTCTTTGTACTTTTACTATGAAATATTTAAGAAAAATTAATGACACCTGATGAGAAAAGCTGACTCATATGAAAAGACCCTGATGCTGGGAAAGATTGAGGGTGGGAAAAGGGGACAACAAAGGATGAGATGGTTGGATGGGATCACTGACTCAATGGACATGGGTTTGGGTAGACTCTGGCAGTTGGTGATGGACAGGGAGGCCTGGCGTGCTGTGGTTTATGGGTTCACAAAGAGTTGGACACAACTGAGCGACTGAACTGAACTGAACTGAATGCCAAACTTTCTCAAATTCTTTCAAAAAAGAAGGAGAGAGGAAACTTTCAAGCTCATTTTATGAGGCCAGCATCATCCTAAAGCCAAAACCACAGAGGAAAATAAATCTAATACAAAAACCACAAGAAAAGAAATTTATAAGCCAATATACCAGCCACAAAAAGACAAATACCGCATGATTCCACGTAAATCTAGTAGCTACAACAGTCAAATTCAAGAATAAAAATGTGAAGTGAGGATTGTCAAGGGTCAGGCTGATGGTCAAATAAGAAATTATTAATGATTGGGCATGACGTTTCAGTTAAGCAAGAGAAGTAAATTCTAGAGATATTTTGTAAAACATTGTATCTATAATAAACAACATTGCATTGTACACATAAAGTTTTATTATATCTCACATAAGTGTTCTTAGCACAATATAATGAAATTATTGAATTATAGTTTGTTCAAATTTCCCATGGCCATTTTCTTTCTACAGGGAAACCTTCACTCAAAATTTTTCATCAGCTTAATACTCAGTATTGCTACTCTGAACCCGTGTCTTCAAAAAAATAGAGATGAAAAGTGAGAGTTCATTCCCCCCATAATTTGTCAATTAGTATTTTTTTCCATTTCCTCAGTTTTTATGTTTTACTGATGTTACTCACTGAGAACAAAAGATTATTTATTACCTAATATTCCTTCTAATAGAAGGTAATTAATTCTACACATCTGCAATAAGAGGTAAAATAAGGTTTACTTAATTTGTATAGTGGTTTAAAAAGCAAATTCTCTGAGATTTTAGACAAAGTGCATATTTCCTCCACTTAAAAATTCCAGAAATTCAGAAGTGTATAATTAATGGAATTCATTATCAAATATGGTTCATGTATGTCTATTTTTAAACAGAGAACAACTTGTAGCATGAATAATTTAAATGCCATAGTGTTTAAGTGCAAATGGAAACAACTTTGTTGACTTCAGTTGGAGTGAGAAAAAATAAGGCACAATGATGTAAATTTAAGTCATATAGCATATAAGGAACATGTTTGTTTCAAGGACAGTAAAACAACAAGGAACAAGGCAACATGGACAGAAGATCCAAAGACTATGTGCACAGTGTAAAATGGCTAACGGAACTTACCATTTTCTACTGCTACCGCATCTGAAAAACAGAGAGAAATATTAATTTATTTAGTTGATTATTCAATCAGAATAATCATAGGTTGTTGTCAGTGTCATATTTTCTGAAAAATATATAGATGGGATTTTACTCAAACCCAGAGTCAGGGAGCTAATTGAAAATGGCCTTCTCTGATGCTTTTATAGATATTTTCTTGGGAATGATTATGGGAAAATGAATAAACTTTAGAGAGGAAATATGCACTCCTCTCTCAGGGATAGATAGGGGCATATCAACTTAGAATTAAACAGATTGTAAAGGAGAAAATTTTGGAGCTTTTATCCAGAAAGTGACCCTGATGATCATGGCAGTGGATCCTTTAATCTGTTTCTCAACAACCTTATCATGAAGATACAGAATACTTCTGAAGCACAAAGTGAAGATAATAAGCAAAAGGAAAGGGAATGAAGGAAGGGAAGAGAAAGCAAGAAGGGGAAAGAATGAAACAGAACATGGAGTAGACCTGAAAGCAGAAACGTAGTATGACATGTGGGAAACGAAGTAGGAGTAAGAGAAAGTAAAAGACAAAAGAAACAAAATGAGAGAGTGGAAACAGGGGAAAAAAGTCTCTAACAGGCAAAGTAGCAGAATGCTTGAAGAACAAACATTACCAGGTATCTGCAAAAGTTGATCTGAAAAATAAAATGGAAAGTACCATATTAATGATGTGGGAAACAAACAGATTAAAATCTTAAAATCTGCTTGCACAACGGTAAAGGTAGCAAGTTGAGGGTGAAGAAGAAGAAATTAACAACCACTGATTTTTCTGTTTTCAGTAACATTAATGTCCACTGTGTTGCAATAACATAGCCTTATATTCGACCACGGATGGATTAGTAAGTACTCTGACTTTCTAAATCCCCAAATAGCCTCAACTGTCTTATACTTCTTTCTTATTCTTTCTTACTCTATCGTTTCTGCTTAACTTTTCCTTTGACATTATTTGTTCCCTTTCCTCAGTACTTTGAATTTTTTTGCCATTTTCCATATAAAAAAAGAAACTTGGTAATTTGTGTCTTCTCATTTTTTTTTTTAAATACTTGCCAGTCTGATTGATCAATTGCATTATTTTTTCAAAGAACAAACTTTGTTTTATTAATTTTCTCTATTGTTTTTCTGCTTTTAATATCATTGATTTCTCATATTATATTTATTATTTATCTTTTCTGAATTGCTTTGGGTTTATTTTGTTCATTTCAAAGCTTTCTTAATCTGTAGTTAGATAATTCATTGATATGTTCTTAATTTTGTATATAACAATATAATTTACTAAGATGGTGGAGGAATAGGACTGGGACACCACTTTCTTTCCAACAAATTCATCAAAAGAACATTTGAACACTGAGTAAATTCCACAAAACAACTTCTGAATGCCGGCAGAGGACATCAGGCACCCAGAAAAACAGCCCATTGTCTTTGAAAGGAAGTAGGAAAAAATATAAAAGATAAAAAGAGAGACAAAAGAGTAGGGATGGAGCTCTGTCCTGGGAAGTGAGTCTTAAAAAAGAGAGAACTTCCCAAACACCAGGAAACACTCTCACTGCCGAGTCTGTGGCAAGCCTTGGAACCACAGAGGGCAACATAACCGGGAGGAAAAATAAATAAATAATTAAAACCCACAGTTTACGTGCCCAGCGGTAACTCCCACCGTGGAGAAGCAGCGCAGACTTTTGCATTCGCCACTAGCAAGGGGGGCTGGGCAGGGAGGCATGGGCTGCATTGCTTAGAGTAAGGACCGGGCCTGAATGTCCCGAGGGCAATCTGAGGGAACCAACTTGGGATAGCAAACCAGACTGTGGGATAGCTACCACGTGAAAAGCCCTAACCTAAGACACTGCCAGGCCCCCTCACAGAACAAAGGACTGGGCAGAGCTAGCCAGTTACAGACCGGCCCATCCTCCTCCATTGACAGGCAGGCGAGGGCAGCCAGAGCTGGAAGGGGGCAATCACGGCCCCAGAGAGGCATTATCTACCAAACTGCAAGCAGGCTTCATTGCTAACCAAGACTTCTTGGGATTCTGGACGGTCAACATCCGCCTAAGAAGGTGCACCAGTTGTACACCCAGAAAACCAAGCCGCAGGGACAGGGGAGGTGATAAGTCTCAGAGACTGCGTTCACCAAACACCTGGTCACCTGAGCAGCTCGGACCTGGGAAGAGCACAAAACGCAGGTCCAATGGAGTCTGCACTACTGAGGACTACCCGAGTGCCTGAACCTGAGCGGCTTAGACCTGGGAGGTGCATACAACCCAGGGCCGGCCTCAGACAGATCCTGGCAGAGCAACCTAGAGCCTAAGCAGTGTAGACAAGGAAAGAACACTCGCCATGAGCAGGGGCAAACCCAGTGTGGCCAAGACACTGCGAGCACACGCCAGTGTTATTTGTTTGCAGTGTCCCTCCCCAAGCACGACTGAACAAGTGAGCCTAAAAAAGTGTCCACCACCGCCCCCTTGTGTCAAGACGGAAATTAGACACTGAAGAGACCAGCAAACAGAAGAAGCTAAAACAGAGGGACCCTCCTTGGAAGTGACAGGTGCAATAGATTAAAACCCTGTACTAAGTACCGACTACATAGGAAGGGGCCTATAGATCTTGAGAAATATAAGCCGGACCAAGGAACTATCCGAAAATGAACTGACCCCACACTGTCCACAACAGCACCAGAGAAAGTCCTAGATATATTTTTACTATTTGTACTATCATTATGTAACTTAAAATATTTTTAAAAATTTTAAGTCCCCTGTTACTGCCTTAATTTTCATTTTTGTAACCTACTATTACTTTGCCAAAAAAGTAATAGTTTATTTTTTTAAAGCAAATTTCATATATATATATATTATAATTTTTGTGATTTTATTTCTTTAATATTGTATTTTTGAAAATCCAACCTCTACTCTAGATTTTTAATCTTTGCTTTTTGGTATTTGTTATTAATTTTGTACATTTAAGAACCCAATCTTCAGTACCTGTTTTTACTTGGGAGTGAGATTACTGGCTTGACTGCTCTCTCCCTCTTTGGACTCTCCTTTTTCTCCACCAGGTCGCCTCTCTCTCCTCTCTCCTCCTTCTCTTCTCTACCCAAATCTGTGAATCTCTGTGTGTTCTGGACGGTGGAGAACACTTAGGGAACTGATTACTGGCTGGATCTGTCTCTCCTTTTGATTCTCCCTTTTCTCTTTCTGGTCACCTCTGTCTCCTTCCTCCGTCTTCTCTTCTCTGTGTAACTCTGTGAACATCTCTGAGCGGTTCAGACTGTGGAGCGCACATAAGGAAGTGATTACTGGCTAGCTTGCTCTCTCCTCTTTTGATTCCACCACATCTCATCCTGGTCACCTCTATCTCCTTCCTCCCTCTTCTCTTCTCCATGTAACTCTGTGAACCTCTCTGGGTGTCCCTCACTGTGGAGAAACTTTCCATCTTTAACCTAGATGTTTTATCAATGGTGCTATATAGATGGAGAAGACTTGAAGCTACTGTAAAAATAAGACTGAAAACCAGAAGCAGGAGGCTTAAGTCCAAATCCTGAGAACACCAGAGAACTCCTGACTCCAGGGAACATTAATTGACAGGAGGTCATCAAACACCTCCATACCTACACTGACACCAAGGACCACCCAAGGACCAACAAGTTCCAGAGCAAGACATACCATGCAAATTCTCTAGCAACACAGCAACATAGCCTTGAGCTTCAATATACAGGTTGCCCCAAAACACTCCAAACCTATTGACATCTCATAACTCATTACTGGACACTTCATTGCACTCCAGAGAGAAGGAATCCCGCTCCACCCACCAGAACATCAACACAAGCTTCCTTAACCAGGAAACCTTGACAAGCCACCCATACAACCCCACTCACAGTGAGGAAACTCCACAATAAAGAGAACTCCACAAACTGCCAGAATACAGAAAGGCCACCCCAAACACAGCAATATAAACAAGGTGAAGAGACAGAGGAATACCCATCAGGTAAAGGAACAGGATAAATGCCCACCAAACCAAAAAAAAAAAAAAAAGAAAAGGAAGAGATAAGGATTCTACCTGATAAAGAATTCCAAATAATGATAGTGAAATTGATCCAAAATCTTGAAAACAAAGTGGAATCACAGATAAATAGCCTGGAGACAAGGATTGAGAACATGCAAGAAAGGTTTAACAAGGACCTAGAAGAAATAAAAAAGAGTCAATCAATCATGAATAATGCAGTAAACGATATCAAAAACACTCTGGAGGGAACCAACAGTAGAATAATGGAAGCAGAAGATAGGATTAGTGAATTAGAAGATAAAATGGTAGAAATAAATGAATCAGAGAGGAAAAAAGAAAAACGAATTAAAAGAAATGAGGACAGGCTCAGAGACCTCTGGAGCAATGTTAAATGCCCCAACTTTCGAGTCATAGGAGTTCCAGAAGAAGACTAAAAGAAAGACCATGAGAAAATACTTGAGGAGATAATAGTTGAAAACTTCCCTAAAATGGGGAAGGAAATAATTACCCAAGTCCAATAAACCCATAGAATCCCAAATCAAATAAACCCAAGGCAAAACATCCCAAGACACATGCTAATCAAATTAACAAAGATCAAACACAAAGAACAAATATTAAAAGCATCAAGGGAAAAACAACAAATAACACACAAGGGGATTCCCATAAGGATAACAGCTGATCTTTCAATAGAAACTCTTCAGGCCAGGAGGGAACGGCAGGACATACTTAAAGTGATGAAAGAAAATAAACCTACAGCCCAGATTACCATACCCAGCAAGGATCTCATTCAAATATAAAGGAGAAATCAAAAGCTTTACAGACAAGCAAAAGCTTAGAGAATTCAGCACCACCAAACCAGCTCTTCAAAAATGCTAAAGGATCTTCTCTAAACAGGAAACACAGAAAGGGTGTATAAACTCAAACCCAAAACAACAAAGTAAATGGCAATGGGGTCATACTTATCAATAATTACCTTAAATGTAAATGGGTTGAATGGCCAAACCAAAAGACAAAGACTGGCTAAATGGATACAAAAACAAGACCCCCTATATATGCTATCAACAAGAGACCCACCTCAAAACAAGGGACACATACAGACTGAGACTGAAAGACTGGAAAAAGATATTCCACGCAAATAGACACCAACAGAAAGCAGGAGTAGTAATACTCATATCAGATAAAATAGACTTTAAAACAAAGGCTGTGAAAAGAGACAAAGAAGGACACTACATAATGATCAAAGGATCAATCAGAGAAGAAGATATAACGATTATAAATATATATGCATCCAACATAAGAGCACCTCAATATGTAAGACAAATGCTAACAAGTATCAAAGGGGAAATTAATAATAACACGATAACAGTGGGAGACTTTAATACCCCATTCACACCTATGGATAGATCAACTAAACAGAAATTAACAAGGAAACATAAACTTTAAATGATACAATAGACCAGTTAGACCTAATTGATATCTATAGGACATTTCAGCCCCAAACAATGAATTGCACCTTTTTCTCAAGTGCACACGGAAAATTGTCCAGGATAGATCACATCCTGGGCCATAAATCTACCCTTGGTAAATTCAAAAAATTTGAATTTTGAATTCTTGAAATCATTCCAAACATCTCCTCTGACCACAATGCAGTAAGATTAGATCTCAATTACAGGAGAAAAACTACTAAAAATTCCAACATATGGAGGCTGAACAACACGCTGCTGAATAACCAACATATCACAGAAGAAATCAAAAAAGAAATCAAAATATGCATAGGAACGATTGAAAATGAAAACACAACAACCCAAAACTTGTGGAACACTGTAAAAGCAGTGCTAAGGGGAAGGCTCATAGCAATACAGGCATACCTCAAGAAACAAGAAAAAAGTCAAATAAATAACCTAACTCTACATCTAAAGCAACTAGAAAAGGAAGAAATGAAGAACCCCAGGGTTAGTAGAAGGAAAGAAATCTTAAAAATTAGGGCAGAAATAAATGCAAAAGCAACAAAAGAGACCATAGCAAAAATCAACAAAGCCAAAAGCTGGTTATTTGAAACAATAAATAAAATTGACAAACCATTAGCCAGACTCATCAAGAAACAAAGGGAGAAATTTCAAATCAATACAATCAGAAACAAAAATGGAGAGATCACAACAGACAACACGGAAATACAAAGGATTATAAGAGACTACTACTAGCAATTATATGCCAATAAAATGGACAACTTGGAAGAAACGGACAAATTCTTAGAAAAGTACAACTTTCCAAAGCTGAACCAGGAAGAAATAGAATCTTAACAGACCCATCACAAGCACGGAAATTGAAACTGTAATCGGAAATCTTTCAGCAAACAAAAGCCCAGGTCCAGACAGCTTCACAGCTGAATTCTACCAAAAATTTAGAGAAGAGCTGACACCTTTCCTACTTAAACTCTTCCAGAAAATTGCAGAGGAAGGTAAACTTCCAAACTCATTCTATGAGGCCACCATCACCCTAATACCAAAACCTGACAAACATGCCACAACAAAAGAAAACTACAGGCCAATATCACCGATGAACATAGATG
The DNA here is from genome assembly GCF_029378745.1 of Bos indicus. Classification (NCBI taxonomy): domain Eukaryota; kingdom Metazoa; phylum Chordata; class Mammalia; order Artiodactyla; family Bovidae; genus Bos; species Bos indicus. The sequence goes on along the minus strand of NC_091782.1, from coordinate 28,225,189 downwards.
CAAAAATCCTTGACAAAATTCTAGCAATCAGAATCCAACAACACATTAAAAAGATCATACATCATGACCAAGTGGGCTTTATCCCAGGGATACAAGGATTCTTCAATATCTGCAAATCAATCAGTGTAATAGATCACATTAACAAATTGAAAAATAAAAGCCATATGATTATCTCAATAGATACAGAGAAAGCCTTTGACAAAATTCAAGATCCATTTATGATAAAAACTCTCCAGAAAACAGGAATAGAAGGAACATACCTCAACATGATAAAAGCTATATATGACAAACCCACAGCAAACATTATCCTCAATGGTGAAAAACTGAAAGCATTTCCCCTAAAGTCAGGAACAAGACAAGGGTGCCCACTTTCACCACTACTATTCAACATAGTTTTGGAAGTTTTGGCTACAGCAATCAGAGCAGGAAAAGAAATAAAAGGAATCCAAATTGGAAAAGAAGAATTAAACTCTCACTGTTTGCAGATGACATGATCCTCTACATAGAAAACCCTAAAGACTCCACCAGAAAATTACTAGAGCTAATCAATGAATATAGTAAAGTTGCAGGATATAAAATTAACTCACAGAAATCCCTTGCATTACTATACAATAATAATGAGAAAATAATGAGAAAGAGAAATTAAGGAAACAATTACATTCACCATTGCAATGAAAAGTATAAAATACTTAGGAATATATCTACATAAAAAACAAAAGACCTATATGTAGAAAACTATAAAACAGTGGTGAAAGAAATCAAAGAGGACACTAATAGATGGAGAAATATACCATGTTCATGGATTTGAGGAATCAATATAGTGAAAATGAGCATACTACTCAAAGCAATCTATGGATTCAATGCAATCCCTATCAAGCTACCAATAATATTTTTCACAGAACTAGAAAAAATAATTTCACAATTTGTATGGAAATACAAAATACCTTGAATAACCAAAGCAATCTTGAGAAAAAAGAATGGAACTGGAGGAATCAACCTGCCTGATTTCAGGCTCTACTACAAAGCCACAGTCATCAAGACAGTATGGTACTGACACAGAAACAGAAATATAGATCAATGGAACAAAACGGGAAGCCCAGAGATAAATCCATGCACCTATGGACAAGTGAAAGTGGAGAGTGAAAAAGTTGGCTTAAAGCTCAACATTCAGAAAACGAAGATCATGGCATCTGGTCCCACATGGGAAATAGATGGGGAAACAGTGGAAACAGTGTCAGATTTTATTTTTCTGGGCTCCAAAATCACTACAGATGGTGACTGCAGCCATGAATTTAAAAGACACTTACTCCTTGGAAGGAAAGTTATGACCAACCTAGATAGCATATTCAAAAGCAGAGACATTACTTTGCCAACAAAGGTTCGTCTAGTCAAGGCTATGGTTTTTCCTGTGGTCATGTATGTGAGAGTTGGACTGTGAAGAAGGCTGAGCGCTGAAGAATTGATGCTTTTGAACTGTGGTGTTGGAGAAGACTCTTGAGAGTCCCTTGGACTGCAAGGAGATCTAACCAGTCCATTCTGAAGGAGATCAGCCCTGGGATTTCTTTGGAAGGAATGATGCTAAAGCTGAAACTCCAGTACTTTGGCCACCTCATGCGAAGAGTTGACTCATTGGAAAAGACTCTGGTGCTGGGAGGGATAGGGGGCAAGAGGAGAAGGGGATGACAGAGGATGAGATGGCTGGGTGGCATCACTGACTCGATGGATGTGAATCTGAGTGAACTCTGGGAGCTGATGATGGACAGGGAGGCCTGGCGTGCTGCGATTCATGGGGTCACAAAGAGTCGGACACGACTGAGCGACTGATCTGATCTGAACTGATGGACAACTTATCTTTGACAAAGGAGGCAAGAATATACAATGGAGAAAAGACAATCTCTTTAACAAGTGGTGCTGGGAAAACTGGTCAACCACTTGTAAAAGAATGAAACTAGAACACTTTCTAACACCATACACAAAAATAAACTCAAAATGGATTAAAGATCTAAACATAAGACCAGAAAGTATACAACTCCTAGAGGAGAACATAGGCAAAGCACTCTCCGACATAAATCACAGCAGGATCCTCTATGACCCATCTCCCTGAATATTGGAAATAAAAGCAAAAATAAACAAATGGGACCTAATTAAAATTAAAAGCTTTTGTACAACAAAGGAAACTATAAGCAAGGTGAAAAGACAGCCTTCAGAATGGGAGAAAATAATAGCAAACAAAGCAACTGACAAAGAATTAATCTCAAAGATATATAAGCAACTCCTGCAGCTCAATTCCAGAAAAATAAACGACCCAATCAAAAAATGGGCCAAAGAACTAAATAGACATTTCTCCAAATAAGAAATACAGATGGCTAAAACAAATGAAAAGATGCTCAACATCACTCATTATCAGAGAAATGCAAATCAAAACCACAATGAGGTACCATTTCACGCCAGTCAGAATGGCTGTGATCCAAAAGTCTACAAGCAATAAATGCTGGAGATGGTGTGGAGAAAAGGGAACCCTCTTACATTGTTGGTGGGAATGCAAACTAGTACAGCCACTATGGAGAACAGTGTGGAGATTCCTTAAAAAACTGGAAATAGAACTGCCTTATGATCTAGCAATCCCACTGCTGGGCATACACACTGAGGAAACTAGAATTGAAAGAGACACTTGTACCCCAATGTTCATTGCTGCACTGTTTATAATTGTCAGGACATGGAAGCAACCTAGATGTCCATCAGCAGAGGAATGGATAAGAAAGCAGTGGTACATATACAGAATGGAGTATTACTCAGCCATTAAAAAGAATACATTTGAGTCAATTCTAATGAGGTGGATGAAACTCGAGCCTATTGTACAGAGTGAAGTAAGCCAGAAAGAAAAACACCAATACAAACGCATATATATGGAATTTAGAAAGATGGTAACAATACCCAGTATATGAGACATCAAAAGAGACACTGATGTATAAAACATTCTTTTGGACTCTGTGGGAGAGGGAGAGGGTGGGATGATTTGGGAGAATGGCATTGAAACATGTATACTCTCATGTATGAAACGAGTCGCCAGTCCAGGTTCGATGCACGATACTGGATGCTTGTGGCTGGTGCACTGGGACGACCCAGAGGGATGGTATAGGGAGGACGATTCAGGATGGGGAACAGGTGTATACTTGTGGCAGATTCATGTTGATATATGGCAAAACCAATACAATATTGTAAAGTTAAAAAATAAAATAAAAAATCCAAATACTGTGGGGGAGGGTAATCCATTTACCTTTCTGTTAATGATTTATAATTAAATTTATTTATGGTCATAGAACATAACTTCTATTATTACAGATTTGTTACAGCATGTGTTGTCACCTGGATTTTGTTTTAGGTGTACATTCTATGAAAAATTGAGAAAAAAAGTGTGTTCTACAATTATGTGTAGAGTGCTTCATAAATATCAAGTTGAGGGTCTTATTTAGATCTTCTATCAATAAATCCTATTGTTTCCTGTCTACTGAAAGAGGAATATTGGTGTATTCAAGCATTATTCCATGAAGTTTTTGCTTCATGTATTTCATGCTTTTTATTGTAAAGTTTATATTTGTTGTAAATTTAGATTATGGTATTTTGATGAATTTACTGTTTCCTCATTAATTAATGTCCACTTCTACTCAAAATATTCTACTTTGAATTCTTTTTTATATTAGTATAAAAAAGCTTTATATTAGTGTTTATACTGCATATCCTTTTATACTTTGTTTACTATTCATATTTTTTATTTAATTGATAATATTCTTATGTGAACTTTTAAGTGTGTTAAAAATATGGTATAACAGTCTGCCATTTTAATTGTCATATTTAGTTCATTTTGATTTAATATAGCTATTTATATGGCTGGACTTAGGTTTACTACTTTATATTTGGTGTATGTTTGTTCCTTGTTTTCTTCTGTTTCCCCATTTTTACTTTTAAATAAGTTATTCCAGTACATTTTAGCATTTCATTTAAATCTGATTATTAGCCTTTGGCCATGTCTTTTTATATTCTATTTCATATATGAGTGTTCTAGAAATTTAAAAAAGTGTATACCTAAGTTTTCATATTCTACTCAGAATGAATATTCTACCATTTGAAGTAAAACGTAGGACCCTTACATCCATATATGTATCTTTCCTTTTTTGCATGCTTCGCCTCTACACATATTAAGAACCACACAATGTTAAAATTATTTCACTTAATAGTCATACATATTTTTGAAAATTTAAAATTGGAAGGGGGGCGGTCCTGAGATGGCAGAAGAATAGGATTGGGAGACCACTTTCTCCCCTACAAATTCATCGAAAGATCATTTGAACGCTGAGTAAATTCCACAAAACAACTTCTGAATGCTGGCAGAGGACACCAGGCACCCAGAAAGGTAGCCCATTGTCTTCAAAAGAAGATAGGACAAAATATAAAAGATAAAAAGTGAGGCAAAAGAGTTAGGGACATGGACCTGTCTCGGGAGGGAGTCTTAAAAGAGGAGAAGTTTCCAAACACCAGGAAACCCTCTCACTGGTGGGTCTGTGGGGAGTTTTGGAATCACAGAGGACAACATAACTGGGAGGAAAAATAAATAAATAAATAATTTAATAAATAAACCCCACAGATTACGTGCCTAATGGCAACTCCCAGCAGAGAAGCCCAGATGCTCCCATCCATCACCAGCAAGCGGGGGCTGATCAGAGAGGTGCAGGCTACATTCCTTAGGGTAGGGACTAGGCCTGAATGCCCTGAGGGCAATCTGAGGGAGCTAACATGAGCTAGCAACACAAACTGTGGGATAGCCAGAGAGAGAGAGAGAAAAGAGAGAGAGAGTGTGAACTTTCCTTTGAAAAGCTCTAACCCAAGGCATATGGCACCCCACTCCAATACTCTTGCCTGGAAAATCCCATGGACGGAGAAGCCTGGTTGGCTGCAGTCCATGGGGTCACTAAGAGTCCGACACGACGGAGCGACTTCACTTTCACTTTTCATTTGCATGCATTGGAGAAGGAAATGGCAACCCACTCCAGTGTTTTTGCCTGGAGAATCCCAGGGACGGGGGAGCCTGGTGGGCTGCCGTCTATGGGGTCGCACAGAGTCGGACACGACTGAAGCGACTTAGCAGCAGCAGCAACCCAAGACATGCCGGCCCACTCACAGAACAAAAGACTGAAGGAATACCAAAAGAGAGGTAGCCGGCTGCATACCGGCCCATCCCCCACCAGAGGCAGAGAGGCAGGCAGCAACAGCCAGAGCCAGAAGGCAAAGGGCAAACTCGGCTCCAGAGATGGCATCCTTTACCAAACTGTGAGCAGGCTCCCAGTTGCTAACCAAGTCTTCCTGGGATCTTGGACGGTTGACATCCCCTGGGAGGGTCGCAGCCAGAGATCAGCTGCCTGGGGAGAGTGCACTTGCCAAGCACCTGGTCGACTGAGCTGCTTGCACTTGGGAAGGGCACAAAACGTAGGCCCAACCAAGTCTACACCTTTGTGGAGTACCCGAGAACCTGAACCTGAGCGGCTTAGACCTGGGAAGTACACACAACCCAGGGCCCACTTTAGACAGCTCCCCTGCAGAGCAACCTGGAGCCTGAGCAATGTAGACTGGGAAAGCACACACGCCATGAGCCAGGCCAAACCCAGTGTGGTCAAGACACTGTGAGCACACTGCGAGCATTCCCCACACATGCCAGTGATATTTGTTTGCAGTGTTCGCTTCCCTGGTGGCTCAGAGGTTAAAGCATCTGCCTGCAATGTGGGAGATCTGGGTTTAATCCCTGGGTCGGGAAGATCCCCTGGAGAAGGAAATGGCAACCCACTCCAGTATTCTTGCCTGGAGAATCCCGTGGATGGAAGAGCCTGGTGGGCTACAGTCCATGGGGTCGCAAAGAGTCGGACACGACTGAGCGACTTCACATTCACTTTTCCCTCCCCAGAGCAGGACTGAACAAATGAGCTTAAAAAAGTGTCCACCACCGCCCCCTTGTGTCAGGATGGAAATTAGACACTGAAGAGACAGATGAAGCCACAATAAACAGATGGAACTGCTTTGAAGTGATAGGTGCAACAGATTAAAACCCTGTAGTTAGCACCGACTACATTGGAAGGGGCCTATGGACATTGAGAAGTAAAAGCTGGAACAAAGAACTACCTGAAACTGAACTGACACCACACTGCCTGCAACAGCTCCAGAGAAATTCCTAGATATATTTTTACTATTATCATTTAAAAAAAATTTAAGTCCTTTGTTACTCCTTCAATTTCCATTTTTATAACCTTGCAAAAAAGAAAGATTCTACTTTTAAAGCAAATTTCATATATATTTTTTATAATTTTTGTGATTTTGTTCCTTTTTTTAAAATATTGTATTTTTGAGGGTCTAACCTGTACTCTAGATTTTTAATCTTTGCTTTTTGGTACTTGTTATCAATTTTGTACCTTTAAGAATGCAATCTTCAGTACCCATTTTTACTTAGGAGTGTGATTACTGGCTTGATTGCCCTCTCAGCCTTTTGACTCTCCTTTTTCTCTCCTAGGTCACCTCTATCTCCTCCCACCCCTTCTCTTCTCTGTCCAACTCTTTGAATTTCTTTGGGTATTCCAGGCTGTGGAGAACACTTAGGAAACTGATTACTGGCTAGATCGGTCTCTCTCCTTTTGACTTCCCTCTTCTCCTCCTGGTCACCTCTATTTACTGCCCCCACCCCCCCACCCCCACCACCACCTCTTCTCTTCTCTATGTAACTCTGTGAACCTCTCTGGGTGTTCCAGGCTGTGGAGAGCACATAGGGATTTGATTAGTGGCTAGATTGCTCTCTTTCCTTTTGATTCCCTCTCTTCTCCTCCTGGTCACCTCTATCTCCCTCCTTCCTCTTCTTTTCTCCATGTAACTCAGGGAACCTTTCTCAGTGTCTTTCACTGTGGAGACTCCTTTCTCCATTAACCTAGATGTTTTATCATCTGTGTTGTATGGATGGAGAAGTCTTGAGGCTACTGTAAGAATAAGACTGAAAACCAGAGGCAGGAGGCTTAATCCAAATCCTGAGAACACCTGAGAACTCCTGACTCCAGGGAACATTAATTGATAGGAGCTCATCAAACGCCTCCATACCTACACTGAAACCAAGGACCACCCAAGGGCCAAGAAATTCCAGAGCAAGACATACCATGCAAATTCTCCAGCAACACAGGAACATAGCCCTGAGGTTCAACATAAGGCTGCCCAACGTCACACCAAACCCATAGACATGTCAAAACTCATTACTGGACACTTCATTGCACTTCAGAGAGAAGAAATGCAGCCCCATCCACCAGAACACTGACACAAGCTTCCCTAGCCAGGAAACCTTGAAAAGCCACCTGTACAACTGGAACCACAGGGAGGAACCTCCACAATAAAGAGGAAACACAAACTGCCAGGATACGGAAAGGCCACCCCAAACAAAGCAATATACATAAGATGAAAAGGCAGAGAAATATGCAACAGGTAAAAGAGTAGGATAAATGCCCACCAAACCAAATAAAAGAGGAAGAGATAGGGAATCTACCTGATAAAGAATTCTGAATAATGATAGTGAAAACGGTCCAAAATCTTGGAAAAAAAAAAAAATGGAGTTACAGATAAATAGCCTGGGGACAGGGATTGAGAAGATGCAAGAAATGTTTAACAAGGACCTAGAAGAAATAAAAAAGAGCCATCAATAATGAATAATGCAATAAATGATATCAAAAACACTCTGGAGGGAACCAACGATAGAATAACTGAGGCAGAAGATAGGATAAATGAGGTGGAAGATAGAATGGTGGAAATAAATGAAGCAGAGAGGAAAGAAAAAAAAAAGAATGAAAAGAAACGAGGACAACCTCAGAGACCCAAACGCCCCAACATTCGAAACATAGGAGTCCCAGAAGAAGAAGACTAAAAGAAAGGCCATGAGAAAATACTTGAGGAGATAATAGTTGAAAACTTCCCTAAAATGGGGAAGGAAATAGCCACCCAGGTCCAAGAAACCCAGAGAGTCCCAAACAGGATGAACCCAAGGCAAAACACCCAAGACACATACTAATCAAATTAACGAAGATCAAACACAAAGAACAAATATTAAAAGCAGCAAGGGAAAAACAACAAATAACACACAAGGGGATTCCCAAAAGTACAACAGCTGGTCTTTCAATAGAAACACTTCGGGCCAGGAAGAAATGGCAGGACATACTTAAGGTGATGAAACAGAAAAACCTATAACCAGATTACTATACCCAGCAAGGATCTCATTCAAATATGAAGGAGAAATCAAAAGCCTTACAGACAAGAAAAAGCGGAGAGAATTCAGCACCACCAAACCAGCTCTTCAAAAATGCTAAAGGATCTTCTCTAGACAGGAAACACAAAAAGGCTGTATAAACTCAAACCTAAAACAAGAAAGTAAATGGCAATGGGATCATGTTATCAATAATTACCTTAAATGTAAATGGGTTGAATGGCCAAACCATAAGACAAAGCTTGGCTGAATGGATACAAAAACAAGACCCCTATATATGCTGTCTACAAAAGACCCATCTCAAAACAAGGGACACATACAGACTGAAAGTGAAGGGCTAGAAAAACATATTTCACACAAACTGAGACCAAAAGAAAGCAGGAGTAGCAATACTCATGTCAGATAAAATAGACTTTGAAATAAAGGCTGTGAAAAGAGACAAAGAAGGAGACTACAAAATGATCAAAGGATCAATCGAAGAACAAGATATAACAATTATAAATATATATGCACCCAACATAGGAGCACTGCAATATGTAAGGTAAATGCTGACAAGTATGAAAGGGGAAATTAACAGTCACACAATAACAGTGGGAGACTTTAATACCCCACTCAAACCTATGGATAGATCAACTAAACAGAAAATTAGCAAGGAAACACAAACTTTAAATGATACAATAGACCAGTTAGACCTAATGGATATCTATAGGACATTCCACCCCAAAACAATGAATTTCACCTTTTTCTCAAGTGCACACGGAACCCTCTCCAGGATAGATCACATCCTGGGCCATAAATCTGGCCTTGGTAATTTAAAAAAACATTGAAATCATTCCAAGCATCTTTTCTGAACACAATGCAGTAAGATTAGATATCAACTACAGGAAAAAAAACTATTAAAAATTCCAACATATGGAGGATAAACAACGCGCTTCTAAATAACCAACAAATCACAGAAGAAATCAAAAAAGAAATCAAAATATTCATAGAAATGAATGAAAATGAAAACACAACAACCCAAAACCTATGGGACTCAGTAAAAGCAGTGATAAGGGGAAGGTTCAAAGCAATACAAGCTTACCTCAAGAAACAAAAAAAAGGTCAAATAAATAACCTAACTCTACACCTAAAGCTTGGATTAAAGCTCAACATTCAGGAAATTAAGATCATGGCATCTGGTCCCATCACTTCATGGGAAATAGATGGGGAAACAGTGGAAACAATGGCAGACTTTATTTTTTTCAGCTCCAAAATCACTGCAGATGGTGATTGGAGCCATGAAATTTAAAGACGCTTACTCCTTGGAAGGAAAGTTATGACCAACCTAGATAGCATGTTGAAAAGCAGAGACATTACTTTGCCAACAAAGGTCCAGCTAGTCAAGGCTATGGTTTTTCCAGTGGTCATGTATGGATGTGAGAGTTGGACTGTGAAGAAAGCTGAGTGCTAAAGAATTGATGCTTTTGAATTGTGGTGCTGGAGAAGACTCTTGAGAGTCCCTTGGACTGCAAGGAGGTCCAATCAGTCCATCCTAAAGGAGATCAGTCCTGGGTGTTCAATGGAAGGACTGATGCTAAAGCTGAAACTCCAATACTTTGGCCACCTCATGTGAAGAGAGTTGACTCATTGGAAAAGACTCTGATGCTGGGAGGGATTGGGGGCAGGAGGAGAAGGGGACAACAGAGGATGAGATGGCTGGATGGCATCACTGACTCAATGGACATGAGTTTGAGTAAACTCTGGGAGTTGGTCATGGACAGGGAGGCCTGGCATGCTGCGATTCATGTGGTCACAAAGAGTCAGGCACGACTGAGCAACTGAACTGAAATGAAAACCTAGAGCAACTAGAAAAGGAAGAAATGAAGAACCCCCCAGTTAATAAAGTAAAGAAATCATAGAAATTAGGGCAGAAATAAATTCAAAAGAAACAAAAGAGACCATAGCACAAATCAACAAAGCTACAAGCTGGTTCTTTGAGAAGATAATTAAAATAGAAAAATCATTAGCCAGACTCATCAAGGAAAAAGGGAGAAAATCAAGTCAACAAAATTAGAAATTAAAATGGAGAAATCACAACAGACAACACAGAATCACAAAGGATCATAAGAGACTACTATCAGCAACCATATGCCAATAAAATCGACAACTTGGAAGAAATGGACAAATTCTTAGAAAAGTATAACTTTCCAAAACTGAACCAGGAAAAAATAGAATTTCCTAAAAGACCCATCACAAGCACAGAAATCGAAACTGTAATCAGAAATCTTCCAGCAAACAAAAGGCAGGACCAGACGGCTTCACAGCTGAATTCTACCAAAAATTTAGAGAAGAGCTAACACCTACCTATCCTACTCAAACTCTTCCAGAAAATTACAGAGAAAGGTAAACTTCTAAAGTTATTCTATGAGGCCACCATCACCCTAATACCAAAACCAGACAAAGATGCCACCAAAAAAGAAAACTATAGGCCAATATCACTGATGAACATAAATGTAAAAATCCTTAACAAAATTTAGCAAACAGAATCCAACAACATATTAAAAATATGATACATTATGACCAAGTGGGCTGTATCCCAGGAATGCAAGGATTCTTTAAAATCCACAAATCAATCAATGTAATACACCGCATTAACAAATTGAAAGATTAAAACAATATGGTTATCTCAATAGATGCAGAGAAGGCCTTTGACAAAATTCAACAACCATTTATGACAAAAGTCCTCCAGAAAGCCGGAATAGAAGGAACATGCTGCTGCTGCTGCTAAGTCGCTTCAGTCATGTCCGACTCTGTGGGACCCCATAGGTGGCAGCCCACCAGGCTCCGCCATCCCTGGGATTCTCCAGGCAAGAATACCGCAGTGGGTTGCCATTTCCGTCTACAGTGTATGAAAGTGAAAAGCGAAAGTGAAGTCACTCACTTGTGTTCAACTCTTCAAGACCCCATGGACTGCAGCCTCCCAGGCTCCTCCACCCATGGGATTTCCAGGCAAGAGTACTGGAGTGGGTTGCCATAGAAGGAACATACCTCAATATAATAGAAGCTATATATGACAAATGCACAGCAAACATTATCCTCGATGGTGAAGAATTGAAAGGATTTCCCTTAGGTCAGGAACAGGACAAGGGTGCCCACTCTCACCACTACTATTCAACATAGTTTTGGAAGTTTTGGCCACAACAATCAGAGCAGAAAAAGAAATAAAAGGAATCCAGATTGGAAAAGAAGAAGTACAACTGTCAAGGCAGATGACAAGATCCTCTCCATAGAAAACAGAAAGACTCCACCAGAAACTTACTAGAGCTAATCACTAAATATAGTAAATTTGCAGAATATAAAATTAACTCACAGAAGTCCCTTGCATTCCTATATACTAACAATGAGAAAACAGAAAGAGAAGTTAAGGAAACAATTCCATTCACCATTGCAACGAAAAGAATAAAATACTTAGGAATAAATCTACCTAAAGAAACAAAAGACCTATATATAGAAAACTATAAAACATTGATAAAAGAAATCAAAGATGACACAATAGTTGGAGAAATATACCATATTCATGGATCGGAAGAATCAATGTAGTGAAAATGAGTATACTACCCAAAGCAATCTGTAGATTCAATGCAATCCCTATCAAGCTACCAATGGTATTTTTCACAGAACTAGAACAAATAATTTCACAATTTGTATGGAAATACAAAATACCTCGAATAACCAAAGCAATCTTGAGAAAGAAGAATGGAATTGGAGGACTCAACCTACCAGACTTCAGGCTCTACTACAAAGCCACAGTCATCAAGACAGTATGGTACTGGCACAAAGACAGAAATATAGATCAATGGAACAAAGTAGAAAGCCCAGAGATAAATCCACGCACCCCACTCCAGTACTTTTGCCTAGAAAATCCCATGGACGGAGGAGCCTGGTAGGCTGTAGTCCATGGGGTCGCTAGAGTCGGACACGACTGAGCGACTTCACTTTCACTTTTATGCATTGGAGAAGGAAATGGCAACCCACTCCAGTGTTCTTGCCTGGAGAATCCCAGGGATGGGAAAGCCTGGTGGGCTGCCATCTATGGGATCTCACAGAGTCGGACACGACTGAAGTGACTTAGCAGCAGCAGCAGCATGGACAACTTATCTTTGACAAAGGAGGCAAGAATATGCAATGGAGAAAAGACAATCTCTTTAACAAGTGGTGCTGGCAAAACTGGTCAACCACTTGTAAAAGAATGAAACTAGAACACTTTCTACACAATACACAAAAATAAACTCAAAATATATTAAAGATCTAAATGTAAGACTAGAAACTATACAACTCCTAGAGGAGAACATAGACAAAACACTCTTCGGCGTAAATCACAGCAGGATCATCTATGACCCACCTCCCAGAGTAATGGAAATAAAAGCAACAATAAACAAATGGGACCTAATTAAACTTAAAGGCTTTTGCACAACGAAGGAAACTATAAGCAAGGTGAAAAGACAGCCTTCAGAATGGGAGAAAATAATAGCAAACGAAGCAGCTGACTAAGAATTAATCTCAAAAATACATAAGCAGCTCCTGCAGCTCAATTGGACAACAATAGATGGGCCAATCAAAAAATGGTCCAAAGAACTAAACAGACATTTCTCCAAAGAAGACATAGAGATGGATAACAAACACATGAAAAAATGCTCAACATCACTCATTATCAGAGAAATGCAAATCAAAACCACAATGAGGTACGATCTCACGCCGGTCAGAATGGCTGCTATCAAAACGTCTACAAGCAATAAATGCTGGAGAGGGTGTGGAGAAAAGGGAACCCTCTTACACTGTTGGTTGGAATGCAAACTAGTACAGCCACTATGGAGAACAGTGTGGAGATTCCTTAAAAAACTGGAAATAGAAGTGCCATACGACCCAGCAATCCTACTGCTGGGCATATACACCAAGGAAACGAGAATTGAAAGAGATACATGTACCCCAATGTTCGCCTCAGCACTGTCTACAATAGCCAGGACATGGAAACAACCTAGATGTCCATCGGCAGAGGAATGGATAAGAAAGCTGTGGTACCTATACACAATGGAATATTACTCAATCATTAAAAAGAATACATTTGAATCAGTTCTAATGAGGTGGATGAATCTGAAGCCTATTGTACAGAGTGAAATCAGTAAGAAAAACACCAATACAGTATAGTAATGCATGTATATGGAATTTAGAAAGATGGTAATAATGACCCTATAAGTGAAACAGCAAAAGAGACACAGATGTATAGAACAGTCTTTTGGACTCTGTGGGAGAAGGCGAGGGTGGCATGATTTGAGAGAATAGCACTGGAACCTGTATATTATCATATGTGAAACATATCGCCAGTCCAGGTTCGATGGATGAGACAGGGTGCTCAGGGCTGGTGCACTGGGATGACCTTGAGGGATGGGATGGGGAGTGCAGTGGGAGGGGGGTTCAGGAGAGGGAAGACATGTACACCCATGACAGATTCATGCCAATGTATGGCAAAAGTCCACTACAATATGGTAAAGTAATTAGCCTCCAATTAAAATAAATTAATTAAAAAAGAAAAAAAAAAGAAAATAATTAGGCCATATCTGCAAAAATATGTATACACTGGATCACTTGAGGGTATGGTCAAGAGAAGTAGATTAGCAAGTCTTACGTTTTACTCCTGATATCAGTGATAGACAAAGTGTGTAAATCAAAAGGAAAACGTTCTCTCTCTCACCAGGTTGGAAGTCTGAAGCCTTCCCTTAAAAACAGGGACAATATCATGTACAAAACAATGGGCATTCCATCTCAGAAAACACTTTGGAGAGCCCAGGCTAAAGAAAGCTTTCTATTAAATGGAGAAAATCACATTCTTTTAAGTCTAATCCCATTCATGTCAACAAGCTTATGATGAAAATTTGGTAGTTGTTTGGAAGATAGAAGCCCAAGAATATACCAAAGGAAGGAAACAAACAAAGAAAAATATTTCTAGGACATATATCCATTAAAAAGTCAGAAAGAAGTTACTCATTTAATACTGAAGTAATTATGAAAGGTCTTGGCTGATTCATGATGTATGGCAAAAACCACCACAATATTGTAATTATCCTCCAATTAAAATAAATTAGTTAATTAAAGAAAAAAAAAAAAAAACTCATGTAGATGTCAAAGAACTCCAGCAAACAAAAAAGGAAATATTTTGAATGTTCTCACTTTATGTAAAATTGGTAGGAAGAATGTATTTTAAGGAAAAAACATAAACAAAAACAACCCCCTGCTCAAAAAACAAAGAAAGAAAAAATATAGTAAGGAAGCACTTGGAAAAGTTAAGAAAGGGAATCAATTTCTCAACTGACTTAATAAAAGAACCATGCGAAATGTGTAGGTAGGATGAAAACCAGGATTTCATATCATACATGTTTCATTTTTGGAGAGTTTTACAGGATATAAGTATTTCAAATTTAGACCAAGATACCTGTTTAATAGCTAGTGGAGGTGATGAAATTCCAGTTGAGCTATTTCAAATCCTGAAAGATGATGCTGTGAAAGTGCTGCACTCAATATGCCAGCAAATTTGGAAAACTCAGCAGTGGCCACAGGACTGGAAAAGATCAGTTTTCATTCCAATCCCAAAGAAAAGCAATGCCAAAGAATGCTCAAACTACTTCACAATTGCACTCATCTCACATGCTAGTAAAGTAATGCTCAAAGTTCTCCAAGCCAGGTTTCAGCAATACGTGAACAGTGAACTTCCTGATGTTCAAACTGGTTTTAGAAAAGGCAGAGGAACCAGAGATCAAATTGCCAACATCTGCTGGATCATGGAAAAAGCAAGAGAGTTTCAGAAAAGCATCTATTTCTGCTTTATTGACTGTGCCAAAGCCTTTGACTGTGTGGATCACAATAAACTGTGGAAAATTCTGAAAGAGATGGGAATACCAGACCACCTGACCTGAATCTTGAGAAATCTGTATGCAGGTCAGGAAACAACAGTTAGAACTGGACATGAAACAACAGACTGGTTCCAAATAGGAAAAGGAGTACGTCAAGGCTGTATATTTTCACCCTGCTTATTTAAATTATATGCAGAGTACATCATGAGAAATGCTGGGCTGGAAGAAGCACAAGCTGGAATCAAAATTGCCGGGAGAAATATCAATAACCTCAGATATGCAGATGACACCACCCTTATGGCAGAAAGTGAAGAGGAACTAAAAATCCCCTTGATGAAAGTGAAAGTGGAGAGTGAAAAAGTTGGCTTAAAGCTCAACATTCAGAAAATGAAGATCATGGCATCTGGTCCTATCACTTCATGGGAAATAGATGGGGAAACAGTGTCAGACTTTATTTTTTTGTGCTCCAAAATCACTGCAGATGGTGACTGCAGCCATGAAATTAAAAGATGCTTACTTTTGGAAGGAAAGTTATGACCAACCTAGATAGCATTTTGAAAAGCAGAGACTTTGCCAACAAAGGTCCGTCTAGTCAAGGCTATGGTTTTTCCTGTGGTCATGTATGGATGTGAGAGTTGGACTGTGAAGAAGGCTGAGCACCGAAGAATTGATGCTTTTGAACTGTGGTGTTGGAGAAGACTCTTGAGAGTCCCTTGGAGTGCAAGAAGATCCAACCAGTCCATTCTGAAGGAGATCAGCCCTGGGGGTTCTTTGGAAGGAATGATGCTAAAGCTGAAACTCCAGTACTTTGGCCACCTGATGCGAAGAGTTGACTCATTGGAAAAGACTCTGATGCTGGGAGGGATTGGGGACAGGAGGAGAAGGGAACGACAGAGGATGAGATGGCTGGATGGCATCACTGACTTAATGGATGTGCGTCTGAGTGAACTCCAGGGATTGGTGATGGACAGGGAGGCCTACCGTGCTGTGATTCATGGGATTGCAAAGAGTCGGACAGGACTGAGCAACTGAACTGAACTGAACCATACATGACCACAGGAAAAACCATAGACTTGACTAGACGGACCTTTGTTGGCAAAGTAACGTCTCTGCTTTTCAACATGCTATCTAGGTTGGTCATAACTTTCCTTCCAAAATTAAACGTCTTTTATAATAAAATAATTTTGCAACAATAATTTTATTTTGGTAGTAGTTTACAGAAACTGATTTTTAGTTTTCAAATAGATTTTTAGTTTTTTTTTTAGTTTTGGTTTCTGATTGTTTACACTTAATAAAACTGGTATAAATTAGTAGTCAATATAAGGACTTCCAAATTAGCTTTGAAAGCTTATACTTTCTTATTTTATCATTTACTTGAGAAAGTAAAAAAATTGAGTGACACGGTTGTAACCAAATTCTTTCCATACTTTTCCACTTTCATTATCAAGAATTTTCAGCAAACAAATCTTTTACAAACAGAAAATAAATGGAAAAATTGATGTAGATGACTGATTTGTGTATTTGGGGGAAATATAATCTTCAGCACTGAGTCAACGGTGGAAAACAAATGCTGTGATTATACCATATAATCAAAGCAAAGTGTGAGAAGACTGTACTTTAAGCACTAATTTTATCTCTTTCTATAATGTGACTCTGGGCTATATTGAAGTCACTTATAAAGCTTTCATATAAATTTCAAGAGATTAGCTCATTTATAGAAATTGACATTTTGTTAAAAGACAGTGTTTGGGAGTCCTTGTGATTTATAGGTTTCAAGGTGTTTGCACTGTGCACACTGTTCCTTGTCCTACTTTTGGAGGAAAGCTCCCTGGCAGTGTTAATCCACTGTGTGGTCTTTCCCACATCTCTCCTGTGCTCACTAGACTAAAATATCTATTAATACTCACCTCTGCCTCTCAAGTTATAACCTTCCTAAATTTAGATGTCTTTTAGGATATACTTCCTAACTTAAAAAAGGGGAGAATAATGTAATCTCATATACATTACTGTGAGGAAAAACTCATCCTTCCAAAGCAAATAGGGTAGAAGAGGAATAGAAAAGAGATGTTATGTGGAAATGAAGAGAGATCGAAATTGAAAAAGCCTATCTTGAGGAAAACTGACAGGTCAGAACTTTACTCAAATCTGACACATATCTTGATGCTAAAATTCTGTTCACAGAAGGGCCTTGCCTTCTTGATATAGATAGAAATATGAAAGAGGTAATAATGGCATGAACTGAATTGCAAATGACACTAGGTAACTGAGTTGAAAGTTAAGATACTGACATAAAATCATGTAAAAACATGTCACTGTTTGACATATGGCAGGTGATCAGCAGAAGTTTCAATATTAAGAGTTTCAAAGATACAGGAAATAGATAAGAATAGCAAAGTACACAACGGAAAACTTATTGGTACTTGCCTCTTTCCTGTTCACTCTTCCCTGAAAAGCAAAAGGAAGAAACAAAAATTCATTCCAAATAAAAGCATATTGTCAGGAAGAAAGGAGAACAAAAATTGGGATTCCTTTTCATAGTTTACTCCGTGGTACAACTTGACCCATATTTGTGAAAACTGAAGCCATAAGGTTGCAAAGGATATCTCATCAGTCAGAGACAGTGTCATTTTACATCATTCCACCCCTTAGTGCAAAAGAAACTAAATTAGGAAATGAAACCATTAAGGAGAGTTAGGGTGGGAATTCTTTTGGGATGTACAATATCAGCCATTCTTCTTTCATTGGGACATTCTTTTTTTTTTTTTTTTTCCGAGGTTTTTTGTATTTCCATACAAATTGTGAAATTATTTGTTCTAGCTCTGTGAAGAATACTGTTGGTAGCTTGATAGGGATTGCATTGAATCTATAAATTGCTTTGGGTAGTATACTCATTTTCACTATATTGATTCTTCCAATCCATGAACATGGTATATTTCTCCATCTATTAGTGTCCTCTTTGATTTCTTTCACCAGTGTTTTATAGTTTTCTATATATAGGTCTTTAGTTTCTTTAGGTAGATCTATTCCTAAGTATTTTATTCTTTCCGTTGCAATGGTGAATGGAATTGTTTCCTTAATTTCTCTTTCTGTTTTCTCATTATTAGTGTATAGGAATGCAAGGGATTTCTGGGTGTTGATTTTATATCCTGCAACTTTACTATAATCATTGATTAGTTCTAGTAATTTTCTGGTGGAGTCTTTAGGGTTTTCTATGTAGAGGATCATGTCATCTGCAAATAGTGAGAGTTTTACTTCTTCTTTCCCAATTTGGATTCCTTTTATTTCCTTTTCTGCTCTGATTGCTGTGGCCAAAACTTCCAAAACTATGTTGAATAGTAATGGTAAAAGTGGGCACCCTTGTCTTGTTCCTGACTTTAGAGGAAATGCTTTCAATTTTTCACCATTGAGGATAATGTTTGCTGTGGGTTTGTCATATATAGCTTTTATTATGTTGAGGTATGTTCCTTCTATTCCTGCTTTCTGGAGAGTTTTTATCATAAATGGGTGTTGAATTTTGTCAAAGGGGGACATTCTTTTTCACTTTAAAATGGAAATGTACACACATGCACAAGACAGGTACTTATTAAATAGTGAGGAAGAATACAGAGAAGGCATGTATTTGTGCCAAACTGAATTTGTCACCATAGTCGTGTGACATTTACTATATTCATTGTTGTTGTTGTTCAGTTGATAAGTCATGTCTGACTCTTGCAATCCCATGAACGCCAGGCTTCTCTGTCCATCACTATCTCCCCGAGTTTGCTCAAACTCAAGTCCATTGAATCAGTGATGCCATGCAACCATCTCATCCTCTGTTTCTCCCTTCTCCTCTTGCCCTCAATGTTTCCCAGCATCACAGTCTCTTCCAGTGAGTCAGCACTTCACATCAGGTGGCCAAAGTACTGAAGCTTCAGTTTCAGCATCAGTCCTTCCAGTGAATATTTAGGATTGATTTCCTTTTGGATTGGCTGGTTTAATCTCCTTGCAGACCAAGGGACTCTCAGCAGTCTTCTCCAGCACCACAGTTTGAAATCGTCATTTCTTCGGTGCTCAGCTTTCTTTATAGTCCAGTTCTCACATCCATACATGACTACTGAAAAAATCATAACCTTGACTATATAGACCTTTGTCAGTACATGGATGCCTCTGCTTTTCAATACACTGTTTAGGTTGTCATAGCTAATCTATATTAGCTATATTCATTAAAGTCGTATATTTCTAAGATACATTCCTCCAAAGCAAGAATGTAATTTGAATTGTTATAAGAAAGGAAGGATAATTAAAGTTTGAATGAATCTATTAGGTTTTCTTTTGAAAGCTTGCAAGACAATAGTGCTTGTGTCCTTCACTTAATGTTTTCAGTATGGAGAGATATTTTTTAACCTCATTTAAGATACACAATTCTTCCAAAAATATTTAACTGGATTTGTGGCTGATGTTTTGATAATTATGTAAATAAATTGCAAAAGAATAAAGAACAATTAGTAAGGTTGGATTTTTTAAAAAATGAAACAGGAAACCTTCAGTAATATATTTAGATACCTGGGAACACTTTGTTCCTATGTTCAAGTACAGTGGAAGAGTGATGTCCAACAGTTCACACTTGACCAATGAATAATATCATATACTATTTAGATTTTGAAAGGGCAATGAATAGAGAAGATTAAGCCAGCATTTTTGGTGTCTTCTCTCATCATTTATGTTTTAAAAGAAATATTGATTGTGTCATAAGTATCCTCAAACTTGAATTGCTGACAAAGAACACCAGCTATGTATGGTACTATGTATGGAAGGTTTCCAACAATATATATCTGAATAGAAACCTTCTCAGCCTCATGCCTTTTATGTTACCAGCTTCCTAATGAAACCGTGAGAAGTCCTTGCATGAGAGAAGAAACCAGTCTTTAAAGGGATGGCATGGTATAAAGTGAAAATAGAAGGAATGGAAAAGTAGAGAAGGTAGAGAAACAGAAATGATCAGAATTAAAATGGGAGAAATTAAACACCAAAATATTGGGGTGGAACTAGTATACCTGAGGAGGAGGCAAGCCAACACAAGACATTCAGACAAGAAGTCAGGCAATATTAAATGATGAACCAGTCCTTTTAAAGTGGATCAATTGTAATGAGAGCAGAAATTTTACCTATTTCTTTCCAAGGTTCTTCTTCTAAAAAAAAAAAAAAGGAAAGATAAATGTTAGCTTCATTAGACAGAACTACAATAAGAAAGAAAATTTACTGAAAAGTTCGTATCTAAAATGAACCCTACACAGTTTCAGATAAACACACACACACACACACACACACACACACACACACAAATTGGTTCAGAAGTCAATATTGCCCAGAGATATTCTATAGTAAATGAAAAAAAGGGAAATGCAATCAATTTAATTAATTGACAAACTTTTCAGAAATATTCTGGTCGTTAATTTGTAAAAATTATTCTTGATCCCTTTGGCAATATTTAGGCTCCTGTTGTCCTGTTAGTTGGTGATGGACAGGGAGGTCTGGTGTGCTGCAGTACATGGGGTTGCAGAGTCGGACACGACTGATCGACTGAAATGAACTGAACCGAACTGTCCTGTTTGCTAGCTTTAGTATAGTCATTGACTGTTTTTACATGTATAAATAAATTCTCATGATTGCGGTAGCTACATTGTATAAAGTTGCCACAAACACTGTATAAGGGAATACTGAAACACTTTTGGTATAGGTAATACATTGTCAGGTTTCTGGGTGCCTCTTTTCACAAGGTTACTGCCAGCGATTAATTTGCAACCTTGTTGCATTTGAGTTTCTCTTTTAATTCATGGGTAAATGAAATTATCTGAAGGCAATCACATGGGTGCTGAATCCAGGAGAAAGAAATGGGTTCTCTGAGAGAGATCTTGTTTCTCACCAACCATGCTTTTACTGTGCCACCTCCTCTCTGAGAGAAAATATCTAAACACACATATATGAACATTATAAAGAAGCTGCAACAAAGCTCTTCTTCTAATAGTTTTTTCCTGCAACATTTTTGTCACATCCATTCCATAATTAAAGAGGTATATTTCTAAAATCTATTCCATTGAACATATCACTACAATTTAAAGAATATCATTTGATATCTAGAGATACGAAGGTTTAAATAATTCTTGTGTTATGATACTGAAAAGTGGTTCAGAAGCATCTTAGAACTAGCCTTAGACTTTTGAGGCATGTTATCAATGAGATTTCCTAGAGTAACAAAATGTATATATACATACATATACATGCACACACACACACACACACACACACACACACACACACACACACAGAAACAGCAAGGACTTAACAGAAGCAGAGATATCGCTTTGCCCACCAAGGTCTGTACAAGGTCTGTTGGCTTTCCTAGTAGTCATGTATGGATGTGAGATTTGGACTATAAAGAAGGTTGAAAGTGTTACTCGTTCAGTCATGTCCAATTCTTTGTGACCCATGGACTGAAGTCTGCCAGACTCCTATGTCCATGTAATTCTCCAGGCAAGAATACTGGGGTGGGTTGCTATTCCCTTCTCCAGGGGATCTTCCTGACACAGGGATCAATCCCAGATCTCCTGCATTGCAGGAAGATTCTTTACTGTCTGAGCCACCCTTATGCTCTCCTAAAGAAGGTTAAGTGCTGAAGAATTGATGCTTTCAAACTGTGGTTCTGGAGAAGATCCTTGAGAGTCCCTTGGACTACAGGGAGATCAAACCGGTCAATCCTAAAGGAAATCAACCCTGAATGTTCATTGGAGAGACTGCTGCTGAAGGTGAAGCTCCAATAATTT
Source organism: Bos indicus (assembly GCF_029378745.1). NCBI lineage: Eukaryota > Metazoa > Chordata > Mammalia > Artiodactyla > Bovidae > Bos > Bos indicus. Next base: position 28,203,230 of record NC_091782.1, on the reverse strand, counting down.
GGCAACTTGATGCAAAGAGCCCACTCATTGGAAAAGATCCTAATGCTGGGAAAGATTGAAGGCAGGAGGAGAAGGAGACAACAGAGGATGAGATCGTTGGTTGGCATCACTGACTCATTGGACATGAGTTTGAGCAAACTCTGGGAGATGGTGAAGGGCAGGGAAGCCTGGCATGCTGCAGACCATGAGATCACAAAGTGTTGGACATAACTTAGAGAGTGAACAACAAGTTAAGGCAACTTGACCTTAACATTTTACATTACTACTTTTTAATCCCCTTTGGGGTTGAGAAGGCTGGTAAAAACAATTTTTAAAATTGCTTGTGTCACATTTGGGTTTGTAGTTCATAAGATTTGGAAGAGCAAAGCAATACATTTTTGCCATTCTGATTTAAACTAAAAAGTATAAGTGAGATCATGTGTTATATTTATGTTTCTGGCTTATTTCCACTTAGTAAAATGTCCTCTAGGTTTATACATGTTATTGTAAATGACAATTTCTTTCTTTTTTAGAAAGAAATAATATTCTACAATATTCTATATTACAATAGAATACAATAATATTCTATAATATTCTACATATCTATTCTTGATATATACATTCCATATATTTATGTGTTCTTCTATTGCTGAGCATAGAAGTTTTCATATCTTGGCTTTTGTGAATAATGCTGCAGTGAACACAGGAGTGTAGATATCTCTTTGAGATACTGATTTTATTTGCTTTGGATTTATATCCAGAGGTAAGATTGCTGGATCATATGGTAATTTTAGTTATAATTTTTGAAAGAAATTGCATAGCATTTCCCACAATAACTGTATCAGTTTACATTCTTAGCAACAGTGTTCCCTTTTCTCCACATCTGATGAAACTTTTCATTTTTTTCTTTTTTAATTTTTTGTCTTTTTGATAAAGCTGTTCAGCAGCTCTGATGGTGTTAGTTGCTCAGTGGTGTCTGACTCTGCGATCCCATGGACTGTAGCCCACCAGGCTCCTCTGCCCATGGATTTCTCCAGGCAAGAATACTGTAGTGGGTAGCCATTCCCTTCTGCAGGATTCTTCCCGACCCAGGGATTGAACTTGGGTCTCTCACATTGCGAGCAGGTTCCATACTGTCTTGAGTCACCAGCAAAGCCCCTTCAGCAGCTATCAGGTGATAGTTTATTGTGGTTTTCATTTGCATTTTCCTGAAGCTGAGTGGCAAAGAATTGATGCTTTTGAACTGTGGTGTTGGAGAAGACTCTTGAGAGTCCCTTGGACTGCAAGGAGATCCAACCAGTCCATCCCAAAGGATATCAGTCTTGAATATTCATTGGAAGGATGGATGTTGAAGCTGAAACTCCAGTACTTTGGCCACCTGATGCGAAGAACTGACTCATTGGAAAAGACCCTGATGCTGGGAAAGATTGAAGGTGGGAGGAGAAGGGGATGAGATGGTTGGTTGGCATCACTCACTCAACGGACATGAGTCTGAGTGAACTCCGAGAGTTGGTGATGGACAGGGAGGCCTGGCGTGCTGCAGTCCATGGGGTTGCAAAGATTCAGACACGACTGAGTGACTGAACTGAACTGAACTGATGAGTAGTGATTTGGAACATTTTAAAAAATTTGTTTTACAAACCTATTGGCCATTTGTATGTCTTTTTAGAGAAATGTTTATTCAAATTTTTTGTCCATTTTTAATTGACTTATTTGGTTTTTGCTGTTTTGAGTAAAATAGCTTTTTGGTTTTTGCCATTTTGAGTTATTTGGTTTTTGCTATTGAGTTGAATTCTTTATATAGTTTGGATATTAACCCTCAGATACATGGTTTGTGAATATTTTCTTCTATTCTCTAGGTTGTCTCTTTACTTTGTTGGTCATTTCCCTTGCTGTGCAGAAGCTTTTGGTGAAATCCCATTGGTCTGTTTTCAAAAAATTTTTATTTTTTGAATATATATATATATATATACACTCTGGGCATATAAAAAATATGCCCAGACAAATGTCAAAGAGATTTTTCTCTAGGTTTTCTTCTAATAGTTTTAAGTCTGAAATTCAAGTCTTTAATCCATTTTGAGTTGTTTTTGTATAAGTTTGAAAGAAAATTTCCATTTATTCTTCTATTTTATGTTATCGATGTCACAATTTACCTGTTTTTGCATTGCATATCTATTAACAAATTATTATTTTTTAATTCATTTTTAATCGGAGGGTAATTGCATCACAATATTGTGTTGGTTTCTGCTGTACAACAATGTGAATCAGCTATAAGTATACACATATCCCCTCCCTCTTGAGCCTTCCTCCTAGCCCCTATCCCACCCCTCTAGTTCATCACAGAGCACAAGGCTGAGCTCCCTGTATTATACAGCAGTTTCCCACTAGCTATCTGTTTGTTTCTTTATTTGTTTTAAACAGTTTTGTCTTTTAACTTTTTTAAAACTAGAGTTAAAAGTGATTTATGTACCATTTATGTAAAAGTGATTTATGTACCATTGCAGTATCATAGTACTCTGAATTTGATTGCATAACTTCACCAGTGAGCTTCATATTTTCAAATGTTATGTTACTAATTAATATCCTTTCATTTCAACTTGAAAAACTTCATTTAACATTTCTTGTAAAGCAGGTTTAGTGGTTATGAGTCAGCTTTTTGGTCTGCAAACTTTTTCTTTCTTTTTCATTTTTGGAGTTTAGTTTTGGAGATATAATATACTTGGTGGGCAGTTATTTTTCTTTCAGTAGTTTGAGTACATCATCCAAGTCTCTTCTTACCTACAAAGTTTCTTCTGAGAAATCCATTGATAGCTTTATGAGGGTATTTTTGTATATGGGTTTCTCTCTTCTCTTGATTCTTTCAAAATTCTCTATTTTCTTTGTACTTTTACTATGAAATATTTAAGAAAAACTAATGCCACCTGATGTGAAAAGCTGACTCATTTGAAAAGACCCTGATGCTGGGAAAGATTGAGGGCAGGAGAAGGGGACGACAAAGGATGAGATGGTTGGATGGGATCACCGACTCAATGGACATGGGTTTGGGTAGACTCTGGCAGTTGGTGAAGGACAGGGAGGCCTGGTGTGCTGTGGTTCACAGGTTTGCAAAGAGTTGGACACAACTGAGCGACTGAACTGAACTGAACTGAATGCCAAACTTTCTCAAATTCTTTCAAAAAAGAAGGAGAGAGGAAACTTTCAAACTCATTTTATGAGGCCAGCATCATCCTAATGCCAAAACCACAGAGGAAAATAAATCTAATACAAAAACCACAGGAAAAGAAATTTATAAGCCAATATACCAGCCAGAAAAAGACAAATACTGCATGATTCCATGTAAATCTAGTAGCTACAACAGTCAAAATCATAGAATACAAATGTGAAGTGAGGATTGTCAAGGGCCAGGCTGATGGTCAAATAGGAAATTATTAATGAATGGGCATGAAGTTTCAGTTAAGCAAGAGAAGTAAATTCTAGAGATTTTCTGTACAGCATTGTATCTATAATAAACAACATTGCATTGTACACATAAACTTTTATTATATCTCACATAAGTGTTCTTAGCACAATATAATGAAATTATTGAATTATAGTTTGTTCAAATTTCCCATGGCCATTTTCTTTCTACAGGGAAACCTTCACTCAAAATTTTTCATCAGCTTAACATTCAGTATTGCTACTCTGAACCCATGTCTTCAAAAAAATAGAGATGAAAAGTGAGAGTTCATTCCCCCCATAATTTGTCAATTAAGTACTTTTTTCCATTTCCTCAGTTTTTACCTTTTACTGATGTTACTCACTGAGAACAAAAGATTATTTATTACCTAATATTCCTTCTAATAGAAGGTAATTAATTCTACACATCTGCAATAAGAGGTAAAATAAACTTTACTTAATTTGTATAGTGGTTTAAAAAGCAAATTCTCTGAGATTTTAGACAAAGTGCATATTTCCTCCACTTAAAAATTCCAGAAATTCAGAAGTATATAATTAATGGAATTCATTATCAAATATGGTTCATGTATGTCTATTTTTTAACAGAGAACAACTTGTAGCATGAATAATTTAAATGCAATAATGTTTAAGTGCAAATGGAAACAACTTTGTTGACTTCAGTTGGAGTGAGAAAATATAAGGCACAATAATGTAAATTTAAGTCATACAGCATATAAGGAACATGTTGTTTCAAGGACAGTAAAACAACAAGGAACAAGGCAATATGGACAGAAGATCCAAAGCCTATGTGCACAGTGTAAAATGGCTAATGGAACTTACCATTTTCTACTGCTACCGCATCTGAAAAACAGAGAGAAATATTAATTTATTTAGTTGATTATTCAATCAGAATAATCATAGGTTGTTGTCAGTGTCATATTTTCTGAAAAAATCATAGATGGGATTTTACTCAAACCCAGAGTCAGGGAGCTAATTGAAAATGGCCTTCACTGATGCTTTTATAGATATTTTCTTGGGAATGATTATGGGAAAACGAATAAACTTTAGAGAGGAAACATGCACTCCTCTCTCAAGATAGTTGAAAGAATATAATGTGCCCAGATAGGGACATATCAACTTAGAATTAAACAGATTGTAAAGGAGAAAATTTTGGAGCTTTTATCCAGAAAGTGACCCTGATGATCATGGCAGTGGATCCTTTAATCTGTTTCTCAACAACCTTATCATGAAGATATAGAATACTTCTGAAGCACAAAGTGAATATAATAAGCAAAAGGAAAGAGAATGAAGGAAGGGAAGAGAAAGCAAGAAGGGGAAGAATGAAACAGAATTTGGAGTAGACCTGAAAGCAGAAACGTAGTATGACATGTGGGAAACAAAGTAGGAGTGAGAGAAAGTAAAAGGCAAAAGAAACAAAACGAGAGAGTGGAAACAGGGGAAAAAAGTCTCTAACAGGCAAAGTAGCAGAGTGCTTGAAGAACAAACATTACCAGGTATCTGCAAAAGTTGATCTGAAAAATAAAATGGAAAGTACCATATTAATAATGTAGGAAACAAACAGATTAAAATCTTAAAATCTGCTTGCACAAGGGTAAAGGTAGCAAGTTGAGAGTTAAGAAGAAGAAATTAACAACCACTGATTTTTCTGTTTTCAGTAACATTAATGTCCACTGTGTTACAATAACATAGCCTTATATTCCACCACGGATGGATTAGTAAGTACTATGACTTTCTAAATCCCCAAATAGCCTCAGCTGTCTTATACCTCTTTCTTATTCCTTCTTACTCTATCATTTCTGCTTAACTTTTCCTTTGACATTATTTGTTCCCTTTCCTCAGTATTTTGAATCTTTTGCCATTTTCCACATAAAAACAGAAACTTGGTAATTTGTGTCTTCTCAGTTTTTTTTTTTTTTTATACTCGCCAGTCTGGCTAGAGGTTGATCAGTTGCATTGTTATTTCTTTTTTTTTTTTTCTAATTTTATTTTATTTTTAAACTTTACATAATTGTATTAGTTTTGCCAAATATCAAAATGAATCTGCCAAAGGTATACATGTGTTCCCCATCCTGAACCCTCCTCCCTCCTCCCTCCCCCCTCCCCATACCATCCCTCTGGGTCGTCCCAGTGCACTAGCCCCAAGCATCCAGTATCGTGCATCGAACCTGGACTGGCAACTCGTTTCTTACATGATATTTTACATGTTTCAATGCCATTCTCCCAAATCTTCCCACCCTCTCCCTCTCCCACAGAGTCCATAAGACTGTTCTATACATCAGTGTCTCTTTTGCTGTCTCGTTATTTCAAAGAACAAACTTAATTTCATTAATTTTCTTTATTGTTTTTGTGCTTTTAATATCATTGATTTATCATATTATATTTATTATTTATCTTTTCTGAATTGCTTTGGGTTTATTTTGCTCATTTCAAAACTTTCTTAATCTGTAGTATTGGATAATTCATTGAGATGTTCTTCATTTTGAATACAAGAATATAATTTATCAAGATGGTGGAGGAATAGCATGGGGAGACCACTTTCTCCCCCACAAATTCATCAAAAGAACATTTGAACACTGAGTAAATTCCATACAACAACTTCTGAATGCCGGCAGAGGACATCAGGCACCCAGAAAAACAGCCCATTGTCTTCGAAAGGAAGTAGTAAAAAATATAAAAGATAAAAAGAGAGACAAAAGAGGTAGGGACAGAGCTCCATCCCAGGAAGGGAGTCTTAAAAAAGAAACAAGTTTCCAAACACCAGGAAACACTCTCACTGCCAAGTCTGTGGTGAGCCTTGGAACCACAGAGGGCAACATAACCGGGAGGAAAAATAAATAAATAATTAAAACCCACAGATTACGTGCCCAACGGTAACTCCCCCAGTGAAGAAGCAGCGCAGATGCCTGCATCTGCCACTAGCAAGCAGGGGCTGGGCAGGGAGGCACGGGCTGCATTGCTTAGAGTAAGGACCAGGCCTGAATGCCTCGAGGGCAGTCTGAGGGAACCAACTTGGGATAGCAAACCAGACTGTGGGATAGATACCATGTGAAAAGCCCTAACCTAAGACACCGCCAGGTCTGCTCACAGAACAAAGATATGAGCAAAGCTAGCCAGCTGCACACTGGCCCATCCTCCTCTGGTGACAGGCAGGTGAAGGCAGCCAGAGCTGGAAGGGGGCAATCATGGCCCCAGAGACGCATTATCTACCAAACTGCAAGCAGGCTTCGTTGCTAACCAAGACTTCTTGGGATTCTGGACGGTCAACATCCGCCTGAGAAGGTGCACTGGTTGTACACGCAAAACCAAGCAACAGGGACGGGGGAGGCGATAAGTCACAGCGACCGCATTCGCCAAACACCTGGTCACCTGAGCCGCTTGGACCTGGGAAGAGCACAAAACGCAGGCCCAACTGAGTCTGCCCCTCTGAGGACTACCCGAGTACCTGAACCTGAGTGGCTTAGATCTGGAAAGTGCATACAACCCAGGGCTGGCCTCAGACAGATCCTGGCAGAGCAATCTAGAGCCTAAGCAGTGTAGACAGGGAAAGCACACACACCATTAAGTTCAGTTCAGTTCAGTCGCTCAGTCGTGTCCAACTCTTTGTGACCCCATGAATCCCAGCACGCCAGGCCTTCCTGTCCATCACCAACTCCTGGAGTTCACTGAGACTCACGTCCATCGAGTCAGTGATGCCATCCAGCCATCTCATCCTCTGTCCTCCCTTCTCCTCCTGCCCACAATCCCTCCCAGCATCAGAGTCTTTTCCAAAGAGTCAACTCTTCGCATGAGGTGCCCAAAGTACTGGAGTTTCAGCTTTAGCATCATTCCTTCCAAAGAACACCCAGGACTGATCTCCTTTAGGATGGACTGGTTGGATTTCCTTGCAGTCCAAGGGACTCTCAAGAGTCTTCTCCAACACCACAGTTCAAAAGCATCAATTCTTCAGCGCTCAGCCTTCTCCACAGTCCAACTCTCACATCCATACATGACCAATGGAAAAACCATAGCCTTGACTAGATGGACCTTTGTTGGCAAAGTAATGTCTCTGATTTTCAATATGCTATCTAGGTTGGTCATAACATTCCTTCCAAGGAGTGAGTGTCTTTTAATTTCCTGGCTGCAGTCACCATCTGCAGTGATTTTGGAGCCCCCAAAAATAAAGTCTGAAACTGTTTCCACTGTTTCCCCATCTATTTCCCATAAAGAGATGGGACCAGATGCTGTGAGCAGGAGCAAACCCAGTGTGGCCAAGACACTGTGAGCACAAGCCAGCGTTACTTGTTTGCAGCGTCCCTCCCCACAGCACGGCTGAACAAGTGAGCCTAAAAAAGTGTCCACCACTGCCCCCTTGTGTCAGAATGGAAATTAGACACTGAAGAGACCAGCAAACAGAAGAAGCTAAAACAGAGGGACCATCTTGGAAGTGACAGGTGCAATAGATTAAAACCCTGTAGTTAGTACCAACTACATAGGAAGGGGCCTATTGATCTTGAGAAATATAAGCCGGATGAAGGAACTATCCGAAAATGAACTGACCCCACACTGTCCACAACAGCACCAGAGAAAGTCCTAGATATATTTTTACTATTTTTATTATTATGCTTTAACTTAAAAAACAGTTTTTCAATTTTTAAGTCCCCCTATTACTCCTTTAATTTTAATTTTTATAATCTACTATTACTTTGCCAAAAAAAGGAGAGACGCTATTTTTTTTAAAGCAAACTTCATATATATATATTTTATAATTTTTGTGACTTTTTTTTCCTTTAATATTGTGTTTTTGAAAATCCGACCTCTACTCTAGATTTTAAGTCTTTGCTTTTTGGTATTTGTTATCAATTTTGTACTTTTAAGAACCCAATCTTCAGTACCCATTTTTACTTGGGAGTGAGATTACTGGCTTGACTGCTCTGTCTCTCTTTGGACTCTCTTTTTATTCCACCAGGTCACCTCTCTCTCCTCCCCCCCCCCTTCTCTTCTCTACCCAACTCTGTGAATCTCTTTGTGTGTTCCAGACGGTGGAGAACACTTAGGGAACTGATTACTGGCTGGATCTGTCTCTCTCCTTTTGATTCCCACTTTTCTCCTCCTGGTTACCTCTGTCTCCTTCCTCTGTCTTCTCTTCCCTGTATAACTCTGTGAACATCTCTGAGTGGTTCAGACTGTGGAGCGCACATAAGGAAGTGATTACTGGCTAGCTTGCTCTCTCCTCTTTTGATTCCACCACATCTCATCCTGGTCACCTCTATCTCCGTCCTCCCTCTTCTCTTCTCCCTGTAACTCTGTGAACCTCTCTGGGTGTCCCTCACTGTGGAGAAATTTTTCATCTTTAACCTAGATATTTTATCAATGGTTCTGTATAGATGGAGAAGTCTTGAGGCTACTGTAAGAATAAGACTGAAAACCAGAAGCAGGAGGCTTAAGTCCAAATCGTGAGAGCACCAGAGAACTCCTGACTCCAGGGAACATTAATCGATAGGAGCTCATCAAACGCTTCCATACCTACACTGACACCAAGGACCACCCAAGGACCAACAAGTTCCAGAGCAAGACATACCATGCAAATTCTCTAGCAACACAGCAACATAGCCTTGAGCTTCAATATACAGGTTGCCCCAAATCACTCCAAAGCTATTGACATCTCATAACTCATTACTGGACACGTCATTGCACTCCAGAGAGAAGAAATCCAGCTCCACCAGCAGAACACTGACACAAGCTTCCCTAACCAGGGAACCTTGACAAGCCACCCATACAACCCCACCCACAGTGAGGAATCTCCACAATAAAGAGAACTCCACAAACTGCCAGAATACAGAAAGGCCACCCCAAACACAGCAATATAAACAAGATGAAGAGACAGAGGAATACCCAGCAGGTAAAGGAACATGATAAATGCCCACCAAACCAAACAAAAGAGGAAGATATAGGGAATCTACCTGATAAAGAATTCAGAATAATGATCATAAAAATGATCCAAAATCTTGAAAACAAAATGGAATCACAGATAAATAGCCTGGAGACAAGGACTGAGAAGATGCAAGAAAGGTTTAACAATGACCTAGAAGAAATAAAAATGCTATGCTATGCTATGCTAAGTCACTTCAGTTATGTCCGACTCTGTATGACCCCATAGATGGCAGCCACCAGGCTCCCCCGTCCCTGGGATTCTCCAGGCAAGAACACTGGAGTGGGTTGCCATTTCCTTCTCCAATGCATGAAGGTGTAAAGTGAAAGCGAAGTCACTCAGTCGTGTCCGACTCTCTGTGACCCCATGGACTGCAGCCAACCAGGCTCCTTCATCCATGGGATTTTCCAGGCAAAAGTACTGGAGTGGGGTGCCATTGCCTTCTCCAGAAGAAATAAAAAAGAGTCAATCAATAATGAATAATGCAATAAATGATATCAAAAACACTCTGGAGGGAACCAACAGTAGAATAACGGAGGCAGAAGATAGGATAAGTGAGGTAGAAGATAGAATGGTAGGAATAAATAAATCAGAGAGGAAAAAAGAAAAATGAATTTAAAAAATGAGGACAATCTCAGAGACCTCTGGAACAATGTTATACGCCCCAACATTTGAATTATAGGAGTTCCAGAAGAAGAAGACGAAAAGAAAGACCATGAGAAAATCCTTGAGGAGATAATAGTTGAAAACTTCCATAAAATGGGGAAAGAAATAATCACCCAAGTCCAAGAAACCCAGAGAGTCCCAAACAGGATAAACCCGAGATGAAACACCCCAAGACACATATTAATCAAATTAACAAAGATCAAACACAAAGAACAAATATTAAAAGCAGCAAGGGAAAAACAACAAATAACACAGAAGGGAATTCCCATAAGGATAACAGCTGATCTTTCAATAGAAACTCTTCGGGCCAGGAGGGAATGGCAGGACATACTTAAAGTGATGAAAGAAAATAACCTACATCCCAGATTACTGTACCCAGCAAAGATTTCATTCAAATATGAAGGAGAAATCAAAAGCTTTACAGACTAGCAAAAGCTGAGAGAATTCAGCACCACCAAACCAGCTCTTCAAAAATGCTAAAGGATTTTTTCTAGACAGGAAACAAAAAAGGGTGCATAAACTCAAACCCAAAACAACAAAGTAAATGGCAGTGGGGTCATACTTATCAATAATTACCTTAAACTTAATGGGTTGAATGCCCCAACCAAAAGACTGGCTGAATGGATAAAAAAACAAGACCCCTATATATGCTGTCTACAAGAGACCCACCTCAAAACAAGGGACACGTACAAACCAAGAGTGAAGGGCTGGAAAAAGATATTCCACGCATATAGAGACCAAAAGAAAGCAGGAGTAGTAATATTCATATCAGATAAAATAGACTTTAAAACAAAGGCTGTGAAAAGAGACAAAGAACAACAGTACATAATGATTAAGGATCAATCGAAGAAGAAGATATAACAATTATAAATATATATGCACCCAACATAGGAGCAACTCAATATGTAAGACAAATGCTAACAAGTATGAAAGGGGAAATTAACAATAACATGATAATAGTGGGAGACTTTAATACCCCATGCACACCTATAGATAGATCAACTAAACAGAAATTAACAAGGAAACACAAACTTTAATGATACAATAGACCAGTTAGACCTAATTGATATCTATAGGACATTTTACCCCAAAACTATGAATTTCACCTTTTTCTCAAGTGCACACGGAACCTTCTCCAGGGTAGATCCCACCCTGGGCCGTAAATCTAACCTTGGCAAATTCAAAAAATTTGAATTTAGAATGCTTCAAATCATTCCAAGCATCCTATGACCACAATGCAGTAAGACTGGATTTCAATTACAGGAGAAAAACTATTAAAAATTCCAACATATGGAGGCTGAACAACACTCTGCTGAATAGCCAACAAATCACAGAAGAAATCAAAAAAGAAATTGAAATATGAATGAAACGAATGAAATGAATGAAAATGAAAAAACAACAACCCCAAACCTGTGGGACTCTGTAAAAGCAGTGCTAAGGGGAAGATTCATAGCAATACAGGTATACCTCAAGAAACAAGAAAAAAGTCAAATAAATAACCTAACTCTACACCTAAAGCAACCAGAAAAGGAAGAAATGAAGAAACCTAAGGTTAGTAAAGGAAAGAAATCTTAAAAATCAGGGCAGAAATAAATGCAAAAACAAAAACAAAAACAAAAAACAAAAGAGACCATAGAGAAAATCAACAAATCCAAAATCTGGTTCTTTGGGAGGATAAATAAAATTGAAAAACCATTCACCAGACTCATCAAGAAACAAAGGGAGAAAAATCAAATCAATAAAATTAGAAATGAAAATGGAGAGATCACCACAGACAACACAGACATACAAAGGATCATAAGAGACTACCATCAGCAATTATATGCCATTAAAATTGACAACATTGAAGAAATGGACAAATTCTTAGAAAATACAACTTTCCAAAACTGAACCAGGAAGAAATAGAAAATCTTAACAGCCCCATCACAAGCACGGAAATTGAAACTGTAATCAAAAATCTTCCAGCAAACAATAGCCCAAGTCCAGACAGCTTCACAGCTGAATTCTACCAAAAATTTAGAGAAGAGGTAACACCTATCCTACTCAAACTCTTCCAGAAAATTGCAGTGGAAGGTAAACTTCCAAACTCCTTCTATGAGGCCACCATCACCCTAATACCAAAACCTGACAAAGATGCCACAAAAAAAGAAAACTACACTCCAATATCACTGATGAACATAGATGCAAAAATCCTTAACAAAATTCTAGCAATCAGAATCCAACAACACATTAAAAGATCATACATCATGATCAAGTGGGCTTTATCCCAGGGATGCAAGTATTCTTCAATATCCACAAATCAATCAATGTAATACACCACATTAACAAACTGAAAAATAAAAGCCATATGATTATCTCAGTGGACACAGAGAAAGCCTTTGACAAAATTCAAGATCCATTTATGATAAAAACTCTCCAGAAAGCAGGAATGGAAGGAACATACCTCAACATAATAAAAGCTATATATGACAAACCCACAGCAAACATTATCCTCAATGGTGAAAAATCGAAAGCATTTCCCTTAAAGTCAGGAACAAGACAAGGGTGCCCACTCTCACCACTACTATTCAACATAGTTTTGGAAGTTTTGGCCACAGCAATCAGAGCAGAAAAAGAAATAAAAGGAATCCAAATTGGAAAAGAAGAAGTAAAAGTCTCACTGTTTGCAGATGACATGATCCTCTACATAGAAAACCCTAAAGACTCCACCAGAAAATTACTAGAGCTAATCAATGAATATAGTAAATTTGCAGGATATAAAATTAACTCACAGAAATCCCTTGCATTCCTATACACTAATAATGAGAAAATAGAAAGAGAAATTAAGGAAACAATTCCATTCACCATTGCAATGAAAAGAATAAAATACTTAGGAATATATCTACCTAAAGAAAGAAAAGACCTATATGTAGAAAACTATAAAACACTGGTGAAAGAAATCAAAGAGGACACTAACTGATTGAGAAATATACCATGTTCATTGATCAGAAGAATCAATATAGTGAAAATGAGTATACTACGCAAAGCAATCTGTAGATTCAATGCATTCCCTATAAAGCTACCAACGGTATTTTTCACAGAGCTAAAACAAATAATTTTGCAATTTGTATGGAAATACAAAATACCTTGAAAAATCAAAGCAATCTTGAGAAAGAAGAATGGAACTGGAGGAATCGACCTGCCTGACTTCAGGCTCTAGTACAAATCCAGAGTCATCAAGACAATATGGTACTGGCACAAAGACAGAAATATAGATCAATGGGACAAAGTAGAAAGCCCAGAGATAAACCCACGCACCTATGGACACCTTATCTTCGACAAAGGAGGCAAGAATATACAATGGAGAAAAGACAATCTCTTTAACGAGTGGTGCTGGCAAAACTGGTCAACCACTTGTAAAAGAATGAAACTAGAACACTTTCTAACACCATACACAAAAATAAACTCAAAATGGATTAAATCTAAACGTAAAACTAGAAATTATAAAACTCCTAGAGGAAAACATACATACATCACTCTCCGACATACATCACAGCAGGATCCTCTATGACCCACCTCCCAGAGTAATGGAAATAAAAGCAACAATAAACAAATGGGACCTACTTAAACTTAAAAGCTTTTGCACAATGAAGGAAACTCTAAGCAAGGTGCAAAGACAGCCTTCAGAATGGGAGAAAATAACAGCAAACAAAGCAACTGACAAAGAATTAATCTCAAAAATACACAAGCAGCTCCTGTAGCTCAATTCGAGAGAAATAAATGACCCAATCAAAAAAATGTGCCAAAGAACTAAACAGACATTTCTCCAAAGAAGACATAGAGGTGGTTAACAAACACATGAAAAGATGTTCAACATCACTCATTATCAGAGAAATGCAAATCAAAACCACAATGAGGCACCATCTCACGCTGGTCAGAATGGCTGCTATCAAATGTCTACAAGCAATAAATGCTGGAGAGGGTGTGGAGAAAAGGGAACCCTCTTACACTGTTGGTTGGAATGCAAACTAATACAGCCACTATGGAGAATAGTGTGGACATTCCTTAAAAAACTGGAAATAGAACTGCCATATGACCCAGCAATCCCACTGCTGGGCATACACACCAAGGAAACGAGAATTAAAAGATACACGTGTGCCCCAATATTCATCACAGTACTGTTTACAATAACCATGACATGGAAGCAACCTAGATGTCCATCAGCAGATGAATGGTAAGAAAGCCGTGGTACTTATACACAATGGAATATTCAGCTCAATTCAGTCACTCAGTCGTGTCTGACTCTTTGTGACCCCATGAATTGCAGCATGCCAGGCCTCCCTGTCCGTCACCAACTCCCGGAGTTCACTCAAATCCATCGAGTCCGTGATGCCATCCAGCCATCTCATCCTCTGTCATCCCTTTCTGCTCCTGCCCCCAATCCCTCCCAGCATCAGAGTCTTTTCCAATGAGTCAACTCTTCGCATGAGGTGGCCAAAGTACTGGAGTTTCAGCTTTAGCATCATTCCTTCCAAAGAAATCCCACGGCTGATCTCCTTCAGAATGGACTGGTTGGATCTCCTTGCAGTCCAGGGGACTCTCAAGAGTCTTCTCCAACACCACACTTCAAAAGCATAAATTCTTTGGCGCTCAGCTTTCTTCACGGTCCAACTCTCACATCCATACATGACCACAGGAAAAACCATAGCCTTGACTAGACGGACCTTTGTTGACAAAGTAATGTCTCTGCTTTTCAATATGCTATCCAAGTTGGTCATAACTTTCCTTCCAAGGAGTAAGTGTCTTTTAATTTCATGGCTGCAGTCACCATCTGCAGTGATTTTGGAGCACAAAAAAATAAAGTCTGATACTTTCCCCACTGTTTCCCCATCTATTTCCCATGAAGTGATGGGACCAGATGCCATGATCTTCGTTTCTGAATGTTGAGCTTTAAGCCAACTTTTTCACTCTCCTCTTTCACTTTCATCAAGAGGCTTTTTAGTTCCTCTTCACTTTCTGCCATAAGGGTGGTGTCATCTGCATATCTGAGGTTATTGATATTTCTCCAGGCAATCTTGATTCCAGCTTGTGTTTCTTCCAGTCCAGTGTTTCTCATGATGTACTCTGCATAGAAGTTAAATAAGCAGGGTGACAGTATACAGCCTTGACGTACTCTTTTTCCTATTTACTCAACGATTAAAAAGAATACATTTGAATCAGTCCTGATGAGGTGGATGAAACTGGAGCCTATTGTACAGAATGAAGTAAGTCAAAAAGAAAAACACCAATACAGTATAATAACACATGCATATGGAATTTAGAAAGATGGAAACGATGACCCTATATGCGAAACAGCAAAAGAGACACAGATATATAGAACAGTCTTTCGCACTCTGTGGGAGAAGGCAAGGGTGGAATGATTTGAAAGAATAGCACTGAAACCTGAATATTATCATATGTGAAACAGATCACCAGTCCAGTTTTGATGCATGAGACAGGGTGCTCTGGGCTGGTGCACTGGGATGACCTTGAGGGATGGGATGGGGAGGGCAGTGGGAGGGGGTTCAGGATAGGGAACACATGAACACCCATGACTGATTCATGTCAATGTATGGCAAAACCTACTACAATACTGTAAGGTAATTAGCCTCCAATTAAAATAAATAAGTTAGAAAAGAAAGAAAAAAGAAAATAACTAGGCCATATCTGGCAAAAATATTTACATACACTGGATCACTTGAGGGTATGGTCAAGAGAAGTAGATTAGCAAGTCTTATGTTTACTCCTGATATCAATGATAGACAAAGTGTGTAAATCAAAACGAAGAAATTCTCTCTCTCACCAGGTTGGAAGTCTGAAGTCTTCCCTTAAAACAGGGACAATATCAAGTACAAAACAATGGGTATTCCATCTCAGAAGGCATTTGGAGAGCCCAGGCTAAAGAAAGCTTTCTATTAAATGGAGAAAACCACATTCTTCTAAGTCTAATCCCATTCATGTCAACAAGCTTATGATGAAAATTTGGTAATTGTTTGGAAGATAGAAGCCCAAGAATATACCAAAGGAAGGAAACAAAACAAAGAAAAATATTTCTAGGAAATATATCCATTAAAAAGTCAGAAAGAAGTTACTCATTTAATACTGAAGTAATTATGAAAGGTCTTGGCTGATTCATGTTGATGTATGGCAAAAATCACCACAATATTGTAATTATTATCCAATTAAAATAAATTAGTTAATTAAAGAAAAAAAAAAAAAAAAAAAAAACTCATGTAGATGTCAAAGAACTCCAGCAAACAAAAAAGGAAATATTTCGAATGTTCTCACTTTATGTAAAATTGGTAGGAAGAATGTAATTTAAGGAAAAAACATAAACAAGAACAACCCCCTGCTCAAAAAACAAAGAAAGAAAAAATATAGTAAGGAAGCACTTAGAAAAGTTAACAAAGGAAATCAATTTCTCAATTGACTTAATAAAAGAACCACAGGAAATGTGTAGGAAGAATGAAAACCAGGATTTCATATCATACATGTTTTTATTTATGGGGTTTTACAGGATATAAGTATTTCAAACCAGGTATTTCAAACCAAGATACCTGTTAGATAAAATAATAAAACAATTTTGCAACAATAATTTTATTTTGGTAGTAGTTTACCGAAATTGATTTTTAGTTTTCAAATGTTTCTGACTATGTCAGATTAAACAAGATATCTATAACAGAAAATGTCATTTGTATGATTAGGGTGAAAGTGAAAGTGTTAGTTGGGTCTGATTCTTTACAACCCCATGGACTGTAGCCCACAAGGCTCTTCTATCCATTTTGGAATTTTCCAGGCAAGAATACTGGAGTGGGTTGCTGCTCCCTTCCCAATCCAGGGACTGAACCCAGGTCTCCTGCACTGCAGGAAGATTCTTTATGTCTGAGCCACGAAACACATGTATAAGTCCTGAAAAGGTATTTTTAGAAGATGCCACAGCCATTGAGAAAATTAATGACTATATGTTTGGGTACAATGTTTTTGCAAGTCTGTTGGTTTCTGATTGTTTACACTTAATAAAACTGGGATAAATTAGTGGTCAATAGAAGGACTTCCAAATTAGCTTTGAAAGCCCATACTTTCTTATTTTATCATTTACTTCTGAAAGTAAAAAAAAATTGAATGGCACGGTTTTAACCAAATTCTTTCCATACTTTTCCACTTTCATTATCAAGAATTTTCAGCAAACAAATCTTTTACAAACAGAAAATAAATGGAAAAATTGATGTAGATGACTGATTTGTGTATTTGGGGGAAATATAATCTTCAGCACTGAGTCAACGGTGGAAAACAAATGCTGTGATTATACCATATAATCAAAGCAAAGTGTGAGAAGACTGTACTTTAAGCACTAATTTTATCTCTTTCTATAATGTGACTCTGGGCTATATTGAAGTCACTTATAAAGCTTTCGTATAAATTTCAAGAGATTAGATCATTTATAGAAATTGACATTTTGTTAAAAGACAGTGTTTGGGAGTCCTTGTGATTTATAGGTTTCAAGGTGTTTGCACTGTGCACACTGTCCTTTGTCCTACTTTTGGAGGAAAGCTCCCTGGCAGTGTTAATCCACTGTGTGGTCTTTCCCACATCTCTCCTGTGCTCACTAGACTAAAATATCTTTAATACTCACCTCTGCCTCTCAAGTTATAACCTTCCTAAATTTAGATGTCTTTTAGGATATACTTCCTAACTTAAAAAGGGGGAGAATAATGTAATCTCATATACATTACTGTGAGGAAAAACTCATCCTTCCAAAGCAAATAGGGTAGAAGAGGAATAGAAAAGAGATGTTATGTGGAAATGAAGAGAGATCGAAATTGAAAAAGCCTATCTTGAGGAAAACTGACAGGTCAGAACTTTACTCAAATGTGACATATATCTTGATGCTAAAATTCTGTTCACAGAAGGGCCTTGCCTTCTTGATATAGATAGAAATATGAAAGAGGTAATAATGGCATGAACTGAATTGCAAATGACACTAGGTAACTGAGTTGAAAGTTAAGATACTGACATAAAATCATGTAAAAACATGTCACTGTTTGACATATGGCAGGTGATCAGCAGAAGTTTCAATATTAAGAGTTTCAAAGATACAGGAAATAGATAAGAATAGCAAAGTACACAACGGAAAACTTACTGATACTTACCTCTTTCCTGTTCACTCTTCCCTGAAAAATAAAAGGAAGAAATAAAAATTAATTCCAAATAAAAGCATATTGTTGGGAAAAAAGGAGAACAAAAATTGGGATTCCTTTCATAGTTTACTCCGTGGTACAACTTGACCCATATTTGTGAAAACTGGAGCCATAAGGTTGCAAAGGATACCTCATCAGTCAGAGACAGTGTCATTTTACATCATTCTACCCCTTAGTGCAAAAGAAACTAAATTAGGAAATGAAACCATTAAGGAGAGTTAGGGTGGGAATTCTTTTGGGATGTACAAGATCAGCCATTCTTCTTTCATTGGGACATTCTTTTTCACTTTAAAATGGAAATGTACACACATGCACAAGACAGGTACTTATTAAATAGTGAGGAAGAATACAGAGAAGGCATGTATTTGTGCCAAACTGAATTTGTGGCCATAGTCGTGTGAGATTTATTATATTCATTGTTGTTGTTCAGTCGGTAAGTCATGTCTGACTCTTTGCAATCCTATGAACGCCAGGCTTCTCTGTCCATCACTATCTCCCCGAGTTTGCTCAAACTCAAGTCCATTGAATCAGTGATGCCATACACCGTCTCATCCTCTGTTTCTCCCTTCTCCTCTTTCCCTCAATTTTTCCCAGCATCACAGTCTCTTCCAGTGAGTCAGCTCTTTGCATCAGGTGGCCAAAATACTGAAGCTTCAGCTTCAGCATCAGTCCTTCCAGTGAATATTCAGGATTGATTACCTTTTGGATTGGCTGGTTTGATCTATTTGCAGACCAAGGGACTCTTAGCAGTCTTCTCCAGCACCACAGTTTGAAAGCGTCATTTCTTCGGTGCTCAGCTTTCTTTATGGTCCAGTTCTCACATCCATACGTGACTACTGGAAAAATCATAACCTTGACTATATAGACCTTTGTCAG
Organism: Bos indicus; assembly: GCF_029378745.1. NCBI lineage: Eukaryota > Metazoa > Chordata > Mammalia > Artiodactyla > Bovidae > Bos > Bos indicus. Next base: position 28,184,129 of record NC_091782.1, on the reverse strand, counting down.
TACACTGATGCCTCTGCTTTTTAATACACTGTCTAGGTTTGACATAGTTAATTTATATTAGCTATATTCATTAAAGTCGTATATTTCTAAGATACATTCCTCCAAAGCAAGAATGTAATTTGAATTGTTATAAGAAAGGAAGAATATTAAAGTTTGAATGAATCTATTAGGTTTTCTTTTGAAAGCTTGCAAGACAATAGTGCTTGTGTCCTTTACTTAATGTTTTCAGTATGGAGAGATATTTTTTAACTTCGTTTAAGATACACAATTCTTCCAAAAATATTTAATGAGATTTGTGGCTGATGTTTTGATAATTATGTAAATAAATTGCAAATCAATAAAATTAAAAATGAAAATGGAGAGATCACCATAGACAGCACAGAAATACAAAGGATCATAAGAGACTACTATCAGCAACTATATGCCAATAAAATGGACAACATGGAAGAAATGGACAAATTATTAGAAAAGTACAACTTTCCAAAACTGAACCAGGAAGAAATAGAAAATCTTAACAGACCTATAACAAGCACAGAAATTGAAACTGTAATCAGAAATCTTCCAGCAAACAAAAGCCCAGGTCCAGACGGCTTCACAGCTGAATTCTACCAAAAATTTAGAGAAGACCTAACACCTATCCTACTCAAACTCTTCCAGAAAATTGCAGAGGAAGGTAAACTTCCAAACTCCTTCTATGAGGCCAGCATCACCCTAATACCAAAACCTGACAAAGATGCCACAAAAAAAGAAAACTACAGGCCAATATCACTGATGAACATAGATGCAAAAATTCTTAACAAAATTCTATCAATCAGAATCCAACAACGCATTAAAAAGATAATACACCATGACCAAGTGGGCTTTATCCCAGGGATGCAAGGATTCTTCAATATCTGCAAATCAATCAATGTAATACACCACATTAACAAATTGAAAAATAAAAACCATATGATTATCTCAATAGATGCAGAGAAAGCCTTTGACAAAATTCAAGATCCATTTATGATAAAAACTCTCCAGAAAGCAGGAATAGAAGGAACATACCTCAACATAATAAAAGCTATATATGACAAACCCACAGCAAACATTATCCTCAACAGTGGAAAGTTGAAACATTTCCTCTAAAGTCAGGAACAAGACAAGGGTGCCCACATTCACCACTACTATTCAACATAGTTTTGGAAGTTTTGGCCACAGCAATCAGAGCAGAAAAAGAAATAAAAGGAATCCGAGTTGGAAAAGAAGAAGTAAAACTCTCACTGTTTGCAGATGTCATGATCCTCTACATAGAAAACCCTAAAGACTCCACCAGAAAATTACTAGAGCTAATCAATGAATATAGTAAAGTTGCAGGATATAAAATCAACACACAGAAATCCCTTGCATTCCTATACACTAATAATGAGAAAATAGAAAGAGAAATTAAGGAAACAATTCCATCACCATTGCAATGGAAAGAATAAAATAATTAGGAATATATCTACCTAAAGAAAGAAAAGACCTATATGTAGAAAACTATAAAACACTGGTGAAAGAAATCAAAGAGGACACTAATTGATGGAGAAATATACCATGTTCATGGGTCAGAAGAATTAATATAGTGAAAATGAGTATACTACTCAAAGCAATTTATAGATTCAATGCAACCCTAATCAAGCTACCAACGGTATTCTTCACAGAGCTAGAACGAATAATTTCACAATTTGTATGGAAATACAAAAAACCTCGAAGCCAAAGCAATCTTGAGAAAGAAGAATGGAATTGGAGGAATCGCCTGCCTGACTTCAGGCTCTACTAAAAGCCACAGTCATCAAGACAGTATGGTACTGACACAAAGACAGAAATATAGATCAATGGAACAAAATAGAAAGCCCAGAGATAAATCCATGCACATATGGACACCTTATCTTTGACAAAAGAGGCAAGAATATACAATGGGTTAAAGACAATCTCTTTAACAAGTGGTGCTGGGAAAACTGGTCAACCACTTGTAAAAGAATAAAACTAGAACACTTTCTAACACCATACACAAAAATAAACTCAAAACGGATTAAAGATCTAAACGTAAGACCAGAAACGATAAAACTTCTAGAGGAGAACATAGGCAAAACACTCTCCTACATACATCACAGCAGGATCCTCTATGACCCATCTCCCAAAATATTGGAAATAAAAGCAAAAATAAACAAATGGGACCTAATTAAAATTAAAAGCTTCTGCACAACAAAGAAAACTATAAGCAAGGTGAAAAGACAGCCTTCAGAATGGGAGAAGATAATAACAAATGAAGCAACTGACAAACAACTAATCTCAAAAATATACAAGCAACTCCTACAGCTCAATTCTAGAAAAATAAATGACCCAATCAAAAAATGGGCCAAAGAACTAAATAGACATTTCTCCAAAGAAGACATACAGATGGCTAACAAACACATGAAAAGCTGCTCAACATCACTCATTATCAGAGAAATGCAAATCAAAACCACTATGAGGTACCATTTCACACCAGTCAGAATGGCTGTGATCCAAAAATTTACAAGTAATAAATGCTGGAGAGAGTGTGGAGAAAAGGGAACCCTCTTACACTGTTGGTGGGAATGCAAACTAGTACAGCCACTATGGAGAACAGTGCGGAGATTCCTTAAAAAACTGGAAATAGAACTGCCTTATGATCCAGCAATCCCACTGCTGGGCATACACACTGAAGACACCAGAAGGGAAAGAGACACGTGTACCCCAATGTTCATCACAGCACTGTTTATAATAGCCAGGACATGGAAGCAACCTAGATGTCCATCAGCAGATGAATGGATAAGAAAGCTGTGGTACATATACAGCATGGAGTATTACTCAGCCACTAAAAAGAATACATTTGAATCAGTTCTAATGAGGTGGATGAAACTGGAGCCTATTATACAGAGTGAAGTAAGCCAGAAAGATAAACACCAATACAGTATACTAACGCATATATATGGAATTTAGAAAGATGGTAACAATAACCCTGTGTACGAGACTGCAAAAGAGACACTGATGTACAGAACAGTCTTTTGGACTCTGTGGGAGAGGGAGAGGGTGGGATGATTTGGAGAATGGCATTGAAACATATAAAATATCATATATGAAACGAGTCTCCAGTCCAGGTTCGATGCACGATACTGGATGCTTAGGGCTAGTGCACTGGGATGACCCAGAGGGATGGTACGGGGAGGGGGGAGGCAGGAGGGAGGAGGGTTCAGGATGCGGGACACATGTATACCTGTGGCAGATTCATGTTGATATATGGCAAAACCAATACAGTATTGCAAAGTTAAAAAATAAAATAAAATAAAACAAAAAATCAAACAAAACAAACAAAACAAAAAAAAATAGCTTTGAAATATTCACATTACCAATCTTCCAAATTTTAAAATTAGAAGATCTCTATCAAGATAGAGAAAATAATTAATAAAGTATTAATAAATATTATGATTTAAATAATAAAAAGTATAAAGAACAATTTGTAAGGTTGGATTTTGTTAAAAATAAAACAGGAAACCTTCAGTAATATATTTAGATACCTGGGAACACTTTGCTCCTATGTTCAAGTACAGTGTAAGAGTGATGTCCAAGTTCACACTTGACCAATGAATAATATCATATACTATTTAGATTTTCTTGAAGAGATCTCTAGTCTTTCCCATTCTGTTGTTTTCCTCTATTTCTTTGCATTGATCGCTGAAGAAGGCTTTCTTATCTCTTCTTGATATTCTTTGAAACTCTGCATTCAGATGCTTATATCTTTCCTTTTCTCCTTTGCTTTTCACTTCTCTTCACAGCTATTTGTAAGGCCTCCCCAGACAGCCATTTTGCTTTTTTTGCATTTCTTTTCCATGGGGATGGACTTGATCCCTGTCTCCTGTACAATGTCACAAACCTCATTCCATAGCTCATCAGGCACTCTACCTATCAGATATAGGCCCTTCAATCTATTTCTCACTTCCACTGTATAATCATAAGGGATTTGATTTAGGTCATACCTGAATTGTCTAGTGGTTTTCCCTACTTTCTTCAATTTCAGTCTGAATTTGGCAATAAGGAGTTCATGGTCTGAGCCACAGTCAGCTCCTGGTCTTGTTTTTGCTGACTGTATAGAGTTTCTCCATCTTTGGCTGCAAAGAATATAATCAATCTGATTTCGGTGTTGACCATCTCGTGATGTCCATGTATAGAGTCTTCTCTTGTGTTGTTGGAAGAGGGTGTTTGTTATGACCAGTGCATTCTCTTGGCAAAACTCTATTAGTCTTTGCCCTGCTTCATTCTGTATTCCAAGGCCAAAATCAGAGATACCAAAGGAATATTTCATGCAAAGATGGGCTCGATAAAGGACAGAAATGGTATGGACCTAACAGAAGCAGAAGATATTAAGAAGAGATGGCAAGAATACACAGAACTGTATAAAAAAGATCTTCACGACCCAGAAAATCACAATGGTGTGATCACTGACCTAGAGCCAGACATCCTGGAATGTGAAGTCAAGTGAGCCTTAGAAAGCATCACTACGAACAAAGCTAGTGGAGGTGATGGAATTCCAGTTGAGCTATTTCAAATCCTGAAAGATGATGCTGTGAAAGTGCTGCTCTCAATATGCCAGCAAACTTGGAAAACTCAGCAGTGGCCACAGGACTGGAAAAGGTCAGTGTTCATTCCAATCCCAAAGAAAGGCAATGCCAAAGAATGCTCAAACTACCGCACAATTGCACTCATCTCACACGCTAGTAAAGTAATGCTCAAAATTCTCCAAGCCAGGCTTCAGCAATATGTGAACCGTGAACTTCCTGATGTTCAAGCTGGTTTTAGAAAAGGCAGAGGAACCAGAGATCAAATTGCCAACATCTGCTGGATCATGGAAAAAGCAAGAGAGTTCCAGAGAAGCATCTATTTCTGCTTTATTGAATGTGCCAAAGCCTTTCACTGTGTGGATCACAATAAACTGTGGGAAATTCTGAAAGAGATGGGAATACCAGACCACCTGACCTGCCTCTTGAGAAACCTGTATGCAGGTCAGGAAGCACCAGTTAGAACTGGACATGGAACAACAGACTGGTTCCAAATAGGAAAAGGAGTACGTCAAGTCTGTATATTGTCACCCTGTTTATTTAACTTATATGCAGAGTACATCATGAGAAACGCTAGACTGGAAGAAGCACAAGCTGGAATCAAGATTGCTGGGAGAAATATCAATAACCTCAGATATGCAGATGACACCACCCTTATGGCAGAAAGCGAAGAGGAACTAAAAAGCCTCTTGATGAAGGTGAAAGTGGAGAGTAAAAAGTTGGCTTAAGCTCAACATTCAGAAAACGAAGATCATGGCATCCGGTCCCATCACTTCATGGGAAATAGATGGGGAAACAGTGGAAACAGTGTCAGACTTTATTTTTCTGGGCTCCAAAATCACTGCAGATAGTGACTGCAGCCATGAAATAAAAAGATGCTTACTCATTGGAAGGAAAGTTATGACCAACCTAGATAGCATATTCAAAAGCAGAGACATTACTTTGCCAACAAAGTTTCGTCTAGTCAAGGCTATGGTTTTTCCTGTGGTCATGTATGGATGTGAGATTTGGACTGTGAAGAAGGCTGAGCACCGAAGAATTGATGCTTTTGAAATGTGGTGTTGGAGAAGACTCTTGAGGTTCCCTTGGACTACAAGGAGATCCAACCAGTCCATTTTGAAGGAAATTAGACCTGGGATTTCTTTGGAAGGAATGATGCTAAAGCTGAAACTCCAGTACTTTGGGCACCTCATGAGAAGAGTTGACTCATTGGAAAAGACTCTGATGCTGGGAGGGATTGGGGGCAAGAGGAGAAGGGGACGACAGAGGATGAGATGGCTGGATGGCATCACTGACTCGATGGACATGAGTCTGAGTGAACTCTGGGAGTTGGCAATGGACAGGGAGGCCTGGCGTGCTGTGATTCATGGGGTTGCAGAGTCGGACACGATTGAGCAACTGATCTGATCTGACTATTTAGATTTTGAAAGGGCAATGAATAGAGAAGATTAACCCCCCATTTTTTGTGTCTTCTCTCATCATTTATGTTTTAAAAGAAGTATTGATTATGTCATAAGTATCCTCAAACTTGAAATAGCTGACAAAGATACTATGTATGTATGGTTTCCAAGAATATATATGTGAATAGAAACCTTCTCAGCCTCATGCCTTTTATGTTACCAGCTTCCTAATGACACCATGGGAAGTCCTTGTAAGAGAGAAGAAACCAGTCTTTAAAGGGATGGCATGGTATGAAGTGAAAAAAGAAGAAATGGAAAAGTAGAGAAGGTAGAGAAACATAAATGATCAGAATTAAAATGAGAGAAATTAAACACCAAAATATTGGGGTGGAACTAGTAGACTTGAGGAGGAGGCAAGCCAACACAAGACATTCAGACAAGAAGTCAGACAATATTAAATGATGAACCAGTCATTTTAAAGGGTATCAAGAGTAATGAGAACAAAAATGTTAGCTAGTTCTTTCCAAGGTTCTTCTAAAAAAAAAAAAAAGGAAAGATAAATGTTAGCTTCATGAGACAGAACTACAAAAAGAATGAAAATTTACTGAAAAGTTCATATCTAAAATGAATCCTATCCAGTTTCAGATAAACACACACACACACACATACACACACAAATTGGTTCAGAAGTCAATATTGCCCAGAGATATTCTACAGTAAATGAAAAAAGGGGAAATGCAATCAATTTAATTAATTGACAAACTTTTCAGAAATATTCTGGTGGTTAATTTGTAAAAAATATTCTTGATCCCTTTGGCAATATTTAGGCTTCTGTTGTCCTGTTTGTTAGCTTTAGTATGGTCATTGGCTGTTTTTACATGTATAAATCCATTCTCATGATTGCAGTAGCTACATTGTATAAAGATGCCACAAACACTGTATAAGGGAATACTGAAACACTTTTGGATAGGTAATACATTGTCAGGTTTCTGGGTGCCTCTTTAGTGCCAGTGATTAATTTGTAACCTTGTTGTATTTGAATTTCTCTTTTAACTCATCAGTTCAGTTTAGTTCAGTCACTCAGTCATGTCCGACTCTTTGTGACCCCATGAATCACAGCACGCCAGGACACTCTGTCTATCACCAACTCCCGGAGTTCACTCAGACTCATGTCCATCGAGTCAGTGATGCCATCCAGCCATCTCATCCTCTGTCATCCCCTTGTCCTCCTGCCTCCAATCCCTCCCAGCATCAGAGTCTTTTCCAATGAGTCAACTCTTCGCATGAGGTGGCCAAAGTACTGGAGTTTCAGCTTTAGCATCATTCCTTCCAAAGAAATCCCAGGGCTGATCTCCTTCAGAATGGACTGGTTGGATCCCCTTGCAGCCCAAGGGACCCTCAAGAGTCTTCTCCATCACCACATTTCAAAAGCATTAATTCTTCGGCGCTCAGCCTTCTTCACAGTCCAACTCTCACATCCATACATGACCACAGGAATAACCATAGCCTTGACAGGACGGACCTTTGTTGACAAAGTAATGTCTCTGATTTTCAATATGCTATCTAGGTTGGACATAACTTTCTTTCCAAGGAGTAAGCATCTTTTAATTTCATGGCTGAAGTCACCATCTGCAGTGATTTTGGAGCCCAGAAAAATAAAGTCTGACACTGTTTCCACTGTTTCCCCATCTATTTCCCATGAAGTGATGGGACCAGATGCTATGATCTTCGTTTTCTGAATGTTGAGCTTTAAGCCAACTTTTTCACTCTCCACTTTCACTTTCATCAAGGGGATTTTTAGTTCCTCTTCGCTTTCTGCCATAAGGGTGGTGTCATCTGCATATCTGAGGTTATTGATATTTCTCCCAGCAATCTTGATTCCAGCTTGTGCTTCTTCCAGTCTAGCGTTTCTCATGATGTACTCTGCATATAAGTTAAATAAACAGGGTGACAATATACAGCCTTGACGTACTCCTTTTCCTATTTGGAACCAGTCTGTTGTTCCATGTCCAGTTCTAACTGTTGCTTCCTGACCTGCATTCAGAGTTCTCAAGAGGCAGGTCAGGTGGTCTGGTATTCCCATCTCTTTCAGAATTTCCCACAGTTTATTGTGATCCACACAGTGAAAGGCTTTGGCATAGTCAATAAAGCAGAAATAGATATTTTTCTGGAACTCTCTTGCTTTTTCCATGATCCAGCAGATGTTGGCAATTTAATCTCTGGTTCCTCTTCCTTTTCTAAAACCAGCTTGAACATCAGGAAGTTCACGGTTCACATATTGCTGAAGCCTGGCTTGGAGAATTTTGAGCATTACTTTACTAGCGTGTGAGATGAGTGCAATTGTGCGGTAGTTTGAGCATTCTTTGGCATTGCCTTTCTTTGGGATTGGAATGAACACTGACCTTTTCCAGTCCTGTGGCCACTGCTGAGTTTTCCAAGTTTGCTGGCATATTGAGAGCAGCACTTTCACAGCATCATCTTTCAGGATTTGAAATAGCTCAACTGGAATTCCATCACTTCCACTAGCTTTGTTCGTAGTGATGCTTTCTAAGGCTCACTTGACTTCACATTCCAGGATGTCTGGCTCTAGGTCAGTGATCACACCATAGTGATTATCTGGGACATGAAGATCTTTTTTGTATAGTTATTCTGTGTATTCTTTTAACTCATGGGTAAGTGAAATTATCTGAAGGCAATCACATGGGTGCTGAATCCAGGAGAGAGGAAGAAATGGGTTCTCTGAGAGAGTTTTTGCTTCTCAGCAACCATGCTTTTAGTGTGCCACCTCCTCTCTGAGAGAAAATATCTAAACACACATATATGAACATTATAAAGAAGCTGCAACAAAGCTCTTCTTCTAATAGTTTTTTCCAACAACATTTTTGTCACATCCATTCCATAATTAAAGAGGTAGATTTCTAAAATCTATTCCATTGAACATATTACTACAATTTAAAGAACATCATTTGATATCTAGAGATATGAAGGTTTAAATAATTCTTGTGTTATGATACTGAAAAGTGTTTCAGAAGAATCTTAGAGCTAGCCTTAGACTTTTGAGGCATGTTATTAATGAGATTTCCTAGAGTAACAAAATGTATATATACATATATATACATGCGCACCGCCACCCCCCCCCCCCCCCCCCCCAAACACACACACAGAGAAACAGCAAGGACCTAACAGAAGCAGAGACATCACTTTGCCAACCAAGGTCTGTACAGTCAAAGCTTTGGTTTTTCTAGTAGTCATGTATAGATGTGAGAGTTGAACTATAAAGAAGGGTGAAAGTGTTACTCTTTCAGTTATGTCCAATTCTTTGTGACCCATGGACTGAAGCCTGCCAGGCTCCTATGTCCATGTAATTCTCCAGGCAAGAATACTGGGGTGGGTTGCTATTCCCTTTTCCAGGGGATCTTCCTGACACAGGGATCAATCCCAAGGCCTCCTGCATTGCAGGAAGATTCTTTAGTGTCTGAGCCACCAGTAGGCTCTTCTAAAGAAGGTTGAGTGCTGAAGAATTGATGCTTTCAAACTGTGGTTCTGGAGAAGATTCTTGAGAGTCCCTTGGACTACAGGGAGATCAACCCAGTCAATCCTAAAGGAAATCAACCCTGAATGTTCATTGGAGAGACTGCTGCTGAAGGTGAAGCTCCAATACTTTGGCAACTTGATGCAAAGAGCCCACTCATTGGAAAAGATCCTAATGCTGGGAAAGATTGAAGGCAGGAGGAGAAGGGGATAACAGAGGATGAGATCATTGGTTGGCATCACTGACTCATTGGACATGAGTTTGAGCAAACTCTGGGAGATGGTGAAGGACAGGGAAGCCTGGCATGCTGAAGGCCATGGGATCACAAAGTGTTGGACATAACTTAGAGAGTGAACAACAAGTTAAGGCAACTTGACCTTAACATTTTACATTACTACTTTTTAATCCCCTTAGGGTTGAGAAGGCTGGTGAAAACAATTTTTAAAATTGCTTGTGTCATATTTGGGTTTGTAGTTCATAAGATTTGGAAGATCAAAGCAATACATTTTTGCCATTCTGATTTAAACTAAAAAGTATAAGTGAGATCATGTGTTATATTTATGTTTCTGGCTTATTTCCACTTAGTAAAATGTCATCTAGGTTTATACATGTTATTGTAAATGACAATTTCTTTCTTTTTTAGAAAGAAATAATATTCTACAATATTCTATATTACAATAGAATACAATAACATTCTATAGTATTCTATATATCTATTCTCAATATATACATTCTATATATTTGTGTGTTCTTTTATTGCTGAGCACAGAAGTTGTTTTCATATCTTGGCTTTTGTGAATAATGCTGCAGTGAACACAGGAGTGTAGATATCTCTTTTTTTTTTTAATTTTTTTTTTTAATAATTGAGGAGATTTATTTATTTATTTATTTATTTTTTGCCATTTATTTATTTATTTATTTTTTTATGCATTGGAGAAGGACATGGCAACCCACTCCAGTATTCTTTTTTTTTTTTCTTAATTAAAAAAATTTCAGGTATACACGTGCTCCCCATCCTGAACCCTCCTCCCTCCCCCCTCCCCATACCATCCCCCTGGGCCGTCCCAGCGCACCAGCCCCAAGCATCCAGCATCGTGCACTGAACCTGGACTGGCATCTCGTTTCATACATGACATTTCACATGTTTCAATGCCATTCTCCCAAATCTTCCCACCCTCTCCCTCTCGCACAGAGTCCATAAGACTGATCTATACATCAGTGTCTCTTTTGCTGTCTCGTATACAGGGTTATCATTACCATCTTTCTAAATTCCATATATATGCGTTAGTATACTGTATTTATGTTTTTCCTTCTGGCTTACTTCACTCTGTATAATGGGCTCCAGTTTCATCCACCTCATTAGAACTGATTCAAATGTATTCTTTTTAATGGCTGAGTAATACTCCATTGTGTATATGTACCACAGCTTTCTTATCCATTCATCTGCTGATGGACATCTAGGTTGCTTCCATGTCCTGGCTAATATAAACAGTGCTGTGATGAACATTGGGGTACACGTGTCTCTTTCCCTTCTGGTTTCCTCAGTGTGTATGCCCAGCAGTGGGATTGCTGGATCATAAGGCAGTTCTATTTCCAGTTTTTTAAGGAATCTCCACACTGTTCTCCATAGTGGCTGTACTAGTTTGCATTCCCACCAACAGTGTAAGAGGGTTCCCTTTTCTCCACACCCTCTCCAGCATTTATTATTTGTAGACTTTTGGATCGCAGCCATTCTGACTGGTGTGAAATGGTACCTCATAGTGGTTTTGATTTGCATTTCTCTGATAATGAGTGATGTTGAGCATCTTTTCATGTGTTTGTTAGCCATCTGTATGTCTTCTTTGGAGAAATGTCTATTTAGATCTTTGGCTGATTATATTTGCTTTGGATTTATATCCAGAGGTAAGATTGCTGGATCATATGGTAATTTTAGTTATAATTTTTGAAGGAATTACATAGCATTTTCCACAATAACTGTATCAGTTTATATTCTTAGCAACAGTGTTCCCTTTTCTCCACATCTTGCCAAACTTTTCTTTTTTTTTCTTTTTGAATTTTTGTCTTTTTGATAAAGCTGTTCAGCAGCTATGATGGTGTTAGTTGCTCAGTGGTGTCTGACTCTGCGATCCCATGGACTGTAGCCCACCAGGCTCCTCTGTCCATGGATTTCTCCAGGCAAGAATACTGTAGTGCGTAGCCATTCCCTTCTGCAGAATTCTTCCCGACCCAGGGACTGAACTTGGGTCTCACACATTGCGAGTAGGTTCCATACTGTCTGAGTCACCAGGGAAGCCCCTTCAGCAGCTATCAGGTGATAGTTTATTGTGGTTTTCATTTGCATTTCCCTGAAGCTGAGTGGCAAAGAATTGATGCTTTTGAACTGTGGTGTTGGAGAAGACTCTTGAGAGTCCCTTGGACTGCAAGGAGATCCAACCAGTCCATCCCAAAGGATATCAGTCTTGAATATTCATTGGAAGGATGGATGTTGAAGCTGAAACTCCAACACTTTGGCCACCTGATGCGAAGAACTGACTCACTGGAAAAGACCCTGATGCTGGGAAAGATTGAAGGTGGGAGGAGAAGGGGATGAGATGGTTGGTTGGTATTGCTCACTCAACGGACATGAGTCTGAATGAACTCCGAGAGTTGGTGATGGACAGGGAGGCCTGGCGTGCTGCAGTCCATGGGGTTGCAAAGATTCGGACACGACTGAGTGACTGAACTGAACTGAACTGATGAGTAGTGATTTGGAACATTTTAAAAAATTTGTTTTACAAACCTATTGGCCATTTGTATGTCTTTTTGGAGAAATGTATATTCAATATTTTTGTCCATTTTTAATTGACTTATTTGGTTTTTGCTGTTTTGAGTAAAATAGTTTTTTGGTTTTTGCCATTTTGAGTTATTTGGTTTTTGCTATTGAGTTGAATTCTTTATATAGTTTGGATATTAACCCTTTCAGATACATGGTTTGTGAATATTTTCTTCTATTCTCTAGGTTGTCTCTTTACTTTGTTGGTCATTTCCCTTGCTGTGAGAAGCTTTTGGTGAAATCCCATTGGTCTGTTTTCAAAAAATTTTTATTGCCTGTGCTGTTGGAGTCATATAAAAAATATGCCCAGACTAATGTCAAAGAGGTTTTTCTCTAGGTTTTCTTCTAATAGTTTTAAGTCTGAAATTCAAGTCTTTAATCCATTTTGAGTTGATTTTGTATAAGTTTGAAAGAAAATTTCCTTTTATTCTTCTATTTTATGTTATTGATGTCACAATTTACCTGTTTATGAATTGTATATCTATTAACAAATTATTATTTTTTAATTCATTTTTAATTGGAGGCTAATTGCATCAGAATATTGTGTTGGCTTCTATTGTAGAACAATGTGAATCAGCTATAAGTATACACATATCCCCTCCCTCTTGAGCCTCCCTCCTAGCCCCTATCCCACCCCTCTAGTTCATCACAGAGCACAAGGCTGAGCTCCCTGTATTATACAGCAGTTTCCCACTAGCTATCTGTTTGCTTCTTTATTTGTTTTAAACAGTTTTGTCTTTTAACTTTTTTAAAACTAGAGTTAAAAGTGATTTGTGTACCATTTATGTAAAAGTGATTTATGTACCGTTGCAATATCACAGTATTCTGAATTTGATTACATAACTTCACCAGTGAGCTTCATATTTTCAAATGTTATGTTACTAATTAATATCCTTTCATTTCACCTTGAAAAACTTCATTTAACATTTCTTGTAAAGCAGGTTTAGTGGTTATGAGTCAGCTTTTTGGTCTGCAAACTCTTTCTTTCTTTTTCATTTTTGGAGTTTAGTTTTGGAGATATAATATACTTGGTGGGCAGTTATTTTTCTTTCAGTAGTTTGAGTATATCACCCAAGTTTCTTCTGACCTACAAAGTTTCTTCTGAGAAATCCATTGATAGCTTTATGAGGGTATTCTTGCATATGGGTTTCTCTCTTCTCTTGATTCTTTCAAAATTCTCTATTTTCTTTGTACTTTTACTATGAAATATTTAAGAAAAACTAATGCCACCTGATATGAAGAGCTGACTCATTTGAAAAGACCCTGATGCTGGGAAAGATTGAGGGCAGGAGGAGAAGGGGACAACAGAGGATGAGATGGTTGGATGGGATCACCGACTCAATGGACATGGGTTTGGGTAGATTCTGGCAGTTGGTGAAGGACAGGGAGGCCTGGCGTGCTGTGGTTCACAGGTTTGCAAAGAGTTGGACACAACTGAGCGACTGAACTGAACTGAACTGAATGCCAAACTTTCTCAAATTCTTTCAAAAAGGAAGGGGAGAGGAAACTTTCAAGCTCATTTTATGAGGCCAGCATCACCCTAATTCCAAAACCACAGAAGAAAAGAAATCTAATACAAAAACCACAAGAAAAGAAATTTATAAGCCAATATACCAGCCACAAAAAGACAAACACAGCATGATTCCACATAAATCTAGTAGCTACAACAGTCAAATTCATAGAATACAAATGTGAAGTGAGGATTGTCAAGGGCCAGGCTGATGGTCAAATAGGAAATTATTAATGAATGGGCATGAAGTTTCAGTTAAGTAAGAGAAGTAAATTCTAGAGATTTTCTGTACAGCATTGTATCTATAATAAACAACATTGCATTGTACACATAAACTTTTATTATATCTCACATAAGTGTTCTTAGCTCAATACAAGGAAATTATTGAATTATAGTTTGTTCAAATTTCCCATGGCCATTTTATTTCTACAGGGAAACCTCCACTCAAAAATTTTCTAGAGCTTAATACTCAGTATTGATACTATGAACCCATGTCTTCAAAAAAATAGAGATGAAAAGTAAGAGTTCATTCCCCCCATAATTTGTCCAATTAGTACTTTTTCCTGTTTCCTCAGTTTTTATCTTTTACTGATGTTACTCACTGAGAACAAAAGATTATTTATTACCTAATATTCCTTCTAATAGAAGGTAATTAATTCTACACATCTGCAATAAGAGGTAAAATAAACTTTACTTAATTTGTATAGTGGTTTAAAAAGCAAATTCTCTGAGATTTTAGACAAAGTGCATATTTCCTCCACCTAAAAATTCCAGAAATTCAGAAGTGTATAATTAATGGAATTCATTATCAAATATGGTTCATGTATGTCTATTTTTTAACAGAGAACAACTTGTAGCATGAATAATTTAAATGCCATAGTGTTTAAGTGCAAATGGAAACAACTTTGTTGACTTCAGTTGGAGTGAGAAAAAATAAGGCACAATAATGTAAATTTAAGTCATACAGCATATAAGGAACATGTTGTTTCAAGGACAGTAAAACAACAAGGAACAAGGCAACATGGACAGAAGATCCAAAGACTATGTGCACAGTGTAAAATGGCTAATGGAACTTACCATTTTCTACTGCTACCGCATCTGAAAAACATAGAGAAATATTAATTTATTTAGTTGATTATTCAATCGGAATAATCATAGGTTGTTGTCAGTGTCATATTTTCTGAAAAAAATATAGATGGATTTTACTCAAACCCAGGATCAGGGAACTAATTGAAAATGACCTTCCCTGATGGCTTTTATAGATATTTTCTTAGGAATGATTATGGGAAAAATGAATAAACTTTAGAGAGGAAATATGCACTCCTCTCTCAGGATAGTTGAAAGAATATAATGTGCCCAGATAGGGACATATCAACTTAGAATCAAACAGATTGTAAAGAAGAAAATTTTGGAGCTTTTATCCAGAAAATGACCCTGATGATCGTGGCAGTGGATCCTTTAATCTGTTATTCAACAACCTGATCATGAAGATACAGAATACTTCTGAAGCACAAAGTGAAGATAATAAGCAAAAGGAAAGAGAATGAAGGAAGGGAAGAGAAAGGGAGAAGGGGAAAGAATGAAACAGAACATGGAGTAGACCTGAAAGTAGAAACATAGTAGGACATGTTGGAAACGAAATAGGAATAAGAGAAAGTAAAAGGCAAAAGAAACAAAATGAGAGAGTGGAAATGGGAAAAAAATCTCTAACAGGCAAAGTAGCAGAGTGCTTGAAGAACAAACATTACCAGGTGTTTGCAAAAGTTGAGCTGAAAAATAAAATGGAAAGTACCATAGTAATGATGTGGAAAACAGATTAAAATCTGCTTGCACAAGGGTAAAGGTTTGTCTAGTCAAGGCTATGGTTTTTCCAGTATTCTTGTATTGATGTGAGAGTTGTGGGCTATAAAGAAAGCTGAGTGCTGAAGAATTGATGCTTTTGAACTGTGGTGTTGGAGAAGACTCTTGAGAATCCCTTGGGCTGCAAGGAGATCCCACCAGTCCATCCTAAAGGAAATCAGTCCTGAATATTCATTGGAAGGACAGATGTTGAAGCTGAAACTCCAGTAGTTTGGCCACCTGCTAGGAAGAGCTGACTCATTAAAAAAGACCCTGATGCTGGGAAAGATTGAAGGGGGGAAGAGAAGGGGATGACAATGGATGAGTTGGTTGGATGACATCACTGACTCTATGGGCATGAGTTTGAGTAATCGCCAAGAGTTGGTGATGGACAGGGAAGCCTGGTGTGCTGCAGTCCATGAGGTTGCAAAGAGTTGGAAACGAGTGACTGAACCCAACTGAACTGGGTTGCTTCCATGTCTTGGCTATTGTAAATAGTGCTACCATGAACATTGGGGTACATGTAACTTTTCAAATTAGAATTTTTTTCTTTTCCAGTTATCCCAAGAATGGGGTTGCTGGATCATATGACAACTCTATATTTATGTTTTTAAGGAAAATCCATACTGTTTCAATAGTGGTTGCTACAGTTTACATTCTCACTAACAGTGCATGAGGTTTCCTTTTCTCCAGCCTCTCTCCAACATTTATTATCTGTAGACTTGTTGATGATGGCCTTTCAGACAAGTGTGAGGTGATACCTCACTATAGCTTTCATTTGTATTTCCTTTAATAATTAGCAATATTGAGCATCTTTCCTTGTTCCTTTTTGGCCATTAGTATATCTTCTTTGGATAAATATCTATTTAGGTCCTATGCCTACTTTTTTTCTTATTCCCATTTTTTGATTGCTGTGACCTTTTCCACAAAACTAGGAAAAAATAATCCTAAAATGTTTATAGACCCACAAAAGACCCAGAAATGCCAAAGCAATACTGAAGCAAAAGAACAAAGCTGGAAGCATAGGCCTTCCATAACAGAGACAATACTACAATGCTACAGTAATCAAAACAGTATGGTATTGGCAGAAAAACAGACATATGGATCAATGGAAGAGAATAGAGAACCCAGAAAGAAACCCATATGCCTAAGAACCCAGAAATAAACCCATGTGCCTATAGTCAGTTAATCTTTGATAAAACAAGGAAGCATATACAATAGAGAAAAGACAGCCTTTTTGGAAAGCTACACAGTCACATGTAAATCAGTTATGTTAGAACATACCCTAACAGCATACACAAAAAGAAAATCCAAATGCCTAAAATACTTAAATATAAGACTTGACACCATAAAACTCCTAGAAAAGAGCATAGGCAAAACATTCTTGACATAAATGATAGCAATATTTTCTTAGATCAGTTTCCTAAGACAAATAAATAGGGATTTTAACAATAAGTGTGTACCATCAAGAGCACTGTTGTTTAGTTGCTAAGTCATGTCTGACTCTTTTATGACCCCATGGACTGTAGCCCATCAGTCTCCTCTGCCCATGAGATTTTCCAGGCAAGAATACTGAAGTGGGTTGCCATTTCCTTCTCCAGGGATCTTTCCAACCCAGGGATCGAACACATTTCTCCTAATTGGTAGTCAGATTCTTTACTGTGGAGCCGCAAGAGAATCTCCAGAAGGAAATAAAAGTAAAAATAAACAAATAGATGCATGCATGCTCAGTTGCTCAATCATGTCTGACTCTTTGTGACCTCATGGGCTACAGCCTGCCAGGCTCGTTTTTTCATAGGATTACCCCAGCAAGAATACTGGAGTAGGTGGCCATTTCCTCCTCCAAGGGATCTTCCTGACCCAGGGATCCAACCTGTATCTCCCTAATCAAAATTATAAGCTTTTGCACAGCAAGATCAGATCAGTTGCTCAGCTGTGTCTGACTCTTTGTGACCCCATGAATCACAGCATGCCAGGCCTCCCTGTCCATCACCAACTCCTGGAGTTCACGGAGACTCACATCCATCGAGTCAGCGATGCCATCCAGCCATCTCATCCTCTATCGTCCCCTTCTCCTCTTGCCCCCAATCCCTCCCAGCATCAGGGTCTTTTCCAATGAGTCAACTATTCTCATGAGGTGGCCAAAGTACTGGAGTTTCAGCTTTAGCATCATTCCTTCCAAAGAAATCCCATTGCTGATCTCCCTCAGAATGGACTGGTTGGATCTCCTTGCAGTCCAAGGAACTCTCAAGAGTCTTCTCCAACACCACAGTTCAAAAGCATCAATTCTTCGGTGCTCAGCCTTCTTCACGGTCCAACTCTCACATCCATACATGACCACAGGAAAAACCATAGCCTTGACTAGACGAACTTTTGTTGGCAAAGTAATGTCTCTGCTTTTGAATATGCTATCTAGGTTGGTCATAACTTTCCTTCCAAGGAGTAAGCATCTTTTAATTTCATGGCTGCAGTCACAAAGTTTCCTTTGGTAAACAAAATGAAAAACAACCTACAGACTGGGAGAAAATATTTGCAAATGATAGAACCTACAAAGGCTTAATTTTCCAAATATACAAACAACTCATACTGTTGAATATTTGAAAAACACAAAGAATATAATAAAATTCTTAATTTACACTCTATTACAAATGTATGTCTCTTCTATATATCAGTTAAATGTCACTATTCATCTAGCAGTTGACCTTATATACATGAAATTCATTTTCTGACATTTTTATTTCTATAGATGCACTAAATTATGATGGTTTAAAAAAATCATCTATAGTGCTAATAGATGTCAGAATAGTGGTTCTTTGTGGATAAGGGGGCTATAATTGGGAGGTGCAAGAAGGAAGCTTTCTGTGTGTGTTGATGTTCTATTCCTGATCTCACTGTTGGTGACATAGGTATGTTCATTTTGTGGCAAATCAATAATATGCACAATTATGATTGTTGGACACTACTGTCTCTTGATCCCAGAGTTATATTCTCCAGAATTATAAGACAATTAATTTCTGTTACTTAACCTATCCAATTTGTTATGGAAGCTTTAGCAACTAATAAGCAAATCTTCATAAATAAACTCTGAAAGGAGGAAAATGTGCTCAGTTGTGTCTGACTCATTGCGACCTCAGGGACTGTAGCCCAACAGACTCCTCTGTCCATGGAATTCTCTAGGCAAGGATACTAGAGGGGGTTGACATTCCCTTCTCCAAACCCCAGGGATCAAACCCCGGTCTCCTGTGTCTCCTACATTGGCACACAGATTCTTTATCACTAGCACCAAGTTATAGTTTATAATATTATCTTATTTTTATGCTTAAGTAATTTAATTATTTCTATTGGGGGGATTAATATTTCAATCTTACCTGAGTGTCCTTCAGTGTGCTTACCTGAAAGGGAAGGGAATCTTTCATTAGGCCTCTTAGATTGATGGGGAATAGAGAGCAGAAGCATAATATTAAATCAATATTTTATGTTATAAAAAAGTCAAAATGTTATAGTTTTTTATATGATTATATAGTTGCTTAATAATTTTCAGAAAAACTATTTTCAGTCATTATGATGTGTGTAAAGCTTTAAAATCCTACTGTTTTCAATTCTCATAGTTTTTCAAAAATATATTCATTAATAGCTAAATTAAGTAAAGCTTGATATTTTATTGGCCTTGGCCAAATTTTCATGAAATTTAATTAGAACATCCTATAAACCTGAGAAAAGAATTATTATGGAATAAATGAGATTTATAAGTATGAATGCAAAGTTCACATCAAAAATTTAGTTAACCTTATATGACAATATATGAAGAAATTATACCTCTTGAACAAGTAAGTTTTGATCAGAATATGAATAATTTAAAAATGAGAAAATATGATAATGTGTATTTCCAAAATATGATAATGTATATTTCCAAAATAATTTCTTCCTCATTAATTAGTACCAAAGCCTCAGGTTTTTTTGCCCTGTCATTTCTTCACAAATTTATTTTCTTTGTTTAAAAAGTATATAAAATCCTACTTTGATGACTTCTTAGTTTTTACACCTATGAGATCTCTGTATGGACAAAATTAATTTTTTTATCTTGCTAATTTACCTGTGCCAACTTAATTATTAGACTAGCTAAAAAACAAAAGGAGAGTGGGGAAATTTTTTTCCTTCCCAGGGAATCTCTTTTTTTTTACCTAAATAACACAGGAAAAAATTGATATTACTCTTTCCTTATTTTTATTTTCCCAATTATTTTGTTGGGCTTTGTTATAATTTATTGCATTGATTTTTTATATCTTACCCCGTTCTTTGCATCTTTTTATGCAATAATAGAGAAATGGACTTATTATTATTAGGACAATTATTCCGATTCCAAACACAATTAAAGTTATATCTTTCCATGAAAATTTTTCTGAAAAACAAAATATAGACATGTACAGTTAAATTCAATATTCATTTTTTGACCCCTTACATCCCCCAAAAATCCACTTTCATTTTTCTTCTCCCATCTGTAGGAGTTTAAGAGTTGTCTCTTTGTTCAAAAAAACAAAAACATGTTTTTTAACATCAGCTATGTTTGGCCAATGAATGGTTGGTTAATTTAATTTAGCAATAGAGGACTAAATTAGGAAAGAAAACTTGCAGAGACTTTTTATGGCACCCAATCAAAACAGCAAAAGGAAACAGAATTTAAAATTTGCAGAGAGTAAAGCACAAAATCTATAAAACATCTCCATATACTGTTGAGAATGAGCAGAAGTATATTTTGTGATAGAAAGAATAATGGTCTTCTAAAAATTCTGACATACTAATTAATCCTTGGATTCTGGAGTATGTTACCTTACATAGCAAAAGGGACTATGCAAATGTGATTAAGCTAAAGACATCCAGATGGGGAGGTTATCTTTGATTCTCTTGGTGGGTCAAATGCAGTCACAAGGATCAGGTGAAAGATAGAGGTGGAATGTCAGAATCAGAGGAGGTGTGAAGAAAAAAGAAGGCAATGTGTGGAAGAAAGGTACATTTAAAAATTGTGTAGGCTTCAAAATGGGAGACAAATTTAAATATACTTATATGCCTTCTCAGGTGACACAGTGATAAGGAATCCACCTACCAATGGAGGAGATGCGAGTTAGGTCCCTGGGCCAGGAAGATTCCCGGGAGTAGGAAATGGCAACCCACTCCAGTATTCTTGCCTGGAAAATTCCAGGGACAGAGGAGCCTGGCAGGCTACAGTCCATGGAGTCACAGAGAGTTGGACATGATTGAGCACATGCAAGCTTCAATCTGAGAGATAAATTTTTCCAGGTGGCTCTAATGGTAAAGAACCTGCCTGCCAATGCAGGAGACATGAGTTTGAACCAAGGGTGGGGAAGATCCCCTGGAGGAGGAGATGGCAACCCTCTCCAGTATTGTTGCCTGGAGAAGCCCATGGACAGACAGCCTGGCGGGCTACAGTCCATGGGGTCTCAAACAGTCAGACATGACTGAAGTGACTTAGCAATATGCCTAGGATCATGAAAGAATGCAGTGGAAGGTGAAAGTCCAAGGGAAAAATTGAAAAGGTAAAAAAATAGCAGTAGTGAATAAGTAGATGTAAAAAGGGTAATGAAACTTACCTTCTTTTGCTTCCGAGCAATTTCCTGACAAACCTGTGTAAGAAAGATTGAATTCAATCAATACAATTAGGAAGCAGATAAATTATTCAGTTTGGTGTTACAAGTTCCCAAAGCAAGGTCGTCTGACAAATTGTAAATGGGCACATTCAATAATGACAGAATGACAAAGGAGAAATTAAAACTTTGATATTTAGAGATGTTAATAAAGATTTCTTGAGAATGTCAGTTAAAAAGGATTTCTCTAAAGTAATAGCCACCAAAAAGAAATTTATTAGCCTCTTTATGGCACCCCACTCCAGTACTCTTGCCTGGAAAATCCCATGGATGGAGGAGCCTGGTGGGCCACAGTCCATGGGGTCTCTAAGAGTCAGACAAGACTCAGAGACTTCACTTTCACTTTTCACTTGCCTGCATTGGAGAAGGCAATGGCAACCCACTCCAGTGTTCTTGCCTGGAGAATCCCAGGGAAGGGGGAGCCTTGTGGGCTGCCATCTATGGGGTCGCACAGAGTCAGACACGACTGAAGCGACTTAGTAGTAGTAGTAGTAGGCTCCTCAAAGATTTGGAAAAATTAAAATGAGTGCTTCAAGGAAATTCTGTATCAGAAATTGCAATGCTGCTGCTGCTGCTGCTAAGTCGCTTCACTCTGTGCTACCCCATAGACAGCAGCCCACCAGGCTCCCCCATCCCTGGGATTCTCCATGCAAGAATACTGGAGTGGGTTGCCATTTCCTTCTCCAATGCATGAAAGTGAAAAGTGAAAGTGAAGTCACTCCGTCGTGTCGGACTCTTGGCGACCCCATGGACCACAGCCTACCAGGGTCCTCCGTCCATGGGATTTTCCAGGCAAGAGTACTGGAGTGGGATGCCATTGCCTTCTCCGAGAAATTGCAATAGGTATCTCAAATTTAGAATGCTTTGCAAAAGATTCTACAAATAGCAGTGACTGCAGGGTCCATACATCAGTACTTCTCATTTGAAATCTTAATGCCTCAACACCTCTCATCTCAATATCTCAAAGAATCTGATAATCATTGGGGCTCACTAAAGAAAAATATTACTCACCTGCTCTCTCTGTTTTGATCACTGGAAAACAAAAGAAAAATATTCTGCATTTATCTAAATGTCAGAATAATTAAGAAAATTTGTGTTTGTGTTCTAGAAAGGTGAGTAGACTAATTTTCAATTTGCTTCTCATAGATTATTTCACAGATTTTATTTCTGCCTCTTATCTCTATCATACATACTATTATCATCCTGAATGACTACATGACTTACATGGACAAACATCCATCACATTTGCCATTGCCATTTACAGGTAGATTGTATTATTTTCTATTTAATGCTTTTTCATGTGAATGTACAGTTTTTCCAACACTTTTGAAAAGACTGTTCTTTCCCCATTGCTAAAAATTAGTTGACCTTATATGCATGTGCTCATTTCTGGACCTTTCATTCTGTTTCATTGGTCTATATGTTAGTTTGCATGACAGTTCCATATTGTTTGGATTAGTATAATTTGAAATCAAGAAATCAATAAAACACTTCCATTTTATTCTTGCTCTAGATTGCTATGGCTTTTTGATGTCTTCCGGTTTCATACAAATTTTAGCATTGATTTTTCTATTTCTATGTAAAATGCCATGAGATTTTAATAGGCATTGCATTGAATCTTTGGATTACTCTGGGTAACATGACCATTTTACACTATCAATTCTTCCAATCCATGTGCATATTTTTTCCACTTATTTGTGTCTTCTTAAATTTTTTCATCAATACTTTGTAGTTTTCAGTATATAGATATTTTATCTCCTTGGTTAAATGTATAGGATTGTTTTCTTGATTTCTTCTTTAGATATTTTGCTGTTATTGTAAAGAAATGGTACTGATTTTTGTGGTTTTTTATCTTGAAAATTTATATAATTCATTTATGAGTTCTAGAAGTTTTTTGGTGAAGTCTATGGTCTTCTACATGTAGAATATGCAATTTGGGAATAGAAACAATTTTACTTTTCCACTGTGACTTGGAGAGCTTTACCTTTTTCATGTGTAATTGCTATTGCCAGTACTTTCATGACTATGTTGAATAAAAGAGAGAGAGTGGGCATGCTTGCCTTTTTCAGGATCTTTAAGAAGAAGCTTTTTCCTATTAATTATAATGCTAGCTGTGGGCTCTTCACATATGGCCTTTATTGTGTTTGAAAAGTGAAAGTGAAAGTTAAGTGGCTCAGTCATGTCTGATTCTTTGTGACCCTGTAGACTGTAGCCTACCAGGTTCCTCTGTCCATGGGATCTTCCAGGCAATAGTACTGGAGTGGATTGCCATTTCCTTCTCCAGGGGATCTTCCTAACCAGGGCTCAAACCCGAGTCTCCCGCATTGTAGACCGACACTTTACTGTCTGAGCCCCTAGGAAAGTCCTGCCTGTGTTTAGTTATTGTGTTTAGTTCCTTCTATATCTATTTTGTTTGGAATTTTTCTTTTTTTTTAAAGTCTGAATGGATGTGGAATTTTGTCAAATGCTTTTTCTGCACCTATTGAGGTGATCTTTTTGTTTTAAATATTGCATTCTGTTATATTGTATCACATTGATTGATCTGTATATATAGAACCAACCTTGTATCCCAGGGGTAAATCCCATTTTGTCATAGTGTACAGTTTTATGACATGCTAGAATTTGACTGAGGATTATTACATCTATGTCTAAGCAGTATTAAGAGGGAAGTTCATAGTTATAAAAGAAAGTGAAAATGTTAGTCGCTCAGTCATGTCCAACTCTTTGCAACCTGATGGATTGTAGCCTGTCAAGCTCTTCTTGTCCTTGGGATCATCAAGGCAAGAACACTGGAGTGGGTTGCTGTTCTCTTCTCTAGGGGATCTTCCCGACCCAGGGATTGAACCCCAATCTTCTGCCTTGCAGGCAGATAAAATGGAAAGAAAATGAAAGTGTTAGTCTCTCAGTCGATAGTTAAAAAAGACTACACTAAAAAATCTCTAAAATTAAAAAAAAATCAAATAATTTAATGTAAGAAAGGCAATGTCAAAGAATGCTCAAACTACTGCACAATTGTACTCATCTCACACGCTAGTAAAGTAATGCTCAGAATTCTCCAAGCCAGGCTTCAGCAATACGTGAACCGTGAACTTCCAGATGTTCAAACTGGTTTTAGAAAAGGCAGAGGAACCAGAGATCAAATTGCCAACATCTGCTGGATCATGGAAAAAGGAAGAGAGTTACAGAAAAACATCAATTTCTGCTTTATTGACTATGCCAAAGCCTTTGACTGTGTGGATCACAATAAACTGTGGAAAATTCTGAAAGAGATGGGAATACCAGACCACCTGATCTGTCTTTTGAGAAATCTGTATGCAGGTCAGGAAGCAACAGTTAGAACTGGACATGGGACAACAGACTGGTTCCAAATAGGAAAAGGAGTATGTCAAGGCTGTATATTGTCACCCTGCTTATTTAACTTATATACAGACTACAGCATGAGAAACGCTGGGCTGAAAGAAGCACAAGCTGGAATCAAGATTGCTGGGAGAAATATCAATAACCTCAACTATGCAGATGACACCACCCTTATGGCAGAAAGTGAAGAGCAACTAAAAAGCCCCTTGATGAAAGTGAAAGTGGGGAATGAAAAAGTTGGCTTAAAGCTCAACATTCAGAAAACCAAGCTCATGGCATCTGGTCCCATCACTTCATGGGAAATAGATGGGGAAACAGTGTCAGATTTTTTTTTTTTTTGGCTCCAAAATCACTGCAGATGGTGACTGCCGCCATGAGATTAAAAGATGCTTACTCCTTGGAAGGAAAGTTATGTCCAACCTAGATAGCATATTCAAAAGCAGAGACATTACTTTGCCAACAAAGGTCCATCTAGTCAAGGCTATGGTCTTTCCTGTGGTCATGTATGGATGTGAGAATTGGACTGTGAAGAAAGCTGAGCACTGAAGAACTGATGTTTTTGAACTGCGTTGTTGGAGAAGACTCTTGAGAGTCCCTTGGACTGCAAGAAGATCCAACCAGTCCATTCTAAAGGACATCAGTCCTGGGTTTTCTTTGGAAGGAATGATGCTGAAGCAGAAACTCCAATACTTCGGTCACCTCATGCGAAGAGCTGACTCATTGGAAAAGACTCCGATGCTGGGAGGGATTCGGGGCAGGAGGAGAAGGGGATGGCAGAGGATGAGATGGCTGGATGGCATCACTAACTCGATGGATGTGAGTCTGGGTGAACTCTTGGAGTTGGTGATGGACAGGGAGGCCTTGTGTGCTGCAATTCATGGGATGGCAAAGAGTTGACTGAACTGAGCAACTGAACTGACCTGAATCAACGAAGTACAAAAAGAATAAACTAAACTCAAAGCAAAAGGAAGGAAATAATGAGGTGCAGAGCAGAAAACAAAAACAATGAAAAAAATTAACAAAACAATGAGTGAGATTTTTAAAAAAGACAAAATTTGGAAGTACTTAGCCAGACCTTAATAGCTCAGTTTTTTTGGGGGGCTCCAAAATCACTGCAGATGGTGACTGCAGCCATGAAATTAAAAGACGCTTACTCCTTGGAAGGAAAGTTATGTCCAACCTAGACAGCATATTCAAAAGCAGAGACACTACTTTGCCAACAAAGGTCCATCTAGTTAAGGGTATGGTTTTTCCTGTGGTCATGTATGGATGTGAGAGTTGGACTGTGAAGAAGGCTGAGTGCCGAAGAATTTATGCTTTTGAAGTGTGGTGTTGGAGAAGACTCTTGAGAGTCCCTTGGACTGCAAGGAGATCCAACCAGTCCATTCTGAAGGAGATCAGCCCTGGGATTTCTTTGGAAGGAGTGATGCTAAAGGTGAAACTCCAGTACTTTGGCCACCTCATGCGAAGAGTTGACTCATTGGAAAAGACTCTGATGCTGGGAGGGATTGGGGGCAGGAGGAGAAGGGAACGACAGAGGATGAGATGGCTGGATGGCATCACTGACTCTATGGACGTGAGTCTGAGTGAACTCCGGCAGTTGGTGATGGACAGGGAGGCCTGGCGTGCTGCAATTCATGGGATGGCAAAGAGTTGGACACGACTGAGCGACTAAACTGAATAGCTCAGTTGGTAAATCTGCCTGCAATGCAGGAGACCCTGTTCAATTCCTGGGTGTGGAAGATCCCCTGGAGAAGGGATAGGCTTCCCACTCCAGTGTTATTGGGCTTCCCTTGTGGCTCATCTGGTAAAGAATCTGCCTGCAATGTGGGAGACCTGGGTTGGATCCCTGGGTTGGGAAGATCCCCTGGAGAAGGGAAAGGCTAACTCCAATATTCTGGCCTGGAGAATTCCTTTGGGTCACAAAGAGTCAGATGCAACTGAGTGACTCTCACTTTCACTTTCTTTCACTTAGCCAGACAAGATTAATTAAGAAAAAAAAAGAAGACTCCAATAAGTAAAATAAAAAATGAGTGAAAAGACTTTAAACAAGATACCTGGGAAAATTTTTAAAAAAGGATACTAAGCCCTGTTTGTCATCTGTATAATTTCTTTGGAAAAAACATCTATTCAGTTCTTCTGCCCTTTCATAAATCAGGTTTATTTATTTTTTTTTATATTGAGTTATATGAACTGTTCATTTTGAATATTAATGCATTTTGGTCATATCATTTGCAAATATTTTCTTCCATTCAGGAGATTGTCTTTCCTTTTGTACAAAAACTTTTAAGCTTAATTAGGTTCCATTTGTTTATTTTTTTGTGTCCCTTGCTTGAGGAGAAAGTTCTAAAAAATATTGCTAAGACATGTCAAAGAGTGCACTGTCTATGTATTCTTCTGGAGTTTTATGGTTTCTGGTCTTACATTAAGGTCTTTAATCTGTTTTTAATTTATTTTTGTATATAGTTTGAGAAAATATTCTAATTTCATTCTTTTATATGCAGCTGTCCAGTTTTCCCAGCACCAAACTTTCAGCTCTAGATGAATAACTACTAAATAATAAACAACATGACAGAGGTAATTAACACTGCTTTACATTATAGATGAACATTGTTCAGAGAATAAATCTTAAGAGGTCTCATCACAAGAAATTTTTTTCTATTTTATGAATATGTATTTATATGAGATGAGGATGTTTATTAAAATTATTATGATAATCATTTCATGATAAATGAAAGGCAAAAGATGCCATATGCCTTAAACTTATATAGTGCTGTTACACCTTAATAAATGTGAAAGAAAAAAAATTACTGTGGATTTAAAAAAGAATTCGTACAGATTAGTCTTAATTCTGCCTGAGTAATTCTATCAGTTGACTATTAATCAAACTAGATAGTTCATTATGTATTTGAAAGTAAAATAATTGCTACATCTCACAAAGCTTTCCTTTCCCTAAGTCTTTTATTTATTTAATCATTCTTTCTCCATTAGAGTTTGTGGACCCTGCAGATTCTGGAAAATATAATCTGATGCCTTTAGCACTGTTGATCCCAGAGTTAACACAGATTTTATGTGACCACTGAATGATGATGCTGGGAAAGACTGAAGGCAGGAGGAGAAGGGGACAACAGAGGATGAGATGGTTGGATGGCATCACTGACTCAATGGACGTGAGTTTGAGTAAAGTCCGGGAGTTGGTGATGAACAGGGAGGCCTGGCATGCTGCAGTCCATGGGGTCCCAGAGAGTCGGACATGACTGAGCGACTGAACTGAAGTGAATGATGAAATGATAGAGCGAGTTTATCAGATATGGTCCATGGAAATTATTCTGTTCAGATACATTAAAACACTGTTCATATCTTTTCTTGGCACCATGCAGAAGTCTAGTATTATAAATACCACTTCACTCATTTTTCAAACTTACCACTTCCTCCAGGCTTCTGAGAGATGCCTTCATAAGACAAAGTTAGCGTGCAGATTAGAAGAGCAGCTAAAATGATACGGAATAATTTAATCATAATGTAAGATATGAAGAATGGAAACCCAGAGATTTCTTAGTTGGCTTCTATGTAGAAAACAAAGTTTTTCTTCACTTCTTCCCTGTAAACAAACAAAAATCATAACTGAGGTCCATTTTCCTCAGGAAAGCTGACCTCCATTATCCCCTGGGGAGTCAAGGGAAGATTGCTGTCTGGGTTGACCCAAGGTGGGAAATCAAGGAGGGGTTGGGATGAGGAGGAGCTTCTCTCCTGGGTCCTATGCTGTGAGTGAGGTACCTTCATCTGACAGCACCAGCACATGGGAGTGAGGGAAGCTCCACCTGACCACAGACCTGCTGTCATTCTCATCTTCCTTCTCAAAGGAGGTATGAGAAGCTGGAAGGTGTTGGAAAGATTCCAGACCTTTAGAAGAAGGTTTGCCTGAATGAATTCTTGCATTGGTTTTGGATGAATGATTGAGTTCAGGTGAAGGAGTGCAGGTGAAAAGAGACTCACTGTGTTCTCGTCTGACAAAGAATAAATGTCTCTGCTGGCTAGACAGTGATGAAAGAAAACCAAGGGATGTAGAGATAATGCAAGGAACATGCAGAGGATCGAGAACCAACTAGGACTGATCCCCCTGGTGGCTCAGACGGTAAAGCGTCTCCCTGCAATGCGGGAGACCTGGGTTTGATTCCTGGGTCGGGAAGATCCCCTGGAGAAGGAAATGGCAATCCACTCCAGCACTCTTGCCTGGAAAATCCCATGGATGGAGGAGCTTGATAGGCTACAGTCCATGGGGTCGCAGAGAGTCGGACACAACTGAGCGACTTCACTCAGGATTGAACTAGATAAGTTCAGGACCAGAGACAGCAAGATAAAAGCCTAATATCTAAGGTTGGAGAAGATTACAGCTTTTCTAGAAGAGCCCTTAAGGCTTTCCAACTAGAACAAAGATGAACAAATCATGAGAGTTGAAGATGCTAAATTTATTTTGCTTAGACTCTTTACTGTCTCTATTGACCTTTCTCAGATTCTTCACACACACACACACACACACACACACACTCTCTCTCTCTCTCTCTCTCTCTCTCTCTCTCACTCTCTCTCTCTCTTCAACACTACCCTTCTTCTACATGATAAAAGTTTCTTTTTACACTTACCTGGCTTAATCAGCGACAGAAAATATCAGTTTCTTAGCATACACTGGGCATTTCTTTTCTCCTTTTAAGCCTTCTCTGAAATACTGAAGCCCTAGAAGCATTAGTTAGACCACTCACTTGTGTCTCTTCTATGTACTCCAACCAACAGGGATATAAGTGTAGCACAAGGAAAGGAGATAGCTGGGAGGGGACTTTAGACTGCACTCTGCTCTTCTGCATTCATGTGACCATAATAAAAACCTCACAGGGCAATAAAGCCAAGTACTTAATTCAGATATATATGTGCTCATATGAACATGTACAGACTGCCTTTCACCCTGCTTTTATTACTTTTATTATTATTTTAAAGATCATAGCATATAGTGTGTGTATGTGTGTGTTAATTGCTCAGTCATATCCAACTCTTTGCAACCCCATAGACTGCAGCCCACCAGGCCCCTCCATCCATGGGATTCTCCAGGCAAGAACACTGGAGTGGGTTGCCATTTCCTTCTCCAAAAGGAACTATAGAAAGAAAGAAAGTGAAGTCGCTCAGTCGTGTCCAACTCTTTGCAACACCATGGAATGTAGCCTACCAGGCTCCTCCATCTGGAGAAGGCAATGGCACCCCACTCCAGTACTCTTGCCTGGAAAATCCCATGGACGGAAGGGCCTGGTGGGCTGCAGTCCATGGGGTCGCTAGGAGTCAGACACGAATGAGCGACTTCACTTTATTTTTTCACTTTCATGCATTGGAGAAGGAAATGGCAACTCACTCCAGTGTTTTTGCCTGGAGAATCCCAGGGATGGGGGCGCCTGGTGGGCTGCTGTCTATGGGGTTGCACAGAGTCGGACACAACTGAAGCGACTTAGCAGCAGCAGCAGGTTCCTCCATCCATGGAATTTTCCAGGCAAGAGTACTGGAGTGGGTTGCCATTTCTTTCTCCTAACATATAGTAGAGACTGTAAATGATACTTTCTCACACCAGGGCCCCAGATTTACGTATTTACCTAGATCAGAGGGAGGAATGCGTATATATGCTACCTCTACAAGTTCTTGCAGTCTTAGCCTTATTTATCCTACAGTTTATGGAAAATCTGCCCAGGATGTTGAGAATAGCTGATTTCTACATCTCCAGCCCCATAAATATTTCTAGCCCATTCATTCAAAAAGCTGATGCAGATATTTACAATCATCAAGAGTTCATTTTCTCTAGGATATTCCCATGAATTATGTATTATTAGCCCATACAATTAATTAGAATTCTAATGATTGCTCTAGGCAAGAACACACCTTTCATGTGTTGTTGGAACATCTGCATTCAGTCTAATCAATTAGGACAAACTAAATTCTAGGGATCATCAGCTGAATTTACAAGATGTTTCCTGGTTTCTTGCATTTGATCCCTGATAGACAAGTGTAACTGATTCTAAAGGTTCTCAGGTCCCATGCTGATGTCAACATGATGCATTTCTTTGGCCTTGGAGGTGTTTACACCTGGTCTGAGAATGCTGTACATGGTCCGGCCTCTCATATGGCAATTTGGGTGACTTAGTGCAACAAATTCTCAAACCTATCCCATTCTGCTGTTAAGCTAGAGAATATATACACAAAGAAACCTTTGTAGATGAGAAATGCTGAATGATGCTATTTGGAGGGTGTTCTTTTAGATTAATGGACAAGATTAAGAACAGATTTCAGTGGTCTTAAATGCACAAGGGACATCAGAAAGGCAAATGCCTCTTTAAACCTCTCCCCTGCTTTGGAGAATTTCAGGGACTTGAAGGACATAATGGCCTGCAACTGTGTAGCACCTGTGGATAACTCATCTCTCTGAGTCTACCTAGTAATCACTAATAACTTTCTTTTTACTGGACAAATTGTTAATTCTGTGGTTACTGACAAACAAAAGAGTTAAATAGGAAAGATCTAAGGCAAAAAGTAACAGGCAAGTCTTACCATAAAAATTCCATTAAAAATATCAGGAATTTACATGAAGTAAACCCACTCTTGGACTTCCCAGGTGGTGCTAGTAGTAAAGAACCCATGTGCCAATGTAGGTAGACATTAGAGCTATGGGTTCGATCCCTGGGTGGGGAAGATCCCCTGGAGGAGGGCATGGCAACCCACTCCAGTATTCTTGCTGAGAGTATCTCATGGACAGAGGAGTGTGGCAGGTTGCAGTCCATAGGATTGCACCAAGTTGGACACAACTGAAGTGACTTAGCATGCTCACAAACCCACTATTATTCTAAGGTGGTCAGGTGGGAGAGTTTGCTTACTGCTGATAGAGGAATGGGGGTTGGTTTCTCTACCACTTAACTTTATGGAGGGCTCCAAAAAGGAAAAAATGATAAAGACATTTCTGAGATTTTTTGCTTTAAATCCTGGTTTCCCTTGGTAAAGACAACTGCTTATGCTTCCCTGATTTAAGACTATGTCTTGTGCTTACGTATAAACGTCCTGTGTAATTTTCCTATTTTAGTTTTTGGCATTTCTGCTGAAATATATATATTCTTTCTCCAGTTACATAGTAGCTCATGAAAATTTATTTCCAGTAGTAGAATTCCATCACATATCAAATCAAGGGACTATAATTTGTCTCTCCTAATGCTCAGGAGAAAATTTCCTTGATTGCGAGCTTTTAAAAATTTTGTTACTTTATACTGACCTGCACAATGTGACTGGGTTAAAACCTAGTAAATACATTTACAACAAATGAGCAATTGAATGAATGAATTTCATATTTCCTTATTTTACTGTATATACCATTCTATTTTATTTTCAAAGTAAGTCATATAGAATAATCTTCAAATTGTCCCCCAAAGTTTGCTGATTTTCTCATCTCTGTTTCCTCTTTATGAACTCTCTACTGAGTGTAATAAGTGCCTGTCTCTCTGTCCTTCTCTTTTTTCTTCCATTTCAGTATATTGTTGATCTTTAAACGTTTTACTTTAGATAATGAGAAATCAAGTCTTATAAAGTTTTATTGCCTACATAAGAATGATTGCAATAATAACGCAGCTACAACTGATGAGTTAGCAAAGATATCTGGGATGTATCTGGTTGACCTTTGTCCACAAGGGAGGGGGGAGATATAGTTTTATTGCTGAGAAAATAACTTGATAAGAAACTTTACATGTTTCTTTTTTTAAAAACCAAGAAGATCTTCCAGGTTTAAAAACATATTGGGACATTTCAGAGGCAAAATCCTGACCTAATTGGTGCAAAAGAGCAATTAGAGAAAAGATTTGAAAAGATTTTAACAATTGAATATGATACAGGTCAAAGAGCTTTTGAGGAAGCAAGAGCAAATATCTGGAGGGAGTTGACAGAATCTTGGAAGATTATTTCTATACCAAGATATAATGATGGCTGTGATGGTTGTTGGTACTGCATATATAGGGGAATGACTTTGGGCTCAGCCCGGGGGTTGTTATAAATAGATACGAACTTCATGGGACTTGGCAGTGTTTGAGCTCCCCACTTGAAAAAGCCAAATGGTGACAAAGCAAAAGCATAACTAAGTAAGAGGCAAAAATGCAACTGGAACCATTTTTATGATTTACCTGTACAGACAATTCCATTTTCTCATACTTGTTCATTGTCCTAAACACTCAGAGATGCTCCCTTTCCCAGAGCCTGCTGTCCCCTCTGCTCTCATCATATTTCTCCCAGTTTTTGAGAGTCTTGGCCTCCAGAAGCAGTCACTCTCCATGGGATCTAACCTTGTGCAGATTACTTTAGTCAATTTATAACTGTAGCTTAACTGAGTATTTTGGCTTCCTTGTTGACTCAGTGGTAAAAGTTTGCCTGCCAAGCAGGAGATGTGGATTCAATCCCTAGGTCAGGAAGATCTCCTGGAGAAGGCAATGGCCACCCACTTCAATATTCTTGCCTGCAAAATGTGTGGACAGAGGAGCCTCGAGGGCTACAGTCCATGGGGTAGCAAAAGATTCAGACACAACTTAGTGATTAAACAACAACAATTGACTACTCTAACCATGATTTGGTGGTAATGTTCTTCTGCCTTGAAGATATTTTCTACCATCTACAACTGGATCTGTTTGCCAAGGACTATATTCTGTCCTTTCTATACCAACTATCTACCTGTTTTGGTTTCTGCTTCCTGGGCATGTCCATCAGACTCCCTGTAGATTTTTCTGCTGTGTCCTCATGAAGGGCCCTCCTTGATGTTGGCTACTTGTGTAGCTATCCCTCCTATTATTTGAGACCTTTCTGCCTTGATGGACTCCTTCATCTTCTTGCTGCTGGAACTGAGTCTAATATTTGCCTCATGTTCACCACCTCCCTCAGTGTGTCTAGTTTCTCTAGCCTTCCTGTCTAGCTTGTTCAGCTGCCACCCAAACTCTAGTGCTGGAATTAGAAAGGGCAGATTTATGAAACTTAAATAAGAAGGTGGTGTTGGTGGGCCACTGGGGCTTTCTTGACTCCACAACAAGTGTTTGTGTGTGTGTGTGTGTGTGTGTGTGTGTGTGTGTGTGTGTGTGATTTTAGAAAAGTTCTCATAATTCTGTGGACCAGGGACCTTGTAAAATATGATAAATGTTTTCATTAGTATAGTATATAATGGTAACGAACATTCAGAAAGTAAGTGTTCAAGGTCAATAAGCATTAGAATTTGCAGAGTGCCGGGAGCCAGTACGGGAGTTCCCACCCATGACAAGGTCATGCGGGAGAGCCCTGATGGGCAAGGCGAGTCAGGACTCGAGGGGCCCCCTGGATCTGCTTGAGCATCTACCCCAAAAACCAGAATCTGTCTGTTTTACTATTTCATGACTTTTACCAACTCCTCTGACATTTATGGGGGGCTATCCCCGACCACCTTTCTCTGTAAGAAAATCAACTTAGAGCTCTAGTTAATAATTCTCCAGGGTACAATAGGTGTGTTCCAATTCAAATCCCTTAGATAGTTTTCTAACTTGCCTGACAGGTTTTCGGACTCTTACAGCTATGCATGTGACTGTTCACAGCCTCCCAACCACAAGAGGCACGGAAAGCTTAAGATATTCTAACAATGCAGGGCTTCTTGGGGAGTTAAAATTATTAGGATAGAACTAGTAGAAGATTTCATTGTTGAGCTAATGCTTGCTGCCAAGTTTCCATATCCCTTACCCACTGTGTCCCTGGGAGTATATTAATTAATATAGTTGGTATATAGAAAAAATAACTAGTGGCCTTGGTGTTAGCAACTTTAGACCCTTGAGGTAGTAAATTCTTTCCTTGCTACAGCCCACTGCACCTTTGCCCTATAGGAATGTAACTTTAGTGCTTTTGGAGCGTGGCACCAAACTTTAGAAAAATTACTTTTAGAGAAAATAAGTTTTCTGGTTAACTAACCTTTATCAAAACAAAGAGTCATAAAATGTTAATAGACCTCCTGGCCAGAAGATGATGTAAATCACCTAAAGCATTTGTGTACAGAAAAGAAAGCCTGGTCTCGATAAGGGTCAAGGACTGCTGACTTTGCATGACTCTGCAACCCCTATTATCTTCTATGTACAACTTAAGGTATAAAAACTCCTTTTGAAAATAAAGCTAAGGGCCTTGCTCATCAGGCTTGGTCTCCCCGAGTCGTTCTTGCTTCCCTTTCTCTCCTTTTCTTCTCTGTTCTTCCTTCAGGATGACTAATTTGGAGAGTGGGGGCCCTCTGAGACCACTTACCTGCCCAGGCTTCTAAGACCTACTTGAGAAGGTGCCTAAGGTGGGGGCACCTTCAGCTATTCGAGAGGGTGCCTGTGGCCTCCGTGGTCAGAGCAAGTTTGGTGTCACGAATTTTATTGGCTTTCCATGTAAACCAGTTAGATCAAGCCTCTTTCTCTCCCTTTTTGCTATTCTTTCACCAATGCCGTCCTCCTGAGGGAATCCCTGGATCCAACTGGGACAGGACCCCGGTAGCAGAGTAAAACTTTCAGAACCCAGAGTGTGCAGATTGCTATAAAGCTAAAGAGAAAGATCTCCTGGAGAAAGGAATAACTACCCATTCCAGTATTCCTGGGACTTTTCTGGTGGCTCAGATAGTAAAGAATCTGCCTGCAATGCGGGAAATGTGAGTTTGATCCCTGGATGGGGACGATTCCCTGGAGAAAAGATTGGATACCCATGCCAGTATTCTTGC
Organism: Bos indicus; assembly: GCF_029378745.1. Lineage (NCBI taxonomy): Eukaryota > Metazoa > Chordata > Mammalia > Artiodactyla > Bovidae > Bos > Bos indicus. The sequence goes on along the minus strand of NC_091782.1, from coordinate 28,148,662 downwards.
CTGGAGAATTCCATGGACAGAGGAGTCTGGCTGGCCACAGTTCACGGGGTCACAAAGAGTCAGATAGGACTGAGTGACTAACACTTTCACTTTCGAAAAGAAAAGGAACACCTGGGCTTCTGAGGGTCTAGTAACTTGTAAGTGTAGGTTCAGATCTAGGTGACACAGGCAGTCTATTCCCAAGTCTAAGATGCAGTGGAAGGTGTGGATTTGGCCAGTGTCCAAAGCTCAGGTGAACTATTAGGAAAAAGTTTCAAAAGTGATTGGCACTGGCCACACTTGCCCTCTGTGACAGTCTGCACTCTGTCTGTGGCGTATGTTTCTAAATAAATCCACTTCTTACTTCTAAAAGAGACACACTTTATCTCTCACTGGATTCTTTCTGCATTCAGCCATCAAGAACCTGAGCTTCATTAGGTCCTGAAACCAGCCCATAGCTGATATGGCTTGAAGAAATATGTGGAAGAGGATATCAAAAGTCTCAGATATACAACTTCTCCATGGGCAGTTATTTCATTTAATGAATCTATTTTTCAGAGCTGACTTGGGCTTCCCTGGTGGCTCAGTGATCAGGAATTCACCTGCCAAAGCAGGAGGCACAGGTTTGCTCCCTGATCCTAGAGAATCCGGCATGCCACAGAGCAAATAAGCTCATGTGCCAGAACTATTGAACCTGTGCTCTAGAGCTCAGGGCCTGCAACTACTGAAACCTGTGCTCCCTAGAGCCCATGCTCCTCAACAAGGGAATCCTGCACTCTGCAACTAGAGGGTTGTCCCCGCTCACCATAAGTAGAGAAAAGCCCACACACCAATGAAGACCCAGCATAGCCAAAAATAAATAAATAAATTAAAAATTTGTTGGGACTTAGGGATCAGTTGAGGGAACTGCTATGCAGAAAATATGTTCAGTTCAGTTCAGTTTCTAAGTCATGTCCAACTCTTTGTGACCCCATGGACTGCAGCACACCAGGCTTCCCTGTCCATCACCAACTCCTGAAGTCTACTCAAACTCATGTTCATTGCGTCAGTGATGCCATCCAACCATCTCATCATCTGTCATTCCCTTTTCCTCCTGTTTCAGTCTTTCCCAGAATCAGGGTCTTTTCCAGTGGTCAGTTCTTCACATCAGATGGCCAAAGTATTGGAGTTTCAGCTTCAGCATCAGTCCTTCCAATGAATATAAGGACTGATTACCTTTAGGAATGACTGATTGGATCTCCTTGCAGTCCAAGGGACTCTCAAGAGTCTTCTCCAACACCACAGTTCAAAACATCAGTTCTTCAGTGCTCAGCTTTCTTTATAGTCTAACTCTCACATCCACATATGACTACTGGAAAAACCATAGCCTTGACTAGACAGATCTTTGTTGGCAATAATCTCTCTGCTTTTTAATATGCAGAGGCATAGCTTTTCTTCCAAGGAGCAAGCATCTTTTAATTTCATGGCTGCAGTCACCATCTGCAGTGATTTTGGAGCCCCCCAAAATAAAGTCTGTCACTGTTTCCATTGTTTTCCCAACTATTTGCCATGAAGTGATGGGACTGAATGCTAGGATCTTAGTTTTCTGAATGTTGAATTTTAAGCCAACTTTTTCACTGTCCTCTTTCACTTTCATCAAGAGGCTCTTTAGTTCTTTTTCGCTTTCTGCCACAAGGGTGGTGTCATCTGCGTATGTAGGTTATTGATATTTCTCCTGGCAGTCTTGATTCCAGCTTGTGCTTCATGCAGCCTGGCATTTCCCATGATGTACTCTGCATAGAAATTAAATAAGCTGGGTAACAATATACAGCCTTGACATACTCGTTTCTCAATGTGGAACCAGCTTGTTGTTCTATGTCCAGTCCTAACTGTTGCTTCCTGACCTGTATACAGATTTCTCAAGAGGCAAGTCAGGTGGTCTGGTATTCCCATCTCTTTCAGAATTTTCCACAGTTTATTCTGATCCACATAGTCAAGGGTTTGGTGTAGTCAACAAAGCAGAAGTAGATGTTTTTCTGAAACTCTCTTGCTTTTTTGATGATTCTACAGATGTTGGCAATTTGATCTCTGGTTCCTCTGCCTTTCTAAATCCAATTTGAACATCTGGGTATTCATGGTTCATATACTGTTGAAGCCTGGCTTGGAGGACTTTGAGCATTACTTTGCTAGCGTGTGAGATAAGTGCAATCATGCATTAGTTTGAACATTCTTTGGCATTGCCTTTCTTTGTGATTGGAGTGAAAATTAACCTTTTCCAGTTCTGTGGCCACCGCTGTTTTCCAAATTTGCTGGCATATTGAATACAGCACTTTAAAGTATCATCTTTTAGGATTTGAAATAGCTCAACTGGAATTCCGTCACCTCTACTAGCTTTGTTTGTAGTGATGCTTCCTAAGGCCCGCTTGAGTTCACATTCCAGGATGTCTGGTTCTAGGTGAGTGATCACACCTTTGTGGTTATCTGGGTCCTGAAAATCTTTTTTGTATAGTTGTTCTGTGTATTCATGCCACCTCTTTTTAATACTTTCTGCTTTTGTTAGGTTCATACCATTTCTGTCCTTTACTGTGCTCATCTTTGCATGAAATGTTCCCTTGATATCTCTAATTTTTGAAGAGATCTCTAGTCTTTCCCATTCTATTCTCTTCCTCTATTTCTTTGCACTGTTCCTGAGGAAGGCTTTCTTCCTCACTTCATGGCATATTTGTCGGGGCTAAGGGGAAGCAGTGAGAGATTTTGATGGGCTCCAAAATCACTGCTGCCGGTGACTGCAGTCATGAAATTTAAAGACACTTGCTCCTTGAAAGTGTCACGCGAGTGTATGTTCCTCGGTTCTTTGTCTCGTCACAACAAAGATTTGGAGCAACGGACATTAAAGCCCTCGGTGCATGACAGCTCTCAGGTCTTGGACAAACCATGTTACAGCTCTTAGGCAAATCAGTGTTACAGCTCTATTTTATTTAGAAGATAGCAGGAGAGTGAGAGAGAGAGAGAGAGAGAAAGAGAGAGAGAAAGAGAAAGAGAGAGAGAAAAGAGCGCACGCACGCGCGCGACAGAGTCCGAGACAAAGTGCTTTGGCTCTGTCTTTTATATGTTTTTTCCTCCACCTGGGCCTGCCCTATGCAAATTGGGCTTAGCCAGGAGTGCTGTTTGTTCTGTTTGTTCTGACTGAAGTCTTCACTCTGGTCCTCGGACCTTCCTTTGACCTTCCTTGTCTTTTAGCCACCGCCATTTTGGACTCCTTTTCCCTATTCTACCTACCTAACAAAAGGAAGCTATGACAAATCTAGACAGTGCATTAAAAAGCAGAGACATCACTTTGCCAATGAAGGTCCACATAATCAAAGCTGTGGTTTTTTCAGTGGTCATGTTATGGAGGTGAGAGTTGGACCATGAAGTAGGCTGAGCACCAAAGAACTGATACTTTGATACTGTGGTGCTGAAGACTCTTAAGAATCCCTTGGACTGCAAGGAGATTGAAAGTTTGTAGCTAGGAACCAGGAGCTACACCACGATTTGTAACTTTTGGAGGATAGGATATCGATCCGGGGTCAGAGACGAGGCTTTATCTCATGAAACTTTTGTGTAATAAAGTTTTATTAAAGTATAAAGGGATAGAGGAAGCTTCTGACATAGACATCAGAAGGGAGTAGAAAGAGTGCCCCCCCTTGCTAGCTTTTAGCAAAGAGTTATATATCTGTTAAAGAATCACCTCAAAACTGAGAGAGTTCCATCAGGCCCTTCTCCCACAACATGCATTTTGAGATAGCCTGGGCACAAGGTGAGTCATTCCCAGCCATGAAACAATGGACATGAATCTTAAAGGCAGCTTTTCAAGCAAATGCAGAATTTCATTAGCATAGCTTAAGAGAACATTTCCATGAGTAAGACACACTGGTTTGTTCAGCCTTTAGTGGTTCAAGGTTTGAGTCTTAGGCAGAACTGACTTGAAAAAAGGCAGATCCTAAGGCAAATACGTAGTTCATTAACACAGCTTAAGAAAAACATTTCCATAAGAGAAATGCATTGGTTAGCTTAAGGTTTGAGAAAAGTTAAGTTCAGATGGAACCAGGTGTAGTCATGAGAACGCAGAATTTTAAAAGAAACCTCCTTTTAATTTTGTATAGAGAAGGAAACAAAAATGTCTGTCACTTGAGTTTGTTTCTTCCTGCTGCTTTAGAGAGAAAAAAAGTCTGACACTTGTAGTCTATTTCCTTTGCTTGGGGACCTCTAGCCTTCCTGCCTGTTACTCTCTCAAGATCAAACCAGTCAATCCTAAAAGAAATCAACTCTGAATATTCATTGGAAGGACTGTTGCTGAAGCTGAAGCTCCAATACTTTGGCCACCTTATGCAAAGAGCTGACACATTGGAAAAGACACTGATGCTGGGAAAGATTGAAGGCAGGAGGAGAAGGGAGTGGCAGAGGATGGGATGGTTAGACAGCATCATAACTCACGGACATGAATTTGAGCAAATTCCAGAAGATAGTGGAGGACAGAGGAGCCTGGCATGCTTCTGTTCATGAGGTTGCAAAAAGTCAAGCATGACTTAGAGACTAAACAACAACAGCAACAACAAAATTATAGAGCCAGAATCAGAGGTACCCTGGTACATAAAGCTACATTTTGGAGAGTGTCTATTGTCGTGGTCTGTGCGTGGGTTGGAAAAGAATTTCCAGACATGAGGCAGAATAAGAGGAGAATAAAGTTTATTAGAGTGGGAGATGCTGTTAGAACAGTGGGCCAACCAAAGGGAGAACCGATGTCGAAAAGGAGTCCTTAGTCCACTTTTATACCCAGGGTACAAGGAGCAGGATAGGGGTCTTGGGGGTCATTTGCTGATTGGATGAGGCATGTACACTGGTTGGGAGAAGAGTAAGGGAAATACCTTCTCACTGTGTGGGGTAGGAGGGGAGACAGGCTCAGGAGGACCTGAAATCTGTTAATAGTTACAACATGGGGGAGGGAAGGATGGTAAGGGTCTGATTTTTCCGTTCTTGCATTCCAAGACCCTCCTTGGTTTCATCTGGTCTTTCATCCTTGGGTCACCTTATTCCTTCCTCTATTTTTAGGGGCAATTCTTTGGCCCCTTTTGATACCCTACTCATGTCTAACTATCTACCTATTTCCCTTCTCAGGCTTTTGGGAACCCAATCTCAAAGGAAAAGGGGCAATAACCATTCTCACTTCTTCAGGCTGTACAGGGGTGTCGTTGGGCTCTGGGTTCTCTTTGCCTGCTCTCTGTCAGGTGATTTATGGAGGGAGACGAGAGTTCACAGAAGTATAAGTCAGCTTGTTTCAGCATTGTCTGGGTGTTGGCTAGGGACTATTCTTGTACTACCACTTGGAAATTTGTTGTATTCTAGAAGAAACAGACTTAACAAGAAAGTTAAAGATACATGGCCCAAAGATTAATAGAAGTAGAAAATCGCTGAGGAGGTAGCCTCAGGAGAACCAGGACTAGACATTGCTTTGTGAGATTAGTGTTTCTCTAGGTATGAGAAGATGCAAGAATTTGGGCTCATAAAATCTTTATCTCAAAACATATGACTTTCTGAAGGCTTGTTCTTCCAGTTTTTTCCCAGAACACAGAGTGCCTTATTTCTGATCTCCAAGCTGAACTCCTTTCAAGGGGTCTTGAAGGTCAGCAGCCTGCAGTGGTAATGATTTAATCTTTGTAGAGGCAACTGGCAAGTGCCAACTTCTAGTCAGTAAGGCCCCTTCAGAGCCACATATTTGACCGTGCGTTGGAGCATTTCATGACCATTGTGTCCCGTGGTGCTGGGAAGGCTCATTCCCAGGTCAAACGAAGACTCCATTGACAAGCCACTCAATGTATTGTTACTAGACCAAATCTTGCAAGTAGCAAAAGTCTCTGGACCATACCTGTCTTACTAGCCTCTTGGTCCTGGAAAATATTCCCTCTTGTTGCTTTTCCCATATCTAGAGTTACTTTATTACAGTCATTGATCTCATATGGTACTGCATATTAGCATTTTATCATAGGCTCAGTCACACATTTGGTAACATAAGAAACAATCTTCTGAAACAAGCGACATAGAAAATAATATAGCTAGCAGTTATTAGTAAGGTCACAAGCAAGAATTTAAGTCAAGAACTTTCATTAGCTATAACACAGTATATCCCAGGTCATCCGGCTTAGGTAAATGATTATAGCCAGGTGTTAATCTCCTGGTTGTACATCATGGGGCATCTGACCTTTATCCAAAGACTGGTTACTGAGATAAGCTTTAGAAGCAAACTTAGAGTGTCCTTTTAAATAACTTAGTTAAACCTTTTAGCAATAACAACAAGGAACTAGCTCAGAAGTGAGTTGCTGTAAACACAGACCTTAATTAACAAAATTAGAACTTAATAGTAAGTGAAACACAATTTTTTGGTCAGTATGAAGGCATTAACCATGTAGCCAGGGAAGGCTTTAATCCATCAAATAAGAATGAGATTTGTCAGGGAGCCCAGGAAAGCCAAGCGGCCATCTTGGATTTCCCATAGCCATGACTCTTTGATTTACAGCTATTGTTCACCCATTTTTAATTCCCTGATTTAGGAGCAGACCATGCCATGTTTTAAGGATGTCAGGATAGCAAAAGTCTAACCATGAGGGGTTATTTTTGTAGAAGCAGAATGAGCCTTGTCTACATGTACCATAATCTTAAATAATGCTTATTTACTTTACCAAAGTAACAAAAGATTTAAACAACAAATATAAATCACTTAAAGGCAAAGAAATTCAAAATCTGTTATTGAAAGCTTCATTCTAAGAAAACTTTGTTCTCTTAACTTTGAGAGTAGACTAAATTCCAGCCTGGTACCAGCTTACCAGATAACAAACAAACAAAATTTGTTTATTGGTTAACCTTAGAAAGGTCTTTTCCATACATCTTGAAGTAGCAATATTCTTGCAAAGGCATCAGAATGAAACCATAGAAGGCATGTTTAAAATCTGATTAAATTGCAATTGACAAAGTAACCTGGTCATTGCTGTGACTTGTAACACTTTAATATGTTAACTAGAATTATAACTGACAACATTTTACCAGGACATATCAGATTTTCATGAATTTCACATAATTTCTGGGATATCTATATTAGTAACATCAACCATACGATATAACCTGAGAAGATTCATCACTCTTCTAACAATACTCCCCGTGTAATTAAACATGTCAAATGAACTCTCTTTGGGATGTCTCAGGGGCCCTTTGAAGCATCCCAAAGTTAGCTAGAAGTCAAGTTATTTAGGAAGTTTTGTCAATAAATATCAAAAGGGTTTATAACAGTCAGGTAGGATCATATAAGTCACCGTGAAACATAATCATTCGCTTAGCCAAAGTTAACAAAAGATTTCAAAGGTAAACATAGAACAGATCACTTCAGAGGTAAAGGAACTTAAAATCTATTATCAAAGGCAGTTCAACATCTCAAGAAAACTTGTATTATGTGCAAAATTCTTTTCTGGGAGTCCACTTTTCATGAAACCTCCTTATGACTTTCTGTACCCATTCCTTTGTTTTCCTATCCCGAAACAGCCACATGTGTGTCAGAACTACTTCTTTTTCCCTTCATAAAATGCAGTTTCACTCCTCATACCTTCTTTGTTAACAAAATATACATCCTACTTTCCTTAAGCAACCAAAACCTGACCTTTATATTAGCATTCTATAGATTGGTGAACATAAAATTTAGAAATGATAATTTCTAAAAAAAAATTTTGCTTTCTTATACAGAACATCTCAGGATGGCACCAAATGCTGTTCATTAATACTCAAAAATCTCTTTGGTTTCTGTGTAAGAGGAAGTTAGTGTTAAGTAGTGAATGTTTCAGAATCTTATTTTATTTGGAAATAACCTAACTATTCAATAAACTTTCACGACTTAGTTTAGCACAATGTTAGTAATTCATGTTACCAAAATTTGGAAAGACTATTTTAGACAGACATTTTTAAAGTATAATTATTTTGAATAGTTTATCTAAAAGCTCATATCTCATTTACATTTTTTAGGAGTTTTTTTTTTTTTTCTAGAAGTACTTTTCTTGTTGACACACTTGTAACAGATATAACAATATAGCAATATTTAACTTATAATAAACCTATTATAATATAATGTATAATATATAATATAATATAAGCCTATTTAACTTATAATAAACCTATTATAATATAATATATAATACATAATAATATAATATAAACCTATTTAACTTATAATAAAACTTGGCACAATGAAAATATTACGCTTAATATTAATTAATGGCTCTTAGACACTCATAGCTCAGTTGGTAAAGACTCTGCATGCAGTGCAGGAGACCAGGGTTCGATTCCTGGATCAGGAAGATCTCCTGGAGGAGGGCATGGCAACCCACTCCAGTATTCTTGCCTGGAGAATCCCTGGACAGAGGAGCCTGGCAGGCTACAGTCCATGGGGTCCCAAGAGTCAGTCATGACTGAGCGACTAAACTACCACCACCACCAGACATGTCTATATCTGATTATCAAGCAAACATTAACACTAGATATTTAGTATTGAATATTTCCCAGTTCAAGTGAATCTGAAATACATTTAGGATAATTTTTTTGTTGTTGTTTAGAACTGTTTGATTTGTAAGTGCTTACTTTTCTTTAGGCCAATTAAGTAAGAACTCATTTACAACTTCAGCAATATTATCAAAAAACGAAAGACACACAGTGAGACATACATAAATCCACATAGACAGACAGACAGACATATTCTCGTAGTTTTCTGCCTGAGATTTAAAATATTTCTTTGGAACTGTTTTTTTGGCTTGAAGTTCTAATTTGCCTAAGGCTGAGGTCTCAGGCAAAGTGGGCAGTGTATTTCAAGGATATGGAAAGGGTTAACTTTAGCTTTTCCCGAGGCAGGCTTTTTAAACAAGCTAGTTGTTTTTAATTGCATATGCAAAAAAGAACCGGTTTTGTGGTTTCCAAGAAAAAAAATGTCACTTTAACATTTTTCTCTGGAGTCCAAAGAATATCAGGGCCATCAAATCATCTTTTCTGTAGTCATAGTTTTATACCTGAATTATAGACCCAATAGTGTTCAAATTGATCTGATATCAGGGGCAGATCAGCTGATAAAAATCTTGGATTGTCCCTCTGGTGGGAAGTGAGACCTTTGTCCCATCAGAAGAATCTGAAGGGTTAAGGGAATTTGCTAGAGTGGGGGAAGCTTGGTTCATCCCCACCCTGAGAGATAGGAAGAAGTTAGAAGGGAATTCTTTAGAATGTTTGGAAAGTTTTGATCCCACATGTCAGTTCAGTCACTCAGGTGTGTCTGACTCTTTGTGACTCCATGGACTGTAGCATGCCAGTCTTCACTGTCCATCACCAATTCCCAGAGCTTGCTCAAACTCATGTCCATCAAGTCAGTGATACCATCCAACCATATCATCCTCTCTTGTCCCCTTCTCTTGCCTTCAATCTTTCCCAGCATCAGGGTATTTTCAAATGACTTAGTTCTTCCAATTAGGTGGCCAAACTATTGGAGTTTCAGCTTCAGCATCAGTCCTTCTGGTGAATATTCAGAACTGATTTCCTTTAGGATTGACTGGTTGGAGATCCTTGAAGTCCAAGGGACTCGCAAGAGTCTTCTCCAACACCACAATTCAAAAGCATCAATTCTTCAGCACTCAGCTTTCTTTATAGTCTAACTTTCACATCAATACAAGCCTACTGGAAAAACCATAGCCTAGATAAATAAGAAAAAAGTGAGTTTGTTTAGGAAAAGTTGCCTTGGATTTGTTGAGTTAAAAGACTGGGACTCTAGTTACAGTTCTGGCATCTAGTAAATGTGTGACTTTGGGAAATATTAAAAGTCTGATAACAATATAAATAATCAAAGCCTTACTTTACTCATCTGTAAAATAGGAATTAAGGATATTGATAGCTTTAACATGAAACAATGGGTATTAAGGCATGTGGAATTATGAACACTGAAATACAGACATAATTATCATAGAATTAAGTACTTTACATAAATTCATTACAGTCATAGAATTTAAAACTTTTTTTGTATGTTGGTTTTCAACTGTTTCATGAAGTTTATATAAATGCAGAAATTCTCTGGAGTTTCTGTAGCAGGTTTTGGGTTATTAATTTTTTTAAAGAATAAATGAATCTCCACACTGTTCTCCATAGTGGCTGTACTAGTTTGCATTCCCACCAACAGTGTAAGAGAGTTCCCTTTTCTCCACACCCTCTCCAGCATTTATTGCTTGTAGACTTTTGGATCGCAGCCATTCTGACTGGCGTGAAATGGTACTTCATAGTGGTTTTGATTTGCATTTCTCTGATAATGAGTGATGTTGAGCATCTTTTCATGTGTTTGTTAGCCACCTGTATGTCTTCTTTGGAGAAATGCACTGTTTATAATAGCCAGGACATGGAAGCAACCTAGATGCCCATCAGCAGATGAATGGATAAGAAAGCTGTGGTACATATACACAATGGAGTATTACTCAGCCATTAAAAAGAATACATTTGAATCAGTTCTAATGAGATGGATGAAACTGGAACCTATTATACAGAGTGAAGTAAGCCAGAAAGAAAAACACCAATACAGTATACTAACGCATATATATGGAATTTAGAAAGATGGTAACAATAACCCTGTGTACGAGACAGCAAAAGAGACATTGATGTATAGATCAGTCTTATGGACTCTGTGGGAGAGGGAGAGGGTGGGGAGATTTGGGAGAATAGCATTGAAACATGTATAATATCATGTATGAAATGAGTCGCCAGTCCAGGTTTGATGCACGGTACTGGATGCTTGGGGCTGGTGCACTGGGACGACCCAGAGGGAGGGTAGGGGAGGGAGGAGGGAGGAGGGTTCAGGATGGGGAACGCGGGTATACCTGTGGCGGATTCATTTCGATATTTGGCAAAACTAATACAATATTGTAAAGTTTAAAAATAAAATAAAATTAAAAAAAAAAGAATAAATGATCAGACTGTGCTTAACAAACCAAAATAAAAAATAGTACATTGGCTTGCTATGACTATTAATAGACTGTAATGAAGTATCACACATTAACTAACCTTAAGTGACTGAAGTTTATTATATCACAGCTCTGGGGGCAAGAATTGTGATACTAAGGTGTGGCAGGGCAATGCTCTTTCTGAAGGTGCTGGGGAGGAATTTATTCCAAGTTTCTCTCCTAGCAGCTGATATTTTGTTAGCAATCTTGGGCATTCCTTGGCTGTGGAAGCAGACTTCAGACTTCACATGGCATTCTCCTTGTGCCTATGTGGATGTCTAAATTTCGCCCCCTCTTTTTAAAGCCAACAGTTTTACTATATTAGGGATGCACTCTACTCCATCTTTAATGACACCTGCAATGACCCTATTTTCAAACAAAGTCCCATTCAGAGGTACTGGAGGTAAAGGATTTCAATATGTGAATTTAGGAGAGGTGGTGAGGGAGATACAGTTTAACCCCATAACCTAAAGTATATTCTGAAGGAAATGGGAATCACAGAAATACGAACACAGTTTTTATGTAATTATTTTGAGGAATTTATGAAAAAAGAGTATAGAGGAGGATCCAGAGTAGGTAGAAAATTGTATTGTTTTGATTTTTAAGGTGGACAAGATTTTGAAAAACATAAGGTTCGTGGGAAAAAGCTTGTGGAAAGTCTGAGAGGAACAAGTGAAGGATCGAAGTCCAGAGAGCACAGTACAGAATGAGTGAAGATAAAGATGGGTTGGTGTTCCCTATGAAGAAAGGGAAATAATTCTGTTAATAACACAGTGAGAGAGGAGTAATGGAGAGGTAGAGATTTAGATTTGTTATATTTATTATTGCAAAGATGAGATAATTGTCTTCTAATTGATTATTATTATTATTAATATTATTTTTCAAAGTGGGAACATGGTCATATATTGAGTATAAGGTGGGAGTAGATTTGGAAGTTTAACGAAGGTAGATTTTTTTAATGAATGAGAGGATTACTTGATAGTGCTGGTGTCCAAGTTGTGATAGGTAATCACACATGTAAAGAGGAACCATCTGCTCACATGTGTGGATTTCTATACCAGTATGAGAGATAGGTAATTAGACTTATTCATATTTGGACTTTTTCTTTCCAAGTGCATGTGATATAAGGGCAATGAGGCCAAGGATTTTTACTCATTAGTAAGATAATACTTAAAATTATTAACCATGGTAACCACAAAGGAGAGGGTGGGAAGTAAAGTCAAGAGGTACTGAGGATTCATGAGAAATTGAAAGACCCTAATGAGACTGACACACTGGAGTAGCTGAGCAAGCTAGTACAGGACTTTACATTTCCTGTTCCATCCGAATATTCAACTGTGGAAGTCATCTGCCACCATCCTTAAAGGGAGGGTGCTTGAGTTAGTATTGGATTCGTCACAACAGACAAAATACAACATACAAATGGTTTAAAGATATAAAATTTATTTCTTACTGGAAGTAATTCAGAAAGTGAGCATATAGTAGTTTCATAAAGCTGTCAAAACTCTAGACTCATTCTATTAATATCTTTTCTGTCTGTATCATATTACATGGTCAGAGATGTTCTTAGAGATCCATCCATCATGGCACATTCCAGCCATCCAAATAATTAGAGAAAAGGAGAAAATCACATAATTTTCCTTTAAGAACACATTCCAGAGATCATACTGAATATTGTTGTTTAGTTGACAAGCTGTACCCAACTTTTCACAACCCCACAGACTGCAGCACTCCATGCTTCCTTGTCCCTCACCATCTCCCAGAGTTTGCCAAGTTCATGTCTATTGAATCAGTGATGCCATCCAACCACTTCATCATCTGTCATCCTCTTCTCCTCTGCCTTTCCCAGGATCAGGGTCTTTTCCAAAGAGTCATATAGAATAATTCATCTTAAAATGCACTGGTCATAATTTAGTCATATTCAGCAGAGGATGTGAGGAAATTTAATCTTTGTACTAGGCTGTCATAGGCATAGTGATAAGAAGAGGGGCTTATAACTTAGGAAGAGGGGAGAGTTAATATGGGAGACAACCATCAGTCTGTGTATCAGAGCTTCAACTTAGAATAAATCAGTAAAGGAGGAAGAAAAAAATAAATTTGTGTCTAGTGGGGAGAACTGTAATCATCACGGAAGGTTAGGCATGTGAATGGACAATGGTCAGAGGGCCTGAGTCAGAGGACCAAAGTCTAAAAAGTGGTCTTAGGCCACCATAAAATGCTTGTTTGGAAAATGTGTAGATGTGGGATCCATCTGTCATGTTATAGAAAGATACATCTCCAGCCTTATAATCAAGGAATACTCCCACCCTACAGAGTTTTTCTTTTAGAGTAAGAGAAGTTTCTGGGGATGTGAGGCCCCAGTACTCCCCGTCATAGAGCCTAATGGCCCAGAAACCATTCTGCGGTGACATTGTGACCCTCCCCTCCCTTGCTACATTATTCCTACAAACTCCCAGGTCCCAGGAATGTGTGTCCTGAACCTCCACCTCCCAGAAGTATCTCTCTGAGCTGACGTGTAGCTGACCAAGCACACAGGGAATGGAGACAAATCTCTCTGGGCAGCTGGGAAGTTCCTGACATGGTTCTTGCCATGTTACTCTTCTCCCCTCTTCAGACAGGAAGAGGGCAGGATGGGCAGTGGCTGCATCCAGAGTCAGATTTACTGCAAAGACAAGGGATCATCAAGTTTCTGGGAGGGTCTCAGTAGGCTTTGGCCATGGTCTCCCTTCCGTGAGGGCTCCTCTGGCCCTGGGAAGATCCAGTTCACCTCCCTCACCCATCCTCCCTGGGACTACCCCACAAGGAGCTGGGTCTCTCTTGGATCATTACAGACTTACCAGTCTGGAACTCTTCTTTCCTCCAGTCTGCAAAGAGCAAATGAACGTAAGAATCCACCTTCTGACAGATAGAGCTTCCTGTCTGTCCAGAATACTATGGTAATAAACGTCTTAATTGAAGAATAACAGCAACCAAAAAAGAAAAGAAAAACCAACCTCTTTTTATACACTTGAACCTCTTTTTACAAGATACTAAATTATGTATGACTTGAAGACCTGTGTCAATGCTATGCTCTCCTCATCCAAAATTCATATAGGACAAATATTTGCAATCTATTTGGGATGTTTGAAAGGAAATATAGGATATGCTGGGTCTGAACATACAGAGTGAAGTAAGCCAGAAGGAAAAACACCAATACAGTATACTAACGCATATATATGGAATTTAAAAAGATGGTAACAATAACCTGGTGTACGAGACAGCAAAAGAGACACTGATGTATAGAACAGTCTTATGGACTCTGGGAGAGGGAGAGGGTGGGAAGATTTGGGAGAATGACATTGAAACATGTAAAATATCATGTAAGAAACGAGTTGCCAGTCCAGGTTCGATGCACCATACTGGATGCTTGGGGCTAGTGCACTGGGATGACCCAGAGGGATGGTATGGGGAGGGAGGAGGGAGGAGGGTTCAGGATGGGGAACACATGTATACCTGTGGCGGGTTCATTTTGATATTTGGCAAAATTAATACAATTATGTAAAGTTTAAAAATAAAATTAAAAAAAAAGAAAAAAAAACAAATAACTTATTGTTCACTTTAGATTCTTCAGATTTTACAGGTGATAACCATTCTACCTTCACTCAAATCACAATGTTATATGCAACTAAAAATAATAACGCTGTTAAAATGTAATGTTCCAAACACATTATTATCTGTTAGAATAATGAGCAATATACTGAGTTCATGGAATAAAGCCTTGGAGTTTCCTTGATTTTCAGCAAACCATTTTGCACACAGTAGGGTGTTCATTGAAAATATCTTTGATAATAGAATTTTCTTCATCAGAGTCCATGTTGCTCACCAGCATATAATGGTATGTCCCTCCATGCTGCAAAAGAACAAAACAGAAAAAACTTAACTTTTATTCTTGCGTGTCCTCTTTCATTGTCTTTTTTGTTATATTAAAAGCAAATATAAGAAATATTTGTCTTTGTCCTATTTCTTCTATTGAATCCTTTGAACTTTCTCTTTTTATCCTATATCCTCATATTCCAATTTCAAACATGGTGATAAAATTATCAGGTGAAGGATAGATAGAAATATAGAAAAAACAAAGGTGGCAGGGACAGAAGCATGAAGGAAGGAGCAGAGATGGAAGGAAGGAAAGGGGAGAGGAAGGATTACATGCTGAGTCATCATTAGTGGCTTCACTTCAGAGAGAATTTAATAAAGCATTGATATTTATAAAGATAATGCTTCCAGTGCTGTTTTGCTTACACTAAACATTTTTTTAAAAAATATTTTTGCATTCTATCCCACAGGCATAGGGGTAGAACCTAAGAAAAACAGAACAATGAAGGTGTCTGAGAGATAATCATTACTCACCAGACTTGAATTGAGCCTTCCTCCTCTCTGAAAGAAAATACACAATCATGCATGTATATAAACAGATTTTCTTAACATCATGAAGAAGATGCAAGTAACGCCATACATCTGTCAATATTTGTGTCTGAAACTTGCTAAGTAATGTCCATTTCAAAAGCAATGAAAGAAATGTGTAAAGTTCATTCCATCTGGAAACTTCACTATAATTTGAAGAAAATAATCAGATATAAATAGACATGAAGATTTAATAATTCTTGTAGTAGGATACTAAAAATAATGTAGAATTATTTTAGAAAATAGCCATAGAATTTATGTATAAAATATCAATGAAGTTTATTTGAGTGACTGAAAAATGTATGTTCAAGACCCTGAAGGAAGAGAAATTTGTTGAATTAGCTATTAAAAAGTTAAAATAAAAATGAATAAACAGTAATAATTTTGCTTGGAAAGAAAAAGTGATGCAAATTCATGTAAAAATATTTATATACCTTAGATTACTGGAGATTATGGTCAAGCAAAGTGTATCAAGATTACACTTGACATTAGTATATGCAAAGTGTTTGAAAGGTCAGCAAAGGAAGAACTTATTCAGCAGCTTTGGAGTCTGAACATTATTCTTAAGTTGAAAGAATATAATATATAAAAAATGGGGACCCCATCTCAGAGCACATAAGAAAAAACCGAAGTTAAAAGAAGCTTTCTATTGAATGGAAATAACAACATTCTTCTTAGCATAATCCCTTTGATCTCACCAATCTTTTTTTTTTCACCAACCTTATAATGAAGTCATGGTAATCACCAGAAAGATAAAATAAAAAGGAAGATTAAAAACTAGAGGAGGGAATTAAGAGACTTAATACAGGAGGAGTTCATGAAACCAAAAAGAAAATGGATAAGGTAATTTGAAATTCACAAGAAGGCAAAGGAAAGACAGGAGTATGTAAGAGGTGAATGTCATAAGAGGAAAACTATATCTAGGAAATAAATCTTTTTAAAAAAGTCACAGGAAAAGAGATACAGATGTATAGAACAGCCCTTTGGCTCTGTGGGAGAGGGTGAGGGTGGGATGAGTTGAGAGAATGGCATTGAAACATGTATATTATCATATGTGAAATGAATCACCAGTCCAGGTTCGATGCATGAGACAGGGTGTTCGGGGCTGGTGCACTGGGATGACCTAGAGGGGTGGGAGGCAGGGAGGTGGGAGGTGGGGTTCAGGATGGGGAACACATGTACACTTGTGGCAGATTCATGTCAAATTTTTCTTAATTAAAAAATATAAGTCACAAAGCTTACCAATTTCCTTCTTGAATTGTTCTGAAAAATATAATGGAAAAACACGTATATTTCAAGGAAAACCAATACAGAAAATAAAATAAGAGGAAAAATATATATAAGAAATAAATCTTTTTAAAAAAGTCATAAAACTTACCCTTTTCTTTCTTGAGTTGTTCTGAAAAATATAATGGAAAAACTCATGTAAATTTCACGGAAAGCCAATACAGAAAATAAAATAAGAGGAAAAAAACATGTCTAGGAAATAAATCTTTTTAAAAAAGTCATAAAACTTACCATTTTCTTTCTTGAGTTGTTCTGAAAAACATAATGGAAAAACTCATGTAAATTTCATGGAAAGCCAATACAGAAAATAAAATAAGAGGAAAAAAACATGTCTAGGAAATAAATCTTTTTAAAAAAGTCATAAAACTTACCATTTTCTTTCTTGAGTTGTTCTGAAAAATATAATGGAAAAACTCATGTAAATTTCACGGAAAGCCAATACAGAAAATAAAATAAGAGGAAAAAAACATGTCTAGGAAATAAATCTTTTTAAAAAAGTCATAAAACTTACCATTTTCTTTCTTGAGTTGTTCTGAAAAATATAATGGAAAAACTCATGTAAATTTCACGGAAAGCCAATACAGAAAATAAAATAAGAGGAAAAAAATATGTCTAGGAAATAAATCTTTTTATTTTTATTTATTTATTTATTTTTAAAAATAAATCATTTTAAAAAGTCATGAAACTTACCATAATCTTTCTTGAGTTGTTCTGAAAAATATAATGGAAAAACTCATGTAAATTTCACGGAAAGCCAATACAGAAAATAAAATAAGAGGAAAAATATATATAAGAAATAAATCTTTTTAAAAAAGTCATAAAACTTACCATTTTCTTTCTTGAGTTGTTCTGAAAAATATAATGGAAAAACTCATGTAAATTTCAAGGAAAGCCAATACAGAAAATAAAATAAGAGGAAAAAAATATGTCTAGGAAATAAATCTTTTTATTTTTATTTATTTATTTATTTTTAAAAATAAATCTTTTTAAAAAGTCATGAAACTTACCATAATCTTTCTTGAGTTGTTCTGAAAAATATAATGGAAAAACTCATGTAAATTTCACGGAAAGCCAATACAGAAAATAAAATAAGAGGAAAAAAACATGTCTAGGAAATAAATCTTTAAAAAAAGTCATAAAACTTACCATTTTCTTTCTTGAGTTCTTCTGAAAAACATAATGGAAAAACTCATGTAAATTTCACAGAAAGCCAATACAGAAAATAAAATAAGAGGAAAAAAACATGTCTAGGAAATAAATCTTTTAAAAAAAGTCATAAAACTTACCATTTTCTTTCTTGAGTTGTTCTGAAAAATATAATGGCAAAACTCATGTAAATTTCACGGAAAGCCAATACAGAAAATAAAATAAGAGGAAAAAAACATGTCTAGGAAATAAATCTTTTTAAAAAAGTCATAAAACTTACCATTTTCTTTCTTGAGTTGTTCTGAAAAATATAATGGAAAAACTCATGTAAATTTCACGGAAAGCCAATACAGAAAATAAAATAAGAGGAAAAAAATATGTCTAGGAAATAAATCTTTTTATTTTTATTTATTTATTAATTTTTAAAAATAAATCTTTTTAAAAAGTCATGAAACTTACCATAATCTTTCTTGAGTTGTTCTGAAAAATATAATGGAAAAACTCATGTAAATTTCACGGAAAGCCAATACAGAAAATAAAATAAGAGGAAAAAAACATGTCTAGGAAATAAATCTTTTTAAAAAAGTCATAAAACTTACCATTTTCTTTCTTGAGTTGTTCTGAAAAATATAATGGAAAAACTCATGTAAATTTCAAGGAAAGCCAATACAGAAAATAAAATAAGAGGAAAAAAATATGTCTAGGAAATAAATCTTTTTATTTTTATTTATTTATTTATTTTTAAAAATAAATCTTTTTAAAAACTCATGAAACTTACCATAATCTTTCTTGAGTTGTTCTGAAAAATATAATGGAAAAACTCATGTAAATTTCACGGAAAGCCAATACAGAAAATAAAATAAGAGGAAAAAAACATGTCTAGGAAATAAATCTTTCAAAAAAAGTCATAAAACTTACCATTTTCTTTCTTGAGTTCTTCTGAAAAACATAATGGAAAAACTCATGTAAATTTCACGGAAAGCCAATACAGAAAATAAAATAAGAGGAAAAAAACATATCTAGGAAATAAATCTTTTAAAAAAAGTCATAAAACTTACTATTTTCTTTCTTGAGTTGTTCTGAAAAATATAATGGAAAAACTCATGTAAATTTCACGGAAAGCCAATACAGAAAATAAAATAAGAGGAAAAAAACATGTCTAGGAAATAAATCTTTTTAAAAAAGTCATAAAACTTACCATTTTCTTTCTTGAGTTGTTCTGAAAAATATAATGGAAAAACTCATGTAAATTTCACGGAAAGCCAATACAGAAAATAAAATAAGAGGAAAAAAACATGTCTAGGAAATAAATCTTTTTAAAAAAGTCATAAAACTTACCATTTTCTTTCTTGAGTTGTTCTGAAAAATATAATGGAAAAACTCATGTAAATTTCAAGGAAAGCCAATACAGAAAATAAAATAAGAGGAAAAAAACATGTCTAGGAAATAAATCTTTTAAAAAAAGTCATAAAACTTACCATTTTCTTTCTTGAGTTGTTCTGAAAAACATAATGGAAAAACTCATGTAAATTTCAAGGAAAGCCAATACAGAAAATAAAATAAGAGGGAAAAAACATGTCTAGGAAATAAATCTTTTCAAAAAAGTCATAAAACTTACCATTTTCTTTCTTGAGTTGTTCTGAAAAACATAATGGAAAAACTCATGTAAATTTCACGGAAAGCCAATACAGAAAATAAAATAAGAGGGAAAAAATATGTCTAGGAAATAAATCTTTTTTAAAAAGTCATAAAACTTACCATTTTCTTTCTTGAGTTGTTCTGAAAAACATAATGGCAAAACTCATGTAAATTTCACGGAAAGCCAATACAGAAAATAAAATAAGAGGGAAAAAACATGTCTAGAAATAAATCCTTTTTAAAAAGTCATAAAACTTACCATTTTCTTTCTTGAGTTGTTCTGAAAAACATAATGGAAAAACTCATGTAAATTTCACGGAAAGCCAATACAGAAAATAAAATAAGAGGAAAAAATCATATCTAGGAAATAAATCTTTTTAAAAAAGTCGTAAAACTTACCATTTTCTTTCTTGAGTTGTTCTGAAAAATATAATGGAAAAACTCATGTAAATTTCAAGGAAAGCCAATACACAAAGTAAAATAAGAGGAAAAAAATATGTCTAGGAAATAAATCTTTTTATTTTTATTTATTTATTTATTTTTTAAAAATAAATCTTTTTTAAAAAGTCATAAAACTTACCATTTTCTTTCTTGAGTTGTTCTGAAAAATATAATGGAAAAACTCATGTAAATTTCACGGAAAGCCAATACAGAAAATAAAATAAGAGGAAAAAAACATATCTAGGAAATAAATCTTTTTTAAAAAGTCATAAAACTTACCATTTTCTTTCTTGAGTTGTTCTGAAAAATATAATGGAAAAACTCATGTAAATTTCACGGAAAGCCAATACAGGAAATAAAATAAGAGGAAAAAACATGTCTAGGAAATAAATCTTTTTAAAAAAGTCATAAAACTTACCATTTTCTTTCTTGAGTTGTTCTGAAAAATATAATGGAAAAACTCATGTAAATTTCACGGAAAGCCAATACAGAAAATAAAATAAGAGGGAAAAAACATGTCTAGGAAATAAATCTTTTTAAAAAAGTCATAAAACTTACCATTTTCTATCTTGAGTTGTTCTGAAAAACATAATGGAAAAACTCATGTAAATTTCACAGAAAGCCAATACAGAAAATAAAATAAGAGGAAAAAAATATGTCTAGGAAATAAATCTTTTTATTTTTATTTATTTATTTATTTTTTAAAAATAAATCTTTTTTAAAAAGTCATAAAACTTACCATTTTCTTTCTTGAGTTGTTCTGAAAAACATAATGGAAAAACACGTAAATTTCAAGGAAAGCCAATACAGAAAATAAAATAAGAGGAAAAAAAACATGTCTAGGAAATAAATCTTTTTAAAAAAGTCATAAAACTTACCATTTTCTTTCTTGAGTTGTTCTGAAAAATATAATGGAAAAACTCATGTAAATTTCATGGAAAGCCAATACAGAAAATAAAATAAGAGGAAAAAAACATGTCTAGGAAATAAATCTTTTTTAAAAAGTCATAAAACTTACCATTTTCTTTCTTGAGTTGTTCTGAAAAACATAATGGAAAAACTCATGTAAATTTCACGGAAAGCCAATACAGAAAATAAAATAAGAGGGAAAAAACATGTCTAGGAAATAAATCTTTTTAAAAAAGTCATAAAACTTACCATTTTCTATCTTGAGTTGTTCTGAAAAATATAATGGAAAAACTCATGTAAATTTCAAGGAAAGCCAATACAGAAAATAAAATAAGAGGAAAAAAACATGTCTAGGAAATAAATCTTTTTAAAAAAGTCATAAAACTTACCATTTTCTTTCTTGAGTTGTTCTGAAAAATATAATGGAAAAACTCATGTTAATTTCAATGAAAGCCAATACAGAAAATAAAATAAGAGGAAAAAAACATGTCTAGGAAATAAATCTTTTTAAAAAAGTCATAAAACTTACCATTTTCTTTCTTGAGTTGTTCTGAAAAATATAATGGAAAAACTCATGTAAATTTCACGGAAAGCCAATACAGAAAATAAAATAAGAGGAAAAAAACATGTCTAGGAAATAAATCTTTTTAAAAAAGTCATAAAACTTACCATTTTCTTTCTTGAGTTGTTCTGAAAAATATAATGGAAAAACTCATGTAAATTTCAAGGAAAGCCAATACACAAAGTAAAATAAGAGGAAAAAAATATGTCTAGGAAATAAATCTTTTTATTTTTATTTATTTATTTATTTTTTAAAAATAAATCTTTTTTAAAAAGTCATAAAACTTACCATTTTCTTTCTTGAGTTGTTCTGAAAAATATAATGGCAAAACTCATGTAAATTTCACGGAAAGCCAATACAGAAAATAAAATAAGAGGAAAAAAACATATCCAGGAAATAAATCTTTTTTAAAAAGTCATAAAACTTACCATTTTCTTTCTTGAGTTGTTCTGAAAAACATAATGGAAAAACTCATGTAAATTTCACGGAAAGCCAATACAGGAAATAAAATAAGAGGAAAAAACATGTCTAGGAAATAAATCTTTTTAAAAAAGTCATAAAACTTACCATTTTCTTTCTTGAGTTGTTCTGAAAAATATAATGGAAAAACTCATGTAAATTTCACGGAAAGCCAATACAGAAAATAAAATAAGAGGGAAAAAACATGTCTAGGAAATAAATCTTTTTAAAAAAGTCATAAAACTTACCATTTTCTATCTTGAGTTGTTCTGAAAAACATAATGGAAAAACTCATGTAAATTTCACAGAAAGCCAATACAGAAAATAAAATAAGAGGAAAAAAATATGTCTAGGAAATAAATCTTTTTATTTTTATTTATTTATTTATTTTTTAAAAATAAATCTTTTTTAAAAAGTCATAAAACTTACCATTTTCTTTCTTGAGTTGTTCTGAAAAACATAATGGAAAAACACGTAAATTTCAAGGAAAGCCAATACAGAAAATAAAATAAGAGGAAAAAAAACATGTCTAGGAAATAAATCTTTTTAAAAAAGTCATAAAACTTACCATTTTCTTTCTTGAGTTGTTCTGAAAAATATAATGGAAAAACTCATGTAAATTTCATGGAAAGCCAATACAGAAAATAAAATAAGAGGAAAAAAACATGTCTAGGAAATAAATCTTTTTTAAAAAGTCATAAAACTTACCATTTTCTTTCTTGAGTTGTTCTGAAAAACATAATGGAAAAACTCATGTAAATTTCACGGAAAGCCAATACAGAAAATAAAATAAGAGGGAAAAAACATGTCTAGGAAATAAATCTTTTTAAAAAAGTCATAAAACTTACCATTTTCTATCTTGAGTTGTTCTGAAAAATATAATGGAAAAACTCATGTAAATTTCAAGGAAAGCCAATACAGAAAATAAAATAAGAGGAAAAAAACATGTCTAGGAAATAAATCTTTTTAAAAAAGTCATAAAACTTACCATTTTCTTTCTTGAGTTGTTCTGAAAAATATAATGGAAAAACTCATGTTAATTTCAATGAAAGCCAATACAGAAAATAAAATAAGAGGAAAAAAACATGTCTAGGAAATAAATCTTTTTAAAAAAGTCATAAAACTTACCATTTTCTTTCTTGAGTTGTTCTGAAAAATATAATGGAAAAACTCATGTAAATTTCACAGAAAGCCAATACAGAAAATAAAATAAGAGGAAAAAAACTTGTCTAGGAAATAAATCTTTTTAAAAAAGTCATAAAACTTACCATTTTCTTTCTTGAGTTGTTCTGAAAAATATAATGGAAAAACTCATGTAAATTTCATGGAAAGCCAATACAGAAAATAAAATAAGAGGGAAAAAACATGTCTAGGAAATAAATCTTTTTAAAAAAGTCATAAAACTTACCATTTTCTATCTTGAGTTGTTCTGAAAAACATAATGGAAAAACTCATGTAAATTTCAAGGAAAGCCAATACAGAAAATAAAATAAGAGGAAAAAAACATGTCTAGGAAATAAATCTTTTTAAAAAAGTCATAAAACTTACCCTTTTCTTTCTTGAGTTGTTCTGAAAAATATAATGGAAAAACTCATGTAAATTTCACGGAAAGCCAATACAGAAAATAAAATAAGAGGGAAAAAACATGTCTAGGAAATAAATCTTTTTAAAAAAGTCATAAAACTTACCCTTTTCTTTCTTGAGTTGTTCTGAAAAATATAATGGAAAAACTCATGTAAATTTCAAGGAAAGCCAATACAGAAAATAAAATAAGAGGAAAAAAAACATATCTAGGAAATAAATCTCTTTTAAAAAGTCATAAAACTTACCATTTTCTTTCTTGAGTTGTTCTGAAAAATATAATGGAAAACCTCATGTCAATTTCAAGGAAAAACAATATAGTATATGAAAGTGAAAATAAAATTCCACTGCTCAGTAAATAGATAAGATGAATGTAATTAGAAAAAAAAAACCAAAGAAACAAAAAGTCCTGAAAAATACCAAGGAAACAAGTATTTTTATCTTGGGAAGAATGGAAGATTTGTTCTTGCAGAGAAAAAAATCTTAACCTGACATTTTGGTAAGCAATGACTATTGCTCACCATGAAGCCATCAGAACCCGAGAGTCGATTCAGGATAGAGAAAAACAGGATACTGGCCCAGTAGTTATGATGCATGTCAAAGGAATAATTTCGGTGAGCCCAGACACTTGTATCTTACCACACATAGAAAAGCATTAACATCATTAACTTGAGATGCCTGTTTTGTTTCTTTTTAAAATTATTCTCAGAGGTAATCTTGATGTGTTTATACTACAGTTACCCCCATCCCCTCGGTAAAAACTTCAAGATATCTTGAATCCTTTCTTACCTCTCTGGAAGAGTTCCTCAGAACTCTCTGGGATCCTGTCTCCCAGATTGTAGTCCTGAGTAAGGTCCCCAGATAAAACATAACTTGACACTTTAAGCTTGTGCATTTGTTTTTCAGTCAATAATTTTGGTTTGGTGACCAACAAAGGAACCAAAAACATACTTCTCTCCTTCACCTGAACTCCATGAGGATCTCTAGCTTTGTCACTAGCAGAAGTTTTTTGTGCCCATCTGCCTCCTCAGAGAGTCCAGATGATTCTGGGTGGATCTTGAATCTCCCATTTTACTGATGAGCCTGATATTTAGTCTGTGGTGTTAAATCTCTGTCTGAAATTCAGTGTCAAGAAGAGATGCCTGGGTGAATGTAGTGGGAATTCTTGATAATGTACTTTCACAGCCCTGAGAAATTTCATAGAATTGCACCTGGAAAAACAGCATATATTAAGAAACTGTGTTTTTCTTAAGAATAATCTTCTTGTTACAAACCCCAAGGGTGAACCCGGAAGGGAGTATGACTGGGATCATGAAAGTATGGACTTTGGAACACCGGGTTGGCATCAGGCATGAACGTTGCCTAAGCAGTTGCTGATTGTTCCTGAAACTAGCCCAGATGGGAACAGCCTGGGGTAAAAACAAGATCTGGACTATGTCAGTGTAGTGTGTTGGGAAAGATAAGATCAAACAAAGTCTTGTAGTCTGCAATTAGCAACAAAAGCTGGACTCAGAGTGGACTCTGCATCTCAGTCCAGTAGAGGCTGCAGGTCTCCTGACCCATTGCTCCAGATTTTGTGTTCTGTCTTCATTATCATCGCTTGTTACCAGACCATTAGGTCAACAGGTAAAAGACACTGAGAAACTTTTGCTCAGTTGAAAGACACTGAGAGGTTTATCCTCAGGTGAGACACATTGGGAAGATTTTGTTGTGTATGTACAGCATTTATACTTACAAGTACTTGCTTTGTTGTGAATTAAAAGACATTTCACCCTAAAAATGGCCAAATTGAGGCTCTTTTGACATCACTTCATGGGAAATAGATGGGGAAACAGTGGAAACAGTGTCAGACTTTATTTTTGGGGGCTGCAAAATCACTGCAGATGGTGACTGCAGCCATGATATTAAAAGACGCTTACTCCTTGGAAGAAAAGTTATGACCAACCTAGATAGCATGTTGAAAAGCAGAGAAATTACTTTGCTAACAAAGATCCGTTTAGTCAAAGCTATGGTTTTTCCAGTGGTCATGTATGGATGTGAGACCTGGACTGTGAAGAAAGCTGAGTGCTGAAAAATTGATGCTTTTGAACTGTGGTGTTGGAGAAGACTCTTGAGAGTCCCTTGGACTGCAAGGAGATCCAATCAGTCCATTCTAAAGGACATCAGCCCTTGGTGTTCTTTGGAAGGAATGATGCTAAAGCTGAAACTCTAGTACACTGGCCACCCCATGCGAAGAGTTGACTCATTGGAAGAGACTCTGATGCTGTGAAGGATTGGGGGCAGGAGGAGAAGGGGAGGACAAAGGATGAGATGGCTGGATGGCATCACCGACTCGATGGACGTGAGTCTGAGTGAACTCTGGCAGTTGGTGATCAACAGGGAGGCCTGGCGTGCTGCAATTCATGGGGTCGGAAAGAGTCGGACATGACTGAGTGACTGAACTGAACTGACATACCAAAATTATATTTTTGCATGCACAGATAAAAAGACCTTGCTTGTTGGAACATCTTTTCAGAATTCTGACTTTAAAGGAAAAAAAAAAAAAAAGCTCTTCTATGGGCGAACTTGCACTTTTGTCCTTGTGTCTTTGAGATGTAAATGTTCTACCTCCTCTTCTCAGATTTTTTTCTGTGTTTTGAGGGTGTGTTCTCTGCATACCAAGGTAACATATTGCCAGGAGCCAGCCCGGGAGTTCCCACCCATGACAAGGTCATGCGGGAGAGCCCTGATGGGCAAGGCGAGTCAGGGCTCAAGGGCAGCTCCCCCCACCCTCCCGATCTACCTGAGCATCTACCCCAAAACCAGAATCTGTCTGTTTTACTATTTTATGACTTTTACCAACTCCTCTGACATTAACAGGGGGCTATCCCCGACCACCTTTCTCTGAAGAAAATCAACTTAAAGCTCTAGTTAATAAGTCTCCTGGGCATCATAGGAGTGTTTCAATTCAAACCCCTCTGATGACTTTCTAGTTTGCCTGACAGGTTTGTTCGGACTTCTGCAGCTACGCATGTGATTGTTAACAGCCTCCCAACCACGACAGGAGCGGGAAGCTTAAGATATTCTAACAATGCAGAGCTTCTCAGAGTTAAAATTCTTAGAATAAGACTAGTAGAAGATTTCTTTGTTGAGCTAATGCTTGCTGCCAAGTTTCCATATCCCTTACCTACTGTGTCCCTGGGAGTGTATTGATTAATATAGTTGGTATATAGAAATGTAAGTAGTAGCTTTGATGTTTGTAACCTTGGACCCTTGAGTTAATTCTTTTCTTGTTATAGCCCACCACACTTTTGCCTTATAGGAATGCAACTTTATCTAATGCTTTTGGAGGGTGGCACCTGACTTTAGAATAATCACCTTTAGAGAAAAATAAGTTTTCTGAAGAAAGGGTCATAAAATGTTAACAGGCCTCCTGGCCAGAAGATGATGTAAATCACCTAAAGCTTTGCATACGATAAGTTTGCAGAAAGAAAGCCTGGCTTCGATAAGGATCAAGGACTGCTGACCTTGCATGACTCCACCCCTCCCCCCATTATCCTCTATGCACAACTTAAGGTATAAAAACTACTTTGGAAAATAAAGTGTGGGCCTTGCTCACCGAAGCTTGGTCTCCCCATGTCGTTCTTTCTCTTTCCTTTTCCTTTTCAGGCTGATTCCCTGGAGTGCAGGGGCCCTCTGTGTTCACTTTCCTGCCTGGGCTTCTGAGACCCACTCGAGAAGGTGCCTAAGGTGGGGCACCTTCAGCTATTGAGTGGGCGCCTTCAGCCTACGGGAACAGAGCAAGTCTCATGGTGGGGCTTTATTGGCTTTCTGAGTAAACTAAGGAATATCAGCCTCTTTTCTCTCCTCTATTTTCTTAACTGCAAAATTCTTTCCTTATCTCTTTCTCTATTTCTCTCAATCACCAACACCGTCCTCCCGAGGGAATCCCTGGATCCAACCGGGGCTGGACCCCAGTAACATATGGTCTATATATGGCAGCCCGTCAAATAGACTAGAATTCTGAGCAACCTTTTTGTCTGGTTATGACAACTCTTGGTAAATAATCTGCTTGCAGTGCAGGAGACCTGGCTTCAATCCCTGGGTCAGAAGATCTCCTGGAGAAGAGAATGGCTATCCACTCCAGTATTCTTGTCTGGAGAATTTCATGGACAGAGGAGCCTGGCAGGATATAGTCCATGGGGTCACATCAGACATGACTGAGCAACTCTCAGTCATGCCAACTCTCAGAGCGTGCCAGTTTTGAGGGAATTTGTCATAAGGGTCCCTAACTATAAGGCCTTTGCCATCTTCTCCTTCAGTGCACTGCCTGTACAATGAAGGCCCTTTACTTTCTTAGACTATTTTTGGGAGTAAACATTTTAGATCTTGTGAAGACTACATCGTTGCTCTCTCTTGTGGGGACACCTTTAGTGTCTGATTGGCTTGAGTTGCTATTAAGGTACTACTCATCAAAGGCCAAATAATAGAATCAACATTGATATGCTCTGGCTAATAACTCAAGGACTAGATGAATACCCAGAACAATTTCTAGCCAGGTTAACAGAAGTCCAGAAAAATATACAAGATTAGACCCCACTTCCACAGAGGGCACCACTGTCCTTAATACCCATTTTATCTCCCAATAGTCCCCAGACATCCTAAAGAAACTAAAAAGCAGAAGAAGCTCCTAAACCCTCCAAGAAGACCTTTTAAATTTAGCTTTTAAGATTTTCAATAACCAGGAAGAACAGGCAAAGCTAGAGGAGGCCCAATGAGATCAGGCCAAATACCACCTTTTAGCCTCCGCCCTCCATGGCTCCAAACCTCCATCAACCAACAAAGACAAGAAGCCACCTGCCTTGCTTCAAATGTGGCAAAGAAGGCCACTGGGCCATTCTTGCATAGACCTGCGGCTCTCTCCAGGTCAGTGTACCAGCTGTGGCATAAAGGGACATTGGAAGGTCAAGTTCCCAAATTCCCCTCTAGGGATCAGACATCCCCTCCTGGTCCTGAGCATGAATCCTCTGACCCAGCTCTGCCTAGCTTCCTCAGGCTTGCTGCTGAAGATTGAAGGTGCCCAGGGCTCCAGGCCCCAACTCTCATCACGTCTACTGAACCCAGAGTAACTCTTACAGTGGCAGGTAAGCCAATCTCTTTTCTCATCAACGCGTGGGCCACTTACTCTGCTATGCCTGCCTACCCTGGAAAAACCAAGGCTTCTCAGGTCTCTGTTATGCGGGTTGACTGTTTAATGTTTATGCCATGAAAACTGAGCCTTTACCTTGCACACTTCAAGATACCCCATTTTCCCATTCTTTTCTCATACTCCTAAAATGCCCCACTCCTATTCTTGGGAGAGAACTTTTTTCAAAATTCAAAGCCTCTATTACTATCCCAAGTCCACCTTCTGGTCTAGCCTGGTTACTGCTCCTCAATCCCACCTCCTCTTCCCCTTCTCCATTGCCCTCCTTGTCCATAAACCCCATAGTTTGGGATACAGACAACCCATCTCTCACCTCTCACCATGCTCCAATTCATATTTGTCTCAAAGGCCCCTCTATATTCCCCAATCAACAACCATACTCCATCTCTCAGAAATATCAATAAGGGCTAAAGCCTATTGTCACCAAACTCCTACATCAGGGTCTCTTGTGCCCAACCCACTCTCCCTATAATAGCCCTATCTTACCCATCAAAAAGCCAAATAGCTCCTATCACCTGATCCAGGACCTGAGACATCATTGCGGCTGTTATTTCCATACACTCAGTAATTCCAAATCCCTAGACTCTTCTCTCTCATTCCCTCTTCCACTACCCACTTCACTGTTCTAGACTGCAAGGATGCCTTCTTTACCATCCTTTTACACCCAGACTCTCAAGACCTCTTTCCCTTTACCTGGACTGATTCACACAATCATCACTCCCAATAGCTGACATGGACAGTCCTCCCACAAGGCTTTCGTGAAAGCCCTCATTTCTTTGGCCAAGCTCTAGCATCAGACCTAACCTCTCTTGATCTTATTCCAAGTACTGTCCTCCAATATGTGGGTGATATCCTCCTTTGTAGTCCTTCACTTACACACTCTCAACAATATACTATATAACTCAATTTTCTAGTCAATTGAGGGTATAGAGTATCTCCCACCAAGGTTCAGCTCTCTCTTCCTAGAGTCACCTATCTCAGAGTCTTTTTGACACCAACCAAAAGATATATCACTTCTGGTAGAAAGGCCCTTATATCCACCCTACCACTCCCTACATCCAAAACAGAGATCCTGTCCTTGGGATTAGCTGGATATCTAATTTTGGATTTCTAATTTTGCCCTCTTGGCACAATCCCTATATCAACCACCAGAGAAGATCTTTCAAAATCCCTAGGGCTAAAATCAAATACCCATTCAGGCTTTAACAGCCTTAAGCAAGCCATTATCTCAGCCCCAGCTCTAACACTTTCTGACCTTTCTCACCCCTTTATACTCTACACTACTGAGAGACACAAAATTGCCCTAGGAGTTTTGGGACAAAATCAGGGCCCCTCCTTTGACCCTATTACTTATCTATCAAAGCAATTAGATACCACAATTTGAGGATGGCCAGCCTGTCTGCATGCTCTGGCAGCAGCTGCACTCCTTGTTCAGGAAAGTAAAAAACTTACTTTTGAAGGACCCACTGTCATTCATTCACCACATGACTTTAAGGACTTACTTTCTCACAAATCCATGACCCTTCTATCTCTTTTACACATCCAACTAATTCATGTCACCCTTCCTGAATCTCCCATGTTCTTCTTTGAATGCTGTCCTACTCTCAACTCTGCCACACTTATTCCTAATTTTTCTGAGTCCCCCATCCATACTTGCAAAGAGGTATTAGAAGACCTGACCATTTCTTGCATATTTCCTCAGCCCCTTTAAATAACCCTGACTTTACTTGGTATATTGATGGCAGCTCTGCTATGACATCAGAAGGAAAAAAAAGATAGCTGCATATGCAGTTGTCTGAAATTATTGATTCCCAACCCATCCCCTCAGGAACCTCTTCCCAATAGGCAGAACTTATTGCACCAACTAGAGCACTTACCCTCGTAGCTAACAGAGCAAACATGTACACTGATTCTAAATATACTTTCCACATCAGACACTCACATGCTGCCATCTTGAAAGAATGAAGGCTCCTATTTATGAAAGGCTCTCCCATAACTAATGCCCCATTTGTACTCCAGCCTTTAAATGCAGGTAACATGCCAACTGAAGTAGGCATCATCCATTGTCCAGGTCACCAGGTGGCCTCAGACCCCATTTCATGGGGCAGCAATGCCACAGACAGAACAAAATAAGCTTCACTCCCATCACCCACTCAACAATTCATAGTAATCCCGAACATAAGGCCTCTTTACTTCTCTGAGGAGAAAATCGTGATTATTACAAGAGGGAGCACAACCACAAGGAGAGAGTTTACAAAAACAGAGCTGTTATCTTCTCCCCAAATCTCAGGCCACACAGATTCTTATGGACCTTCATCAGGCCCTGCACATTCATCAGGCCCTACACATAGGCACTAAACTGCTTTATCACCTCTTAAGACCTCTTATCACCTACCCTAACGTTCTTTCACTCCTACAACAAATCACTCAGTCTTGCATTATCTGCTCCTCAGGCTCACTGCAGGGAGACTTAAAGCTTATTTTCTCATTCCCAACACATCAGGCTCAACTATCCCAGAGGAGGACTGGTAAATTGACTTCACTTACATGCCTCCAGCATGAAAAATAAAACTCTTGCTTACTCTAGTAGACACTTTTTCAGAGTGGATTGAGGCTTTGCTATGAGATCAGAAACTGCCTCAGAGGTAACACAGTTTCTCATATGAGAAATCATCCCTTGTTTTGGCCTCCCACTCTCCCTCCAATCTGAAAATGGCCAGCTTTTATCTCCCAAATCACTCAACAAGTAGCCCAATCCCTTGGCATAACCTGGAAACTATATATTCCTGCTGCTACTGCTAAGTCCCTTCAGTCGTGTCCGACTCTGTGCGACCCCACAGACAGCAGCCCACCAGGCTCCTCTGTCCATGGGATTTTCCAGGCAAGAGTACTGGAGTGGGGTGCCATTGGCTTCTCCGTATATTCTTTACAGACCCTAATCCTCAGGAAATATAGAAAAGGCAAAATCTATTCTCAAAACGCACCTAACCAAACTCTAGAACTACAAAGGCCATGGACTGAATCCCTTTCCATGGCTTTGGCTTGCATTAGGGCTACTCCATGGGCTCTGTCTTTCCTCAGTCCTTCTGAGCTCATGTATGGATGCCGTTTTCTCTTAGGTCAATTCCCTACTGCGACCCCCTTGCTAGGAGAGTATCTTCCCACCCTTAATCTTATTAGGTACCCCTTGTGAGAGAGCATGCAGATCACTCTCTCCCAAAGCCTCATCAAACAAATCCAGCTGACTTAACACTCATACTTGGAGTCCTACTTAAGACCTTATACCATAAAGCTCTCCAGCCTCGATGGTCTGGTCCATTTGAGGTTGTTCTAACCATACCACAGCTGCTAAACTGGCATGTCTTTACTCATCGTTTTGTGAAAATGAAAGTAAAAGTCGCTCAGTCATGTCTGACTCTTTGCGACCATATGAAATAGTCCATGGAATTCTCCAAGCCAGAAAACTGGAGTGGGAAGCCATTCCCTTCTTTAGGGGATCTTCCCAACCTAGGGATCAATCCCAGGTCTGCATTGCAGGTGGATTCTTTACCAGCTGAGCCACCATCTCTAGATTAAAATGGGCCCCAGGAGTCTCTCCATCTCCCCCAAGAAACATTCCTAGCTCAAAACTCTTTGCTACACCAGCACTGTTCTGAGACCCACCAGGCTTTGACTGGATTGAATTCCTGAAGAAACAGAATAGCCAAAACCAAATATCAATCAATAAAATAAAAACAGATGTATTGGTTGCTAATTGGACTGGGATTTCCCCTACCTACCCTATTCGCAATAGGACTTTATGTCTCCCCCTGAGTGGACTATTATTCAAAAGCTTTCCCTCTGCTTTACCTACTTCTCCATAGTTCTTGTTTTTTTTTTTTTTTTTGAGCATGGTCCTTCTCTTACTGTGATCAGCCAAGATGAATTCATTATCCACTTTTCTTCACGTAGTAACACAAACCCTTACCTTTCCTGGAGACACCATTGTTACTGATCGCCCTTTACTCCTTGACTTTATAAACAATCTTTGGCTCCAGGGAGATTTCATAGAGTTCACACCAACCCAAATTTATTTCTACACCTGGATTCTTATTTTTGTAATTTTCTCCCCTTAGACATGAGACATCACATTATGATTTTACTATTACTCCCTCTTCTTTTACAGTCCAAACCTCACAGTAATACCCTGCCTATAATTCACCCTTCCCCAAACCTTGCCTACCTATTCAGAACTCTAAATCTGATCCATCATTTACTCAATACCTAAAACCCAAACCCTGGCCAGTGATTGTTGGATTTGCTTATCTATTTCCTCTCCTGGAGAATAGATGCATCTCATTTCCACAGGCAAATGGACTCACATAAACAACTCTCCTTATCACAAATATAGAGGAGAATCTTTTCATCATACATGTGTTATTTATATTCAATTGATCAAATTCACAATCCTGACAAGATATTGACTTCCCTCCTTACAGATCTCACTTTTACTCATAAAGGACCAGCTACAGGAAGACGCACCCCTACCCTCCCCAACCTCTGACGTTCATCTACAACAACAGAGTCCTTTCTGTTTTTCTAGACAAAACTCTGTAAACAATTCTTACCCCCAACTAGGAACTATGCCACTGCACCTCTGTAATTACACTTCACATCTCTCCTTTCCTTCAGACCAATCCATCTGCAACATATCAGGAACTTCAGGACATTGTTTTGCCTTCTCAGGGAGACTCCCTTCTACATACAGCATAAATACTTCTTTTGTAGGGGCTACACTGGTAAGTTCACTGTCAGTCTCAGAAACTACTAACAGGTTCCCAGAAAGACTTCTATTTACTATTAATTTCAGCTGTTGTCTTCTTACACTTGGAATATTTTTCTTATTTGGAACCACCACCTATTTATGTCTTCCCACTAATTGGACAGGAACATGCATCCTGGTATATCTAGCCCTGGATCTTTCTATTGCTCCTAAATATTAGACCCTCTCTATCCCACTAATTCATAACTGACCCAAATGGGCAATTCAACTCATTCCCCTGTTAATCAGTTTAGGAATAGAAACTGGGATTGGAACAGGGACTGCAGGACTCACAACCTCTTTAAATTACTACCAAAGCCTTTCTAAAGACCTCACTGAGAGCCTAGACTAACTAGCTACTAGACTTATCATTATCCAAAACCAGCTAGGTTCCCTGGCTGCCATGATCCTCCAAAATAGAAGGAGATTAGATCTTCTAACAGCAGAAAAAAGGGGCCTATGTCTATTTTTGGAGGAAGCTTGCTACTTCTCCACCAACAAATCAGGAAGCAGCAAGAAATCTGACAAACAGGGCCTTGAAATATGTTGACACCTCAGCAATTCATGGGAAAACTGGCTAAACAGTTGGAATTGGATGCCCTGGGTTCTACCTTTTCTAGGCCCTCTCCTTCTACTTACCCTTATTCCAAGTTTTTGCCCATGTTTAATGAGTCCTTTTTTTCAAAATTTCTTCAGGACCACTTACAAGCCTTCACCAACCAAACTATCCATAAGCTATTTCTAACTCATTCAGATTATCAAAAA
Organism: Bos indicus; assembly: GCF_029378745.1. NCBI lineage: Eukaryota > Metazoa > Chordata > Mammalia > Artiodactyla > Bovidae > Bos > Bos indicus. The sequence continues at coordinate 28,114,451 of NC_091782.1, read as the reverse complement.
CTTTGGCCCCACACAAATCCCCTTGACCCATATTCCAACCTTTTCTCATCTTACCCCTATAACACCCCTGTCCCACAGGAAGCAGTTAGAGAAGATTGACCTTTGGCTCTTATCCTAAATCAAAAAGGCTGGAGTGAGAGGGCCTCCATGGGGGCTCCTGGTAGAAATGGCTCAGTATACTGACCTTGCAAACAAAGAATAAAGTCACAGTGACCCTTGAGACTGGCCAAGTTGCAAAAACGATATTCTGTTTTCCCACTGGTGCCGACCTTCTCAAGGCTATGAGACCACCAGATTCCAGACCTCTGGCTACATGACTGCAGGACTCAGCTACAGGCTAATAATTAACCATCCCTTCAGAGAATTTTTCATTGTCATGTTATAAGAAAGACCCCATCTAAAAGGGAGGATGCTGGTTCTCCTTAAGGGCCAGTGACCCTCTTGCTTCCCTCTAATAAATTTCCCTTTTCTTTGCCTGATTGCTAGGTTCACTCTCTTTCCTCCCTACTCACCTTACATCAGTATAATCTTACCTGAGAAAAAGAAAAAAGGAAGAGAAAAGCAGTTGAAAAGAAGCCAGTGTTTTAGGGGAAGATAGCTGTCAGTAAAAGGAAAGGATGAAAAAGGATAAAATTTAGATAATATAAAATGACAGACTTTTTTTTTAAGGTACAAGTAACAGATTAAATAAGAACTAAAAACAGGTGAAAAAAAATTGACTTGCCTTTTTCCAGTGCAATATTATCTGAGGAAGAAAAAAAAGAGAAACAACTGAAAAGAAGCCAATGTTTTAGGGGGAGGTTGGTATGGATCAAAAGTAAGAACAATAAAAGATGGAATTTAGGTAACATAAAATGACAGTTTTTTTTTAAGGTGCAAGTAACAGATGAAACAAGAGCTAAGAACAGACAAAAAAAAATTGACTTGCCTTTTTCCTGTGCAATACTATCTGAGGGGGGAAAAAAAAAGAAGAGAAAAACAACTGAAAAGAAGCCAATGTTTTAGGGGAAGATTGCTGTTGCTAAAAGGTAAGAATGGGAAAAGATGGAATTTAGGTAAGGTAAAATGACAGCTTTTTTTCAAGGTGCAAGTGAGAGATGAAACAACTAAAAACAGGCAAAAAAAAAAAAAAAATCCCCAATTTTTGACTTGTCTTTTCTCTGTTTAATCTTATCTGAAAAAAAAGAAGGAAAAAAGCATCTCATCAAAATGTGGGCCCAATGTAAAAAAAGGAGAGCAGAAATTTGAAATCCTTCTGTAGTTGACTCCATAAGTCATATTGACCAAAGTGTAAAGGTATGTTTCACAGGACATCTTGCATTCAGAGTTATTGTTTTATTGTATCCCACCATCTCGATCTCCAGTTCCTGGACCAAAGTAGCAAAGACAGATAATGACTCAAGGAGAGGAGGTAGAATAGGGCTACAAAGGCAAACAATATCTATCGTTCATCTTTCAGTGGACCTTCTCCTTTTTTTAGGGTGGAGGGAAACAAGCACACATACATGAGTCACATATTTAGCAAGTCATAAAGAGGTCTACAGTAGCAGTACCCATCAGTCTAAAATGGTATCTGTAACTGTAGTTTTATGAAGGCTGCTCAGTATAAAGAAGAGGTGTGTTGCTAAGTTCATTAAACTTGTAAACAAAAAATGACTGAAAACCATCATTCGCAAAACAAGGTTGTTAAATTTTGGATGTTTATAGTATTGTATTATTAAAAAATCTTTTAGAAGTATCATAGGACTCTAGTTTCTCATGTCATCCACTTAACAATTCAATATCGAGAAATATGTTATATATTTCCTTAAAAGTCTTTCTACCAAAATAAGTATAGATTGCTAAATTAATAATTATTTCAGAATAAAAATGAAGGAAAAGATGGAACAATTAGTACAGTATGAAAGAAAATAAAGCCAAGGAATGCCATGTAAATGTTTGTTATTTAGGGTACTTGGGTGCTACGATCAAGGGCAATGGAAGAGGGAGTCTAAACCTCACACTGGAACCATGAAGGATATCTGAGTTTACATAGTCCTTAAAAGGATTATAGACCAAGAAGCTTCACTCAGAAAGAATGGAATGTTAGCTTATCTCCTAAGGTTTGGGGAGATATCAACTGCGTGTAATGGCCTTTGAACTTTGAATATATGGTAGATGTACTAACAATGGCTAGTTTTCAGAAAATAAGTACAGAGTGTAATCATGTACCCATCAGTCTCTTCTTTTTTGTTTTATAAAATGCACACTGAAATTCTGGCAAGACTCTACAGAGTAGAAGACAGTGCTTATAGGGAAGGAACATCTGTTCTGAAAAAATAAAGGGGTGGAAAAGAACGAGGGTAGAGGGTAGGAAAACAGAAATGGAGACAACTTAATATAGATGATGCTTATGAAGCAAAATAACAGACATTGAGGGGTAGGGTATGCCAAAAGATGGTGTACAGATTAAAGGAATATGAAAGACTGTGAGGAAGCAGTCATTTAGAAGCATATTGGAGTATAAATGTTGTCAGAGAAATTTGCCAAAATGCAAACCCTGATCAGAAAAATAAAGTGAAAAGGTCCATATAAGTGTTAGAGAACAGAAAAAGAAGGAAAATATAAATTTAATGACAATTCATACGCAGTGTTACATGTATCAGGATGCAGGCCAACACACAAAATACACACACTCATGCAAGTATACACACACACACATGTACACATATACACAGAGCAGCTGAAAGTTATCTTTTTCAGGAGAATATTGGTTATGAATATAAAAGAACAAACAATGAATTTACTTAGGAAAAATATCTGGAACAGTTGAAATAAAAAATGTTTCTGACATGGTTTTATGTAATTTTTGCAAAGAATTTCTTTAAAAAATGAAAAAGATAAAAATGAGTGAACATTCTGAATTGAAAAAAAAATTATTTCTTCCTATTCAGTTCAGTTCAGTTCAGTCGCTCGGTCGTGTCCGACTCTTTGAGACCTCATGAATCGCAGCACGCCAGGCCTCCCTGTCCATCACCAACTCCCAGAGTTCACTCAGACTCACGTCCATCGAGTCAGTGATGCCATCCAGCCAACTCATCCTCTGTCGTCCCCTTCTCCTCCTGCCCCCAATCCCTCCCAGCATCAGAGTCTTTTTCAATGAGTCAAGTCTTCGCATGAGGTGGCCAAAGTACTGGAGTTTCAACTTCAGCATCATTCCAGCCAAAGAAATCCCAGGGTGGACCTCTTTCAGAATGGACTGGTTGGATCTCCATGCAGTCCAAGGGACTCTCAAGAGTCTTCTCCAACACCACAGTTCAAAAGCATCAGTTCTTTGGCACTCAGCCTTCTGACAGTCCAACTCTCACACCCATACGTGACCATAGGAAAAACCAGAGCCTTGACTAGACGGACCGTTGTTGGCAAAGTAATGTCTCTGCTTTTGAATATGCTATCTAGGTTGGACATAACTTTCCTTACAAGCAGTAAGTGTTTTTTATTTCATGGCTTCAGTCAGCACCTGCAGTGATTTTGGAGGCCCCCAAAATAAAGTCTGACACTGTTTCCACTGTTTCCCATCTATTTCCCATGAAGTGATGGGACCGGATGCCATGATCTTCGTTTTCTGAATGTTGAGCTTTAAGCCAACTTTTTCACTCTCCACTTTCACCCTCATCAAGAGGCTTTTTAGTTCCTCTTCACTTTCTGCCATAAAGGTGGTGTCATCTGCATATCTGAGGTGTTTGATATTTCTCCTAGCAATCTTGATTCCAGCTTGTGTTTCTTCCAGCCCAGTGTTTCTCATGGTGTACTATGCATATAAGTAAAATAAGCAGGGTGACAATATACAGCTTTGTACTCCTTTTCCTATTTGGAACCAGTCTGTTGTTCCATGTCCAGTTCTAACTGTTGCTTCCTGACCTGCATTCAGAGTTCTCAAGAGGCAGGTCAGGTGGTCTGGTGTTCCCATCTCTTTAAGAATTTTCCACAGTTTATTGTGATTCACACAGTCAAAGGCTTTGGTATAGTCAATAAAGCAGAAATAGATGTTTTTCTGGAACTCTCTTGCTTTTTCCATGATCCAGAAGATGTTGGCAATTTGATCTCTGGTTCCTCTGACTTTTCTAAAACCAGATTGAACATCAAGAAGTTCATGGTTCACGTATTGCTGAAGCCAGAGAACTAAAATGGATTGGAATGGGTGAATTTAACTCAGATGACCATTATATCTACTAGTGCGGGCAGGAATCCCTCAGAAGAAATGGAACAGCCATCATGGTCAACAAAAGAGTCCAAAATGCAGTACTTGGATGCAATCTCAAAAACGACAGAATGATCTCTGTTCATTTCCAGGGCAAACCATCCAATATCAGAGTAATCCAAGTCTATGCCCTAACCAGCAACGCTGAAGAAACTGAAGTTGAATGGTTCTATGAAGACCTACGAGACCTTTTAGAACAAACACCCAAAAAGAATGTCCTTTTCATTATAGGGGACTGGAATGCAAAAGTAGGAAGTCAAGAAATATCTGGAGCAACAGGCAAATTTGGCCTTGGAATACAGAATGAAGCACGGCAAAGACTAATAGAGTTTTGCCAATAAAATGCACTGGTCATAGCAAACACCCTCTTCCAACAACACAAGAGAAGACTCTACACATGGACATCACCAGATGGTCAACACCGAAATAAGATTGATTATATTCTTTGCAGCCAAAGATGGAGAAGCTCTATACAGTCAACAAAAACAAGTCCAGGAACTGACTGTGGCTCAATCATGAACTCCTTATTATCAAATTTAGATTGAAATTGAAGAAAGTAGGGAAAACCACTAGACCATTCAGGTATGACCTAAATCAAATCCCTTATGATTATACAGTGGAAGTGAGAAATAGATTGAAGGGCCTAGATCTGATAGATAGAGTGCCTGATGAACTATGGACTGAGGTTCATGACATTGTACAGGAGACAGGGGTCAAGACCATCCCCATGGAAAAGAAATGCAAAAAGCAAAATGGCTGTCTGGGGAGGCCTTACAAATAGCTGTGAAACGAGAGGAGTGAAAATCAAAGGAGAAAAGGAAAGATATAAGCATCTGAATGCAGAGTTCCAAAGAAGAGCAAGAAGAGATAAGAAAGCCTTCCTCAGCAATCAATGCAAAGCAATAGAGGAAAACAACAGAATGGGAAGACTAGAGATCTCTTTAGGAAAATTAGAGATACCAAGGGAACATTTCATGAAAGATGGGCTTGATAAAGGACAGAAATGGTAGGGACCTAACAGAAGCAGAAGGTATTAAGAAGAGGTGGCAAGAATACACAGAAGAACTGTACTATCATGACCCAGATAGTCACGATGGTGTGATCACTGACCTAGAGCCAGACATCCTGGAATGTGAAGTCAAGTGGGCCTTAAAAAGCACCACTACAAACAAAGCTAGTGGAGGTGATGGAATTCCAGTTGAGCTATTTCAAAACCTGAAAGATGATGCTGTGAAAGTGTTGCACTCAATATACCAGCAAATTTGGAAAACTCAGAAGTGGCCACAGGACTGGAAAAGGTCAGTTTTCATTCCAATCCCAAAGAAACAGAATGCCAAAGAATGCTCAAACTACTACACAATTGCACTCATCTCACATGCTAGTAAAGTAATGCTCAAAATTCTCCAAGCCAGGCTTCAGCAATATGTGAATCATGAACTTCCTGATGTTCAAGCTGGTTTTAGAAAAGGCAGAGGAACCAGAGATCAAATTGCCAACACCTGCTGGATCATGGAAAAAGCAAGAGAGTTCCAGAAAAACATCTATTTCTGTTTTATTGACTATACCAAAGCCTTTGACTGTGTGAATCACAATAAACTGTGGGAAATTCTGAAAGAGATGGGAATACCAGACCACTTGATCTGCCTCTTAAGAAATCTGTATGAAGGTCAGGAAGCAACAGTTAGAACTGGACATGGAACAACAGACTGGTTCCAAGTAGGAAAAGGAGTACGTCAAGGCTGTATATTGTCACCCTGCTTATTTAACTTATATGCAGAGTACATCATTAGAAACGCTGGACTGGAGGAAACACAAGCTGGAATCAAGATTGCCAGGAGAAATATCAATAACCTCAGATACGCAGATGACACCACCTTTATGGGAGAAAGTGAAGAGGAACTAAAAAGCCTCTTGATGAGGGTGAAAGTGGAGAGTGAAAAAGTTGGCTTAAAGCTCAACATTCAGAAAATGAAGATCATGGCATCTGGTCCCATCACTTCATGGGAAATAGATGGGGAAACAGTGGAAACAGTGTCAGACTTTATATTCTGGGGCTCCCAAATCACTGCAGATGGTGACTGCAGCCACGAACTTAAAAGACGCTTACTGCTTGTAAGGAAAGTTATGTCCAACCTAGATAGCATATTCAAAAGCAGAGACATTACTTTGCCAACAACGGTCCGTCTAGTCAAGGCTCTGGTTTTTCCTGTGGTCATGTATGGATGTGAGAGTTGGACTGTGAAGAAGGCTGAGTGCCGAAGAATTGATGCTTTTGAACTGTGGTGTTCGAGAAGACTCTTGAGAGTCCCTTGGACTGCAAAGAGATCCAACCAGTCAATCCTCAAGATCAGTCCTGGGTGTTCAATATAAGGACTGATGCTAAAGCTGAAACTCCAATACTTTGGCCACCTCATGTGAAGAGAGTTGATTCTATGGAAAGAATCTGATGCTGAGAGTGATTGAGGGCAGGAGGACAAGGGGACGACAGAGGATGAGATGGCTGGATGGCATCACTGACTCGATGGACGTGAGTCTGAGTGAACTCCGGGAGTTGGTGATAGACAGGGAGGCCTGGCGTGCTGCGATTCATGGGATGGCAAAACGTCGGACACGACTGAGTGACTGAACTGAACTGAACTGAACTGAACACCCAGAGCAACTAGAAAAGGAAAAAATGAAGAACCTCCCAGTTAATAAAGAAAAGAAATCATAAAAACTAGGGCAGAAATAAATTCAAAAGAAACAAAAGAGACCATAGCAAAACTCAACAAAGCTACAAGCTGGTTCTTTGAGAAGATAATTAAAATAAACAAACCATTAGGCAGACTCATCAAGGAAAAAGGGAGAAGAATTAAGTCAACAAAATTAGAAATGAAAATGGAGAAATCACAACAGACAACACAGAAATACAAAGGATCATAAGAGACTACTATCAGCAACCATATGCCAATAACATCGACAACTTGGAAGAGATGGACCAATTCTTAGAAAAGTATAACTTTCCCAAACTGAACCAGGAAAAAATAGAAAATCCTAAAAGACCCATCACAAGCACAGAAATCGAAACTGTAATCAGAAATCTTCCAGCAAACAAAAGGCAAGCCCAGACGGCTTCACAGCTGAATTCTACCAAAAATTTAGAGAAGAGCTAACACCTATCCTACTCAAACTCTTCCATAAAATTACAGAGGAAGGTGAACTTTTAAACTCATTCTATGAGGCCACCATCACCCTAATACCAAAACCAGACAAAGATGCCACCAAAAAAGAATACTATAGGCCAATGTCACTGATGAACATAAATGCAAAAATCCTTAACAAAATCTTAGAAAACAGAATTCAACAATATGCTAAAAATATCATACATTATGACCAAGTGGGCTGTATCCCAGGAATGCAAGGATTCTTTAATATCCACAAATCAATCAATGTAATACACCATGTTAACAAATTGAAAGATTAAAACCATATCGTTATCTCAATAGATGCAGAGAAGGCCTTTGACAAAATTCAACAACCATTTATGACAAAAATCCTCCAGAAAGCAGGAATAGAAGGAACATGCTGCTGCTAAGTCGCTTCAGTCATATCCGACTCTGTGCGACCCCATAGGTGGCAGCCCACAAGGCTCCGCCATCCCTGGGATTCTCCAGGCAAGAACATTGCAGTGGGTTGCCATTTCCGTCTACAGTGTATGAAAGTGAAAAGTGAAAGTGAAGTCGCTCACTTGTGTCCAACTCTTCACGACCCCATGGACTGCAGCCTACCAGGCTCCTCCACCCATGGGATTTTCCAGGCAAGAGTACTGGAGGGGGTTGCCTTAGAAGGAACATACTTCAATATAATAAAAGCTATATATGATAAACGCACAACAAATATTATCCTCAATGGTGAAGAATTGAAAGCATTTCCCCTAGTCAGGAACAGGACAAGGGTGCCCACTCTCACCACTACTATTCAACATAGTTTTGGAAGCTGTGGTCACAGCAATCAGAGCAGAAAAAGAAATAAAATAATCCAGCTTGGAAAAGAAGAAGTAAAACTGTCACTGCAGATGACATGATCCTCTCCATAGAAAACAGAAAGACTCCACCGGAAAATTACTAGAGCTAATCACTAAATATAGTAAATTTGCAGTATATAAAATTAACTCACAGAAGTCCCTTGCATTCCTATATACTAACCATGAGAAAACAGAAAGAGAAGTGAAGGAAACAATTCCATTCACCATTGCAATGAAAAGAATAAAATACTTAGGAATAAATCTACCTAAAGAAACAAAAGACCTATATATAGAAAACTATAGAATATTGATAAAAGAAATCAAAGAGGACACTAATAGATGGAGACATATACCACGTTCATGGATTGGAAGAATCAATGTAGTTAAAATGTGTATACTACCCAAAGAAATCTATGGATTCAATGCAATCCCTATCAAGCTACCAACGGTATTTTTCAAAGAACTGGAACAAATAATTTCACAGCTTGTATGGAAATACAAAATACCTAGAATAGCCAAAGCAATCTTGAGAAAGAAAAATGGAACTGAAGGAATCAACCTATCTGACTTCAGGCTCTACTACAAAGCCACAGTCATCAAGACAGTATGGTACTGGCACAAAGACAGAAATATAGATCAATGGAACAAAATAGAAAGCCCAGAGATAAATCCATGCACCTATGGACATCTTATCTTTGACAAAGGAGGCAAGAATATACAATGGAGAAAAGACAGTCTCTTTAACAAGTGATGCTGGCAAACCTGATCTACCATTTGTCAAAGAATGAAACTAGAACACTTTCTAACACCACACACAAAAATGAACACAAAATGAATTAAAGATCTAAATATAAGACTAGAAACTGTAAAACTCCTAGAGGAAAACATAGGCAAAGCACTCTCCGACATAAATCCCAGCAGGATCCTCTATGACCCACCTCCCAGAGTAATGGAAATAAAAGCAACAATAAACAAATGGGACCTAATTAAACTTAAAAGCTTTTGCACAATGAAGGAAACTATAAGCAAGGTGAAAAGACAGCCTTCAGAACAGGAGAAAATAATAGCAAACGAAGCCACTGACAAAGAATTAATCTCAAAAATACACAAGCAGCTCCTGCAGCTCAGTTGGAGAAAAATAGCTGAGCCAATCAAAAAATGGGCCAAAGAACTAAACAAACATTTCTCCAAAGAAGACATACAGATGGCCAATCACTTCATAGGAAATAGATGGGGAAACAGTGGAAACAGTGTCAGACTTTATTTTGGGGGGCTCCAAAATCACTGCAGATGCTGACTGAAACCATGAAATTAAAAGACACTTACTCCTTGGAAGAAAAGTTATGACCAATCTAGATAGCATATTGAAAAACAGAGACATTACTTTTCCAACAAAGGTCCGTCTAGTCAAGGGTCTGGTTTTTCCAGTGGTCATGTATGGATGTGAGAGTTGGACTGTGAAGAAAGCTGAGCGCTGAAGAATTGATGCTTTTGAAATGTGGTGTTGGAGAAGACTCTTGAGAGTCCCTTGGACTGCAAAGAGATCCAACCAGTCCATTCTGAAGGAGATCAGCCCTGGGTGTTCTTTGGCAGGAATGATGCTAAAGCTGAAACTCCAGTACTTTGGCCACCTCATGAGAAGAATTGACTCATTGGAAAAGACTTTGATGCTGGGAGGGATTGGGGGCAGGAGGAGAAGGGGACGACAGAGGATGAGATGGCTGGATGGCATCACTGACTCGATGGACGTGAGTCTGAGTGAACTCTGGGAGTTGGTGATGGACAGGGAGGCCTGGCGTGCTGCGATTCATGGGGTCTCAAAGAGTCGGACAGGAATGAGCAACTGAACTGAACTAACACATGAAAAGATGCTCAACGTCACTCATTATCAGAGAAATGCAAATCAAAACCACAATGAGGTACCATCTCACACCTCTCAGAATGGCTGCTATCAAAGCGTCTACAAATAATAAATGCTGAAGAGTGTGTGGAGAAAAGGGAACACTCTTACACTGTTGGTGGGAATGCAAACTAGTACAGCCACTATGGAGAACAGTGTGGAGATACCTTCAAAACCGGATACAGGGCTGCCATACGACCCAGCAATCCCACTGCTGGGCATACACACTGAGGAAACCAGAAGAGAAAGAGACACGTGTACCCCAGTGTTCATCGCAGCAGTGTTTATAATAGCCAGGACATGGAAGCAACCTAGATGTCCATCGGCAGAGGAATGGATAAGAAAGCTGTGGTACCTATATACAATGGAATATTACTCAACCATTAAAAAGAATACATTTGAATCAGTTCTAATGAGGTCGATGAAACTGGAGCCTATTGTACAGAGTGAAGTAAGTCAGAAAGAAAAACATCAAAGCGTATAATAATGCATGTATATGGAATTTAGAAAGATGGTAATAATGACCCTATGTGCGTAACAGCAAAAGAGACAAAGATGTATTAAACAGTCTTTTGGACTCTGTGGGAGAAGGCGAGGGTGGGATGATTTGAGAGAATAGCACTGAAACCTGTATATATTAATATGTGAAACAGATGGCCAGTCCAGGTTCAATGGATGAGACAGGGTGCTCAGGGCTGGTGCACTGAGATGACCTTGAGGGATGGAATGGGGAGGGCAATGGGAGGGGTGTTCAGGATAGGAAAGACATGTACACCCATGACTGATTCATGTCAATGTATGACAAAACCCACTACAATATTGTAAGGTAATTAGCCTCCAATTAAAATAAATAAGTTTAAAAAAAAAGAAAAAAAAAGAAAATAACTAGGCCATATCTGGCAAAAATATTTACATACACTCGATCACTTGAGGGTATGGTCAAGAGAAGTAGATTAGCAAGTCTTACGTTTACTCCTGATATCAGTGATAGACAAAGTGTGTAAATCAAAAGGAAAAAGTTCTCTCTCTCACCGGGTTGGAAGCCTGAAGCCTTCCCTTAAAAACAGGGACAATATCATGTACAAAACAATGGGCATTCCATCTCAGAAGACACTTTGGAGAGCCCAGGCTAACGAAAGCTTTCTATTAAATGGAGAAAATCACATTCTTCTAAGTCTAATCCCATTCATGTCAACAAGCTTATGATGAAAATTTGGTAGTTGTTTGGAAGATAGAAGCCCAAGAATATACCAAAGGAAGGAAGCAAAACAAAGAAAAATATTTCTAGGACATATATCCATTAAAAAGTCAGAAAGAAGTTACTCATTAATACTGAAGTAATTATGAAAGGTCTTAGCTGATTCATGTTGATGTATGGCAAAAACAAACCACCACAATATTATAATTATCCTCCAATTAAAATAAATTAGTTAATTAAAGAAAGAAAAAAACTCATGTAGATGTCAAAGAACTCCAGCAAACACAAAAGGAAATATTTCGAATGTTCTCACTTTATGTAAAATTGGTAGGAAGAATAAAAAAACATAAACAAAAACAACCCCCTGCTCAAAAAACAAAGAAAGAAAAAATATAGTAAGGAAGCACTTGGAAAAGTTAAGAAAGGGAATCAATTTCTCAATTGACTTAATAAAAGAACCATGTGAAATGTGTAGGTAGAATGAAAACCAGAATTTCATATCATACATGTTTCATTTTTGGAGAGTTTTACAGGATATAAGTATTTCAAATTTAGACCAAGATGCCTGTTTAATAAAATAGTTTTGCAACAATAATTTTATTTTGGTAGTAGTTTACCAAAATTGATTTTTAGTTTTCAAGTGTTTCTGACTATGTCAGATTAAACAAGATGTCTATAACAGAAAATGTCATTTGTATGATTAGGGTGAAAGTGAAACTGTTAGTTGGGCCTGACTCTTTACAACCCCATGGACTGTAGCCCACCAGGCTCTTCTAACCATGATGGAATTTTCCAGGCAAGAATACTGGAGTGGTTTGCTGCTCCCTTCTCCAGTGCTTCCCAATCCAGGGACTGAACCCGTGTCTCCTGCACTGCAGGCAGATTCTTTATGTCTGAGCCACGAAACACATGTATAAGTCCTAAAAAGGTATTTTTAGAAGATGCCACAGCCATTGAGAAAATTAATGACTATATGTCTTGGTACAATGTTTTTGCAAGTCTGTTGGTTTCTGATTGTTTACACTTAATAAAACTGGGATAAATTAGTGGTCAATAGAAGGACTTCCAAATTAGCTTTGAAAGCCCATACTTTCTTATTTTATCATTTACTTCAGAAAGTAAAAAAATTGAATGACATGGTTCTAACCAAATTCTTTCCATACTTTTCCACTTTCATTATCAAGAATTTTCAGCAAACAAATCTTTTACAAACAGAAAATAAATGGAAAGATTGATGTAGATGACTGATTTGTGCATTTGGGGCAAATATAATCTTCAGCACTGAGTCAATGGTGGAAAACAAATGCTGTGATTATACCATATAATCAAAGCAAAGTGTTAGAAGACTGTACTTTAAGCACGAATTTTATCTCTTTCTATAATGTGACTCTGGGTTATATTGAAGTCACTTATAAAGCTTTCGTATAAATTTCAAGAGATTAGCTCATTTATAGAAATTGACATTTTGTCAAACGACAGTATTTGGGAGTCCTTGTGATTTATAGGTTTCAAGGTGTTTGCACTGTGCACACTGTTCCTTGTCCTACTTTTGGAGGAAAGCTCTCTGGTAGTGTTAATCCACTGTGTGGTCTTTCCCACATCTCTCCTGTGTTCACTAGACTAAAATATCTATTAATACTCACCTCTGCCTCTGAAGTTATAACCTTCCTAAATTTAGATGTCTTTTAGGATATACTTCCTAACTTAAAAAAGGGGAGAATAATGTAATCTCATATACATTACTGTGAGGAAAAACGCATCCTTGCAAAGCAAATAGGGTAGAAAAGGAATAGAACAGAGATGTAATGTGGGAATGAAGAGAGATCGAAATTGAAAAAGCCTATCTTGAGGAAAACTGACAGATCAGAACTTTACTCAAATCTGACACATAACTTGATGCTAAAATTCTGTTCACAGAAGGGCCTTGCCTTCTTGATATAGATAGAAATATGAAAGAGGTAATAATGGCATGAACTGAATTGCAAATGATACTAGGTAACTGAGTTGAAAGTTAAGATACTGACATAAAATCATGTAAAAACATGTCGCTGTTTGACATATGGCAGGTGATCAGCAGAAGTTTCAATATTAAGAGTTTCAAAGATACAGGAAATAGATAAGAGAATAGCAAAGTACACAACGGAAAACTTATTGGTACTTGCCTCTTTCCTGTTCACTCTTCCTTGAAAAGTAAAAGGAAGAAACAAAAATTCATTCCAAATAAAAGCATATTGCCGGGAAGAAAGGAGAACAAAAACTGGGATTCCTTTCATAGTTTACTCCGTGGTACAACTTGACCCATATTTGTGAAAACTGGAGCCATAAGGTTGCAAAGGATATCTCATCAGTCAGAGACAGTGTCATTTTACATCATTCCACCCCTTAGTGCAAAAGAAACTAAATTAGGAAATGAAACCATTAAGGAGAATTAGGGTGGGAATTCTTTTGGGATGTACAAGATCAGCCATTCTTCTTTCATTGGGACATTCTTTTTCACTTTAAAATGGAAATGTACACACATGCACAAGACAGGTACTCATTAAATAGTGAGGAAGAATACAGAGAAGGCATGTATTTGTGCCAAACTGAATTTGTTGCCATAGTCATGTGAGATATATTATATTCATTGTTGTTGTTCAGTTGGTAAGTCATGTCTGACTCTTTGCAATCCCATGAACGCCAGGCTTCTCTGTCCATCACCATCTCCCCGAGTTTGCTCAAACTCAAGTCCATTGAATCAGTGATGCCATGCAACCATCTCATCCTCTGTTGCCCCCTTCTCCTCTTGCCCTCAATGTTTCCCAGCATCACAGCCTCTTCCAGTGAGTCAGCTCTTCACATCAGGTGGCCAAAGTACTGAAGTTTCAGCTTCAGCATCAGTCCTTCCAGTGAATATTTAGGATTGATTTCCTTTTGGATTGGCTGGTTTGATCTCCTTGCAGACCAAGGGACTCTCAACAGTCTTCTCCAGCACCACAGTTTGAAAGCGTCATTTCTTCGGTGCTCAGCTTTCTTTATGGTCCAGTTCTCACATCCATACATGACTACTGGAAAAATCATAACCTTGACTATATAGACCTTTGTCACTGATGCCTCTGTTTTTTAATACACTGTGTAGGTTTGTCATAGCTAATCTATATTAGCTATATTCATTAAAGTCATATATTTCTAAGATACATTCCTCCAAAGCAAGAATGTAATTTGAATTTTTATAAGAAAGGAAGAATATTAAAGTTTGAATGAATCTATTAGGTTTTCTTTTGAAAGCTTGCAAGACAATAGTGCTTGTGTCCTTCACTTAATGTTTTCAGTATGGAGAGATATTTTTAAACCTCATTTAAGATACACAATTCTTCCAAAAATATTTAATGGGACTGTGGCTGATGTTTCGATAATTATGTAAATAAATTGCAAAAGAATAAGGAACAATTAGTAAGGTTTGATTTTGTTAAAATTAAAACAGGAAACCTTCAGTAATATATTTAGATACCTGGGAACATTTTGTTCCTATGTTCAAGTACAGTGAAAGAGTGATATCCAAGTTCACACTTAACCAATGAATAATATCATATACTATTTAGATTTTGAAAGGGCAATGAATAGAGAAGATTAACCCAGCATTTTGAAAGGGCAATGAATAGAGAAGACACCCAGCATTGGTGTCTTCTCTCATCATTTATGTTTTAAAAGAAGTATTGATTGTGTCATAAGTATCCTCAAACTTGAATAGCTGACAAAGAACACCAACTATGTATGGTACTTTGTATGGATGGTTTCCAACAATATATATCTGAATCGAAACCTTGTCAGCCTCATGCCTTTTATGTTACCAGCTTCCTAATGAAACCATGGGAAGTCCTTGTAAGAGAGAAGAAACCAGTCTTTAAAGGGATGGCATGGTATAAAGTGAAAATAGAAGGAATGGAAAAGTAGAGAAGGTAGAGAAACAGAAATGATCAGAATTAAAATGGGAGAAATTAAACACCAAAATATTGGGGTGGAACTAGTAGACCTGAGGAGGAGGCAAGCCAACACAAGACATTCAGACAAGAAGTCAGGCAATATTAAGTGATGAACCAGTCATTTTAAAGGGGATCAATCATAATGAGAGCAGAAATTTTACCTAGTTCTTTCCAAGGTTCTTCTTAAAAAAAAAAAAAAAAAAAGGAAAGATAAATGTTAGCTTCATTAGACAGAACTACAATAAGAAAGAAAATTTACTGAAAAGTTTGTATCTAAAATGAACCCTATCCAGTTTCAGATAAACACACACACACACACACACAAATTGGTTCAGAAGTCAATATTGCCCAGATATTCTATAGTAAACGAAAAAAAGGGAAATGCAATCAATTTAATTAATTGACAAAATTTTCAGAAATATTCTGGTGGTTAATTTGTAAAAAATATTCTTGATCCCTTTGGCAATATTTAGGCTCCTGTTGTCCTGTTTGTTAGCTTTAATATGGTCATTGGCTTTTTTACATGTATAAATCAATTCTCATGATTGGAGTAGCTACATTGTATAAAGTTGCCACAAACACTATACAAGGGAATACTGAAACACTTTTGGATAGATAATATTTTGTCAGGTTTCTGGGTGCCTCTTTTCACAATGTTACTGCCAGCGATTAATTTGCAACTTTGTTGTATTTGAATTTCTCTTTCAACTCATCAGTTCAGTTCAGTTCAGTCACTCAGTCTTGTCCGACTCTTTGCGACCCCGTGAATTGCAGCACGCCAGGCCTCCCTGTCCATCACCAACTCCCGGAGTTCACTCAGACTCATGTCCATCAAGTCAGTGATGCCATCCAGCCATCTCATCCTCTGTCGTCCCCTTCTCCTCCTGCCCCCAATCCCTCCCAGCATCAGAGTCTTTTCCAATGAGTCAACTCTTTGCATGAGGTGGCCAAAGTACTGGAGTTTCAGCTTTAGCATCATTCTTTCCAAAAAAATCCCAGGGCTGATCTCCTTCAGAATGGACTGGGTGGATCTCCTTGCAGTCCAAGGGACTCTCAAGAGTCTTCTCCAACAACACATTTCAAAAGCATCAATTGTTCAGCGCTGAGCCTTCTTCACAGTCCAACTCTCACATCCATACATGACCACAGGAAAAACCAGAGCCCTGACTAGATGGACCTTTGTTGGCAAAGTAATGTCTCTGCTTTTGAATATGCTATCTAGGTTGGACATAACTTTCCTTCTAAAAGTAAGCATCTTTTAATTTCATGACTGCAGTCACCATCTGCAGTGATTTTGGAGCCCAGAAAAATAAAGTCTGACACTGTTTCCACTCTTTCCCCATCTATTTCCCATGAAGTGATGGGACCAGATGCCATGATCTTCGTTTTCTGAATGTTGAGCTTTAAGCCAACTTTTTCACTCTCCACTTCCACTTTCATCAAGGGGCTTTTGAGTTCCTCTTCACTTTCAGCCACATGGGGGGTGTCATCTGCATATCTGAAGTTATTGATATTTCTCCCGGCAATCTTGATTCCAGCTTATATTTCTTCCAGTCTAGCATTTCTCATGATGTACTCTGCATATAAGTTAAATAAGCAGGGTGACAATATACAGCCTTGACGTACTCCTTTTCCTATTTGGATCCAGTCTGTTGTTCCATGTCTAGTTCTAACTGTTGCTTCCTGACCTGCATACAGATTTTTCAAGAGGCAGGTCAGGTGGTCTGGTATTCCCATCTCTTTCAGAATTTCCCACAGTTTATTGTGATCCACACAGTCAAAGGTGTTGGCATAGTCAATAAAACAGAAATAGATGTTTTTCTGGAACTCTCTTGCTTTTTCCATGATCCAGCAGATGTTGGCAATTTGATCTCTGGTTCCTCTGCCTTTTCTAAAACCAGCTTGAACATCAGGAAGTTCACGGTTCACATATTGCTGAAGCCTGGCTTGGAGAATTTTGAGCATTACTGTACTAGCATGTGAGATGAGTGCAATTGTGTGGTAGTTTGAGCATTCTCTGGCATTGTGTTTCTTTGGGATTGGAATGAAAACTGACCTTTTCCAGTCCTGTGGCCACTGCTGAGTTTTCCAAATTTGCTGGCATATGAGTGCAGCACTTTCCCAGCATCATCTTTGAGGATTTGAAATAGCTCAACTGGAATTCCATCACCTCCACTAGCTTTGTTCATAGTGATGCTTTCTAAGGCCCACTTGACTTCACATTCCAGGATGTCTGGCTCTAGGTCAGTGATCACACTATAGTGATTATCTGGGACATGAAGATCTTTTTCGTATAGTTCTTCTGTGTATTCTTTTAACTCATGGGTAAATGAAATTATCTGAAGGCAATCACATGGGTGCTGAATCCAGGAGAGAGAAAAAGATGGGTTCTCCAAGAAAGATTTTGCTTCTCAGCCACCATGCCTTTACTGTGCCACCTCCTCTCTGAGAGAAAATATCTAAACACACATATATGAACATTATAAAGAAGCTGCAACAAAGCTCTTCTTCTAATAGTTTTTTCCTGCAACATTTTTGTCACATCCATTCCATAATTAAAGAGGTAGATTTCTAAAATCTATTCCATTGAAAACATCACTACAATTTAAAGAACATCATTTAATATCTAGAGATATGAAGGTTTCAATAATTTTTGTGTTATGATACTGAAAAATGGTTCAAAAGAATCTTAGAACTAGCCTTAGGCTTTTGAGGCATGTTATCAACGAGATTTCCTAGAGTAACAAAATGTATATATACATATATATACATGCACGCACACACACACACACGCACATACAGCGAGAGAGAGAGAGAGAGAGAGAGAGAGAGAGAGAGAGAGAGAGAAACAGCATGGACCTAACAGGAGCAGAGACATCACTTTGCCGACCAAGGTCTGTACAAGGTCTGTTGGCTTTTCTAGTAGTCATGTATGGATGTGAAATTTGGACTATAAAGAAGGCTGAAAGTGTTACTCATTCAGTCATGTCCAATTCTTTGTGACCTATGGACTGAAGCCTGCCAGGCTCCTATGTCCATGTAATTCTCCAGGCAAGAATACTGGGGTGGGTTGCTATTCCCTTCTCCAGGGGATCTTCCTGACACAGGGATCAATCCCAGATCTCCTGCATTGCAGGAAGATTCTTTACTGTCTGAGCCACTAGTAGGCTCTCCTAAAGAAGGCTGAGTGCTGAAGAATTGATGCTTTCAAACTGTGATTCTGGAGAAGATTCTTGAGAGTCCCTTGGACTACAAGGAGATCAAATCGGTCAATCCTGAAGGAAATAAACCCTGAATATTCATTGGAAAGACTGCTGCTGAAGGTGAAGCTCCAATAATTTGGCAACTTGATGCAGAGAGCCGACTCATTGGAAAAGATCCTAATGCTGGGAAAGATTGAAGGCAGGAGGAAAAGGGGATAACAGAGGATGAGATCGTTGGTTGGCATCACTGACTCATTGGACATGAGTTTGAGCAAACTCTGGGAGATGGTGAAGGACAGGGAAGCCTGGCATGCTGCAGACCATGGGATCACAATGTGTCGGACATAACTTAGAGAGTGAAAAACAAGTTAAGGCAACTTGACCTTAACATTTTACATTACTACTTTTTAATCCCCTTTGGGGTTGGGAAGGCTGGTGAAAACAATTTTTAAAATTGCTTGTGTCATATTTGGGTTTATAGTTCATAAGATTTGGAAGAGCAAAGCAATACATTTTGCCATTCTGATTTAAACTAAAAAGTATAAGTGAGATCATGTGTTATATTTATGTTTCTGGCTTATTTCCACTTAGTATAATGTCCTCTAGGTTTACACATGTTATTGTAAATGACAATTTCTTTCTTTTTCTACAATATTCTATATTACAATAGAATACAATAATATTCAATATATCTATTCTGGATATATACAGTCCATATATTTATGTGTTTTTGTATTGATGAGGATAGAAGTTGTTTTCATATCTTGGCTTTTGTGAATAATGCTGCAGTGAACACAGGAGTGTAGATATCTCTTTGAGATACTGATTTTATTTGCTTTGGATTTATATCCAGAGGTAAGATTGCTGGATCATATGGTAACTTTACTTATAATATTTGAAAGAAATTACATAGCATTTTCCACAATAACTGTATCAGTTTACATTCTTAGCAACAGTGTTCCCTTTTCTCCACATCCTTGCCAAACTTTTCATTTTTTTCTTTTTGAATTTTTTGTCTTTTTGATAAAGCTGTTCAGCAGCTATGATGGTGTTAGTTGCTCAGTGGTGTCTGAGTCTGTGATCCCATGGACTGTAGCCACCAGGCTCCTCTGTCCATGGATTTCTCCAGGCAAGAATACTGTAGTGGGTAGCCATTCCCTTCTGCAGGTTCTTCCCGACCCAGGGATTGAACTTGGGTCTCTCACATTGCGAGCAGGTTCCATACTGTCTGAGTCACCAGGGAAGCCCCTTCAGCAGCTATGAAGTGATAGTTTATTGTGGCTTTTATTTGTATTTCCCTGAAGCTGAGTGGCAAAAAATTGATGCTTTTGAACTGTGGTGTTGGAGAAGACTCTTGAGAGTTCCTTGGACTGCAAGGAGATCCAACCAGTCCATCCCAAAGGATATCAGTCTTGAATATTCATTGGAAGGACTGATGTTGAAGCTGAAACTCCAACACTTTGGCCACCTGATGCGATGAACTGACTCATTGGAAAAGACCCTGATGCTGGGAAAGATTGAAGGTGGGAGGAGAAGGGGATGAGATGGTGGGTTGGTATCTCTCACTCAACGGACATGAGTCTGAGTGAACTCCGAGAGTTGGTGATGGACAGGGAGGCCTGGCGTGCTGCACTCCATGTGGTTGCAAAGAGTTGGACGTGACTGAGAGACTGAACTGAACTGAACTGATGAGTAGTGATTTGGAACATTTTTAAAAATTTGTTTTACAAACCTATTGGCCATTTGTATGTCTTTTTGGAGAAATGTTTTTTCAAATTTTTTGTCCATTTTTAATTGACTTATTTGGTTTTTGCTGTTTTGAGTAAAATGGTTTTTTGGTTTTTGCCATTTTGAGTTATTTGGTTTTTGCTATTGAGTTGACTTCTTTATATAGTTTGGATATTAACCCTTTCAGATACATGGTTTGTGAATATTTTCTTCTATTCTCTAGGTTGTCTCTTTACTTTGTTGGTCATTTCCCTTGCTGTGAGAAGCTTTTGATGAAATCCCATTGGTCTGTTTTCAAAAAATTTTTATTCCCTGTGCTGTTGGAATCATATAAAAAATATTCCCAGACTAATGTCAAAGAGGTTTTTCTCTAGGTTTTCTTCTAATAGTTTTAAGTCTGAAATTCAAGTCTTTAATCCATTTTGAGTTTTGGTATAAGTTTGAAAGAAAATTTCTATTTATTCTTCTATTTTATGTTATTGATGTCACAATTTACCTGTTTTTGCATTGCATATCTATTAACAAATTATTATTTTTTAATTCATTTTTAATCGGAGGCTAATTGCATCACAATATTGTGTTGGTTTCTGCTGTACAACAATGTGAATCAGCTATAAGTATACACATATCCCCTCCCTCTTGAGCCTCCCTCCTAGCCCCTATTCCACCCCTCTAGTTCATCACAGAGCACAGGGCTGAGCTCCCTGTATTATACAGCAGTTTCCCACTAGCTATCTGTTTGTTTCTTTATTTGTTTTAAACAGTTTTGTCTTTTAACTTTTTTAAAACTAGAGTTAAAAGTGATTTATGTACCATTTATGTAAAAGTGATTTATGTACCATTGCAGTATCATAATAATCTGAATTTGATTGCATAACTTCACCAGTGAGCTTCATATTTTCAAATGTTATGTTACTAATTAATATTCTTTCATTTCAACTTGAAAAACTTCATTTAACGTTTCTTGTAAAGCAGGTTTAGTGGTTATGAGTCAGCTTTTTGGTCTGCAAACTTTTTCTTTCTTTTTCATTTTTGGAATTTAGTTTTGCAGATATAATATACTTGGTGGGCAGTTATTTTTCTTTCAGTAGTTTGAGTATATCATCCAAGTCTCTTCAGACCTGCAAGTTTCTTCTGAGAAATCCATTGATAGCTTTATGAGGGTGTTTTTGTATATGGGTTTCTCTCTTCTCTTGATTCTTTCAAAATTCTCTATTTTCTTTGTACTTTTACTATGAAATATTTAAGAAAAATTAATGCCACCTAATGTGAAAATCTGACTCATATGAAAAGACCCTGATGCTGGGAAAGATTGAGGGTGGGAAAAGGGGACAACAAAGGATGAGATGGTTGGATGGGATCACTGACTCAATGGACATGGGTTTGGGTAGACTCTGGCAGTTGGTGATGGACAGGGAGGCCTGGCGTGCTGTGGTTCATGGGTTCACAAAGAGTTGGACACAACTGAGCGACTGAACTGAACTGAACTGAATGCCAAACTTTCTCAAATTCTTTCAAAAAAGAAGGGGAGAGGAAACTTTCAAACTCATTTTATGAGGCCAGCATCATCCTAAAGCCAAAACCTCAGAGGAAAATAAATCTAATACAAAAACCACAAGAAAAGAAATTTATAAGCCAATATACCAGCCACAAAAAGACAAATACTGCATGATTCCACGTAAATCTAGTAGCTACAACAGTCAAATTCATAGAATAAAAATGTGAAGTGAGGATTGTCAAGGGTCAGGCTGATGGTCAAATAAGAAATTATTAATGATTGGGCATGACGTTTCAGTTAAGCAAGAGAAGTAAATTCTAGAGATATTTTGTAAAACATTGTATCTATAATAAACAACATTGCATTGTACACATAAAGTTTTATTATATCTCACATAAGTGTTCTTAGCACAATATAATGAAATTATTGAATTATAGTTTGTTCAAATTTCCCATGGCCATTTTCTTTCTACAGGGAAACCTTCACTCAAAATTTTTCATCAGCTTAACACTCAGTATTGCTACTCTGAACCCGTGTCTTCAAAAAAATAGAGATGATGGCAATGAAACATGTAAAATATCATGTAGGAAACGAGTTGCCAGTCCAGGTTCGATGCATGATGCTGGATGCTTGGGGCTGGTGCACTGGGACGGCCCAGAGGGATGGTATGGGGAGGGAGGAGGGAGGAGGGTTCGGGATGGGGAACACATGTATACCTGTGGCGGATTCATTTTGATATTTGGCAAAACTAATACAATTATGTAAAGTTTAAAAATAAAATAAAATTAGAGGAAAAAAAAAAAGAGTCAGAAAAAAAAAAAACAAAAAACAATGTAATCTCATTAGAGAGAAACTAGCAACCCTCTACTATGTAACATAGAAGAAACAGATGGGTCTGTTTACTTGAACTGTTCTAAATAAATTTACATATTATTATATCAAAAAAAAAATAGAGATGAAAAGTGAGAGTTCATCCCCCCATAATTTGTCAATTAGTATTTTTTTCCATTTCCTCAGTTTTTACCTTTTACTGATGTTACTCACTGAGAACAAAAGATTATTTATTACCTAATATTCCTTCTAATAGAAGGTAATTAATTCTAAATATCTGCAATAAGAGGTAAAATAAACTTTACTTAATTTGTATAGTGGTTTAAAAAGCAAATTCTCTGAGATTTTAGACAAAGTGCATATTTCCTCCACTTAAAAATTCCAGAAATTCAGAAGTGTATAATTAATGGAATTCATTATCAAATATGGTTCATGTATGTCTATTTTTTAACAGAGAACAACTTGTAGCATGAATAATTTAAATGCCATAGTGTTTAAGTGCAAATGGAAACAACTTTGTTGACTTCAGTTGGAGTGAGAAAAAATAAGGCACAATGATGTAAATTTAAGTCATATAGCATATAAGAAACATGTTTGTTTCAAGGACAGTAAAACAACAAGGAACAAGGCAACATGGACAGAAGATCCAAAGACTATGTGCACAGTGTAAAATGGCTAACGGAACTTACCATTTTCTACTGCTACCGCATCTGAAAAACAGAGAGAAATATTAATTTATTTAGTTGATTATTCAATCCGAATAATCATAGGTTGTTGTCAGTGTCATATTTTCTGAAAAATATGTAGATGGGATTTTACTCAAACCCAGAGTCAGGGAGCTAATTGAAAATGGCCTTCTCTGATGCTTTTATAGATATTTTCTTGGGAATGATTATGGGAAAATGAATAAACTTTAGAGAGGAAATATGTACTCCTCTCTCAGGATAGATAGGGGCATATCAACTTAGAATTAAACAGATTGTAAAGGAGAAAATTTTGGAGCTTTTATCCAGAAAGTGACCCTGATGATCGTGGCAGTGGATCCTTTAATCTGTTTCTCAACAACCTTATCATGAAGATATAGAATACTTCTGAAGCACAAAGTGAAGATAATAAGCAAAAGGAAAGGGAATGAAGGAAGGGAAGAGAAAGCAAGAAGGGGAAAAAATGAAACAGAACATGGAGTAGACCTGAAAGCAGAAACGTAGTATGACATGTGGGAAACAAAGTAGGAGTAAGAGAAAGTAAAAGACAAAAGAAACAAAACGAGAGAGTGGAAACAGGGGAAAAAAGTCTCTAACAGGCAAAGTAGCAGAATGCTTGAAGAACAAACATTACCAGGTATCTGCAAAAGTTGATCTGAAAAATAAAATGGAAAGTACCATATTAATGATGTAGGAAACAAACAGATTAAAATCTTAAAATCTGCTTGCACAAGGGTAAATGTAGCAAGTTGAGGGTGACGAAGAAGAAATTAACAACCACTGATTTTTGTGTTTTCAGTAACATTAATGTCCACTGTGTTGCAATAACATAGCCTTATATTCGACCACGGATGGATTAGTAAGTACTATGACTTTCTAAATCCCCAAATAGCCTCAACTGTCTTATACTTCTTTCTTATTCTTTCTTACTCTATCGTTTCTGCTTAACTTTTCCTTTGACATTATTTGTTCCCTTTCCTCAGTACTTTGAATTTTTTGCCATTTTCCATATAAAAAAAGAAACTTGGTAATTTGTGTCTTCTCATTTTTTTTTTTTAAATACTTGCCAGTCTGATTGATCAATTGCATTATTTTTTCAAAGAACAAACTTTGTTTTATTAATTTTCTCTATTGTTTTTTTGCTTTTAATATCATTGATTTCTCATATTATATTTATTATTTATCTTTTCAGAATTGCTTTGGGTTTATTTTGTTCATTTCAAAACTTTCTTAATCTGTAGTATTAGATAATTCATTGATATGTTCTTAATTTTGTATATAACAATATAATTTACTAAGATGGTGGAGGAATAGGACTGGGACACCACTTTCTTTCCAACAAATTCATCAAAAGAACATTTGAACACTGAGTAAATTCCACAAAACAACTTCTGAATGCCGGCAGAGGACATCAGGCACCCAGAAAAACAGCCCATTGTCTTTGAAAGGAAGTAGGAAAAAATATAATAGATAAAAAGAAAGACAAAAGAGTAGGGATGGAGCTTTGTCCCGGGAAGTGAGTCTTAAAAAAGAGAGAACTTTCCAAACACCAGGAAACACTCTCACTGCCGAGTCTGTGGCAAGCCTTGGAACCACAGAGGGCAACATAACCGGGAGGAAAAATAAATAAATAATTAAAACCCACAGTTTACGTGCCCAACGGTAACTCCCACCGTGGAGAAGCAGCGCAGACTTTTGCATCCGCCACTAGCAAGGGGGGCTGGGCAGGGAGGCATGGGCTGCATTGCTTAGAGTAAGGACCGGGCCTGAATGCCCCAAGGGCAATCTGAGGGAACCAACTTGGGATAGCAAACCAGACTGTGGGATAGCTACCACGTGAAAAGCCCTAACCTAAGACACTGCCAGGCCCCCTCACAGAACAAAGGACTGGGCAGAGCTAGCCAGTTACAGACCGGCCCATCCTCCTCCATTGACAGGCAGGCGAGGGCAGCCAGAGCTGGAAGGGGGCAATCACGGCCCCAGAGAGGCATTATCTACCAAACTGCAAGCAGACTTCATTGCTAACCAAGACTTCTTGGGATTCTGGACGGTCAACATCCGCCTAAGAAGGTGCACCAGTTGTACACCCAGAAAACCAAGCTGCAGGGACAGGGGAGGCGATAAGTCGCAGAGACTGCGTTCACCAAACACCTGGTCACCTGAGCAGCTCGGACCTGGGAAGAGCACAAAACGCAGGTCCAATGGAGTCTGCACTACTGAGGACTACCCGAGTGCCTGAACCTGAGCGGCTTAGACCTGGGAGGTGCATACAACCCAGGGCTGGCCTCAGACAGATCCTGGCAGAGCAACCTAGAGCCTAAGCAGTGTAGACAAGGAAAGAACACTCGCCATGAGCAGGGGCAAACCCAGTGTGGCCAAGACACTGCGAGCACACGCCAGTGTTATTTGTTTGCAGTGTCCCTCCCCAAGCACGACAGAACAAGTGAGCCTAAAAAAGTGTCCACCACCGCCCCCTTGTGTCAAGACGGAAATTAGACACTGAAGAGACCAGCAAACAGAAGAAGCTAAAACAGAGGGACCCTCCTTGGAAGTGACAGGTGCAATAGATTAAAACCCTGTACTAAGTACCGACTACATATGAAGGGGCCTATAGATCTTGAGAAATATAAGCCGGACCAAGGAACTATCCGAAAATGAACTGACCCCACACTGTCCACAACAGCACCAGAGAAAGTCCTAGATATATTTTTACTATTTGTACTATCATTATGTAACTTAAAATATTTTTAAAAATTTTAAGTCCCCTGTTACTGCCTTAATTTTCATTTTTGTAACCTACTATTACTTTGCCAAAAAAGTAATAGTTTATTTTTTTAAAGCAAATTTCATATATATATATATATATATATATTATAATTTGTGTGATTTTATTTCTTTAATATTGTATTTTTGAAAATCCAACCTCTACTCTAGATTTTTAATCTTTGCTTTTTGGTATTTGTTATTAATTTTGTACATTTAAGAACCCAATCTTCAGTACCTGTTTTTACTTGGGAGCGAGATTACTGACTTGACTGCTCTCTCCCTCTTTGGACTCTCCTTTTTCTCCACCAGGTCGCCTCTCTCTCCTCCCTCCTCCTTCTCTTCTCTACCCAAATCTGTGAATCTCTGTGTGTTCTGGACGGTGGAGAACACTTAGGGAACTGATTACTGGCTGGATCTGTCTCTCCTTTTGATTCTCCCTTTTCTCTTCCTGGTCACCTCTGTCTCCTTCCTCTGTCTTCTCTTCTCTGTATAACTCCGTGAACATCTCTGAGCGGTTCAGACTGTGGAGCGCACATAAGGAAGTGATTACTGGCTAGCTTGCTCTCTCCTCTTTTGATTCCACCACATCTCATCCTGGTCACCTCTATCTCCTTCCTGCCTCTTCTCTTCTCCATGTAACTCTGTGAACCTCTCTGGGTGTCCCTCACTGTGGAGAAACTTTTCATCTTTAACCTAGATGTTTTATCAATGGTGCTATATAGATGGAGAAGACTTGAAGCTACTGTAAAAATAAGACTGAAAACCAGAAGCAGGAGGCTTAAGTCCAAATCCTGAGAACACCAGAGAACTCCTGACTCCAGGGAACATTAATTGACAGGAGGTCATCAAACACCTCCATACCTACACTGACACCAAGGACCACCCAAGGACCAACAAGTTCCAGAGCAAGACATACCATGCAAATTCTCTAGCAACACAGCAACATAGCCTTGAGCTTCAATATACAGGTTGCCCCAAATCACTCCAAACCTATTGACATCTCATAACTCATTACTGGACACTTCATTGCACTCCAGAGAGAAGGAATCCCGCTCCACCCACCAGAACATCAACACAAGCTTCCTTAACCAGGAAACCTTGACAAGCCACCCATACAACCCCACTCACAGTGAGGAAACTCCACAATAAAGAGAACTCCACAAACTGCCAGAATACAGAAAGGCCACCCCAAACACAGCAATATAAACAAGGTGAAGAGACAGAGGAATACCCATCAGGTAAAGGAACAGGATAAATGCCCACCAAACCAAAAAAAAAAAAAAAAAAGGAAGAGATAAGGATTCTACCTGATAAAGAATTCCAAATAATGATAGTGAAATTGATCCAAAATCTTGAAAACAAAGTGGAATCACAGATAAATAGCCTAGAGACAAGGATTGAGAAGATGCAAGAAAGGTTTAACAAGGACCTAGAAGAAATAAAAAAGAGTAAATCAATCATGAATAATGCAGTAAACGATATCAAAAACACTCTGGAGGGAACCAACAGTAGAATAATGGAGGCAGAAGATAGGATTAGTGAATTAGAAGATAAAATGGTAGAAATAAATGAATCAGAGAGGAAAAAAGAAAAACGAATTAAAAGAAATGAGGACAGGCTCAGAGACCTCTGGAGCAATGTTAAATGCCCCAACTTTCGAGTCATAGGAGTTCCAGAAGAAGACTAAAAGAAAGACCATGAGAAAATATTTGAGGAGATAATAGTTGAAAACTTCCCTAAAATGGGGAAGGAAATAATTACCCAAGTCCAATAAACCCATAGAATCCCAAATCGAATAAACACAAGGCAAAACATCCCAAGACACATGATAATCAAATTAACAAAGATCAAACACAAAGAACAAATATTAAAAGCAGCAAGGGAAAAACAACAAATAACACACAAGGGGATTCCCATAAGGATAACAGCTGATCTTTCAATAGAAACTCTTCAGGCCAGGAGGGAACGGCAGGACATACTTAAAGTGATGAAAGAAAATAAACCTACAGCCCAGATTACTATACCCAGCAAGGATCTCATTCAAATATAAAGGAGAAATCAAAAGCTTTACAGACAAGCAAAAGCTTAGAGAATTCAGCACCACCAAACCAGCTCTTCAAAAATGCTAAAGGATCTTCTCTAAACAGGAAACACAGAAAGGGTGTATAAACTCAAACCCAAAACAACAAAGTAAATGGCAATGGGGTCATACTTATCAATAATTACCTTAAATGTAAATGGGTTGAATGGCCAAACCAAAAGACAAAGACTGGCTAAATGGATACAAAAACAAGACCCCCTATATATGCTATCTACAAGAGACCCACCTCAAAACAAGGGACACATACAGACTGAGACTGAAAGACTGGAAAAAGATATTCCACGCAAATAGACACCAACAGAAAGCAGGAGTAGTAATACTCATATCAGATAAAATAGACTTTAAAACAAAGGCTGTGAAAAGAGACAAAGAAGGACACTACATAATGATCAAAGGATCAATCGGAGAAGAAGATATAACGATTATAAATATATATGCATCCAACATAGGAGCACCTCAATATGTAAGACAAATGCTAACAAGTATCAAAGGGGAAATTAATAATAACACGATAACAGTGGGAGACTTTAATACCCCACTCACACCTATGGATAGATCAACTAAACAGAAATTAACAAGGAAACATAAACTTTAAATGATACAATAGACCAGTTAGACCTAATTGATATCTATAGGACATTTCAGCCCCAAACAATGAATTGCACCTTTTTCTCAAGTGCACACGGAAAATTGTCCAGGATAGATCACATCCTGGGCCATAAATCTACCCTTGGTAAATTCAAAAAATTTGAATTTTGAATTCTTGAAATCATTCCAAGCATCTTTTCTGACCACAATGCAGTAAGATTAGATCTCAATTACAGGAGAAAAACTACTAAAAATTCCAACATATGGAGGCTGAACAACACGCTGCTGAATAACCAACATATCACAGAAGAAATCAAAAAAGAAAACAAAATATGCATAGGAACGATTGAAAATGAAAACACAACAACCCAAAACTTGTGGAACACTGTAAAAGCAGTGCTAAGGGGAAGGCTCATAGCAATACAGGCATACCTCAAGAAACAAGAAAAAAGTCAAATAAATAACCTAACTCTACATCTAAAGCAACTAGAAAAGGAAGAAATGAAGAACCCCAGGGTTAGTAGAAGGAAAGAAATCTTAAAAATTAGGGCAGAAATAAATGCAAAAGCAACAAAAGAGACCATAGCAAAAATCAACAAAGCCAAAAGCTGGTTCTTTGAAACAATAAATAAAATTGACAAACCATTAGCCAGACTCATCAAGAAACAAAGGGGGAAATTTCAAATCAATACAATCAGAAACAAAAATGGAGAGATCACAACAGACAACACGGAAATACAAAGGATTATAAGAGACTACTACTAGCAATTATATGCCAATAAAATGGACAACGAGGAAGAAACGGACAAATTCTTAGAAAAGTACAACTTTCCAAAGCTGAACCAGGAAGAAATAGAATCTTAACAGACCCATCACAAGCACAGAAATTGAAACTGTAATCGGAAATCTTTCAGCAAACAAAAGCCCAGGTCCAGACAGCTTCACAGCTGAATTCTACCAAAAATTTAGAGAAGAGCTGACACCTTTCTTACTTAAACTCTTCCAGAAAATTTCAGAGGAAGGTAAACTTCCAAACTCATTCTATGAGGCCACCATCACCCTAATACCAAAACCTGACAAACATGCCACAACAAAAGAAAACTACAGGCCAATATCACCGATGAACATAGATGCAAAAATCCTTGACAAAATTCTAGCAATCAGAATCCAACAACACATTAAAAAGATCATACATCATGACCAAGTGGGCTTTATCCCAGGGATACTATAAGGATTCTTCAATATCTGCAAATCAATCAGTGTAATAGATCACATTAACAAATTGAAAAATAAAAGCCATATGATTATCTCAATAGATACAGAGAAAGCCTTTGACAAAATTGAAGATCCATTTATGATAAAAACTCTCCAGAAAACAGGAATAGAAGGAACATACCTCAACATGATAAAAGCTATATATGACAAACCCACAGCAAACATTATCCTCAATGGTGAAAAATTGAAAGCATTTCCCCTAAAGTCAGGAACAAGACAAGGGTGCCCACTTTCACCACTACTATTCAACATAGTTTTGGAAGTTTTGGCCACAGCAATCAGAGCAGGAAAAGAAATAAAAGGAATCCAAATTGGAAAAGAAGAATTAAACTCTGTTTGCAGATGACATGATCCTCTACATAGAAAACTCTAAAGACTCCACCAGAAAATTACTAGAGCTAATCAATGAATATAGTAAAGTTGCAGGATATAAAATTAACTCACAGAAATCCCTTGCATTACTGTACAATAATAATGAGAAAATAACGAGAAAGAGAAATTAAGGAAACAATTACATTCACCATTGCAATGAAAAGTATAAAATACTTAGGAATATATCTACATAAAAAACAAAAGACCTATATGTAGAAAACTATAAAACAGTGGTGAAAGAAATCAAAGAGGACACTAATAGATGGAGAAATATACCATGTTCATGGATTTGAGGAATCAATATAGTGAAAATGAGTATACTACTCAAAGCAATCTATGGATTCAATGCAATCCCTATCAAGCTACCAATAGTATTTTTCACAGAACTAGAAAAAATAATTTCACAATTTGTATGGAAATACAAAATACCTTGAATAACCAAAGCAATCTTGAGAAAAAAGAATGGAACTGGAGGAATCAACCTGCCTGATTTCAGGCTCTACTACAAAGCCACAGTCATCAAGACAGTATGGTGCTGAAACAGAAACAGAAATATAGATCAATGGAACAAAACAGGAAGCCCAGAGATAAATCCATGCACCTATGGACAAGTGAAAGTGGAGAGTGAAAAAGTTGGTTTAAAGCTCAACATTCAGAAAACGAAGATCATGGCATCTGGTCCCACATGGGAAATAGATGGGGAAACAGTGGAAACAGTGTCAGATTTTATTTTTCTGGGCTCCAAAATCACTACAGATGGTGACTGCAGCCTTGAAATTAAAAGACGCTTACTCCTTGGAAGGAAAGTTATGACCAACCTAGATAGCATATTCAAAAGCACAGACATTACTTTGCCAACAAAGGTTCGTCTAGTCAAGGCTATGGTTTTTCCTGTGGTCATGTATGTGAGAGTTGGACTGTGAAGAAGGCTGAGCACCGAAGAATTGATGCTTTTGAAATGTGGTGTTGGAGAAGACTCTTGAGAGTCCCTTGGACTACAAGGAGATCTAACCAGTCCATTCTGAAGGAGATCAGCCGTGGGATTTCTTTGGAAGGAATGATGCTAAAGCTGAAACTCCAGTACTTTGGCCACCTCATGCGAAGAGTTGACTCATTGGAAAAGACTCTGATGCTGGGAGGGATAGGGGGCAAGAGGAGAAGGGGATGACAGAGGATGAGATGGCTGGATGGCATCACTGACTCGATGTATGTGAGTCTGAGTGAACTCTGTGAGTTGATGATGGACAGGGAGGCCTGGCGTGCTGCGATTCATGGGGTCACAAAGAGTCGGACACGACTGAGCGACTGATCTGATCTGAACTGATGGACAACTTATCTTTGACAAAGGAGGCAAGAATATACAATGGAGAAAAGACAATCTCTTTAACAAGTGGTGCTGGGAAAACTGGTCAACCACTTGTAAAAGAATGAAACTAGAACACTTTCTAACACCATACACAAAAATAAACTCAAAATGGATTAAAGATCTAAACGTAAGACCAGAAAGTATACAACTCCTAGAGGAGAACATAGGCAAAGCACTCTCCGACATAAATCACAGCAGGATCCTCTATGACCCACCTCCCTGAATATTGGAAATAAAAGCAAAAATAAACAAATGGGACCTAATTAAAATTAAAAGCTTTTGTACAACAAAGGAAACTATAAGCAAGGTGAAAAGACAGCCTTCAGAATGGGAGAAAATAATAGCAAACAAAGCAACTGACAAAGAATTAATCTCAAAGATATATAAGCAACTCCTGCAGCTCAATTCCAGAAAAATAAATGACCCAATCAAAAAATGGGCCAAAGAACTAAATAGACATTTCTCCAAATAAGAAATACAGATGGCTAAAACAAATGAAAAGATGCTCAACATCACTCATTATCAGAGAAATGCAAATCAAAACCACAATGAGGTACCATTTCATGCCAGTCAGAATGGCTGCGATCCAAAAGTCTACAAGCAATAAATGCTGGAGATGGTGTGGAGAAAAGGGAACCCTCTTACATCGTTGGTGGGAATGCAAACTAGTCCAGCCACTATGGAGAACAGTGTGGAGATTCCTTAAAAAACTGGAAATAGAACTGCCTTATGATCCAGCAATCCCACTGCTGGGCATACACACTGAGGAAACTAGAATTGAAAGAGACACTTGTACCCCAATGTTCATTGCTGCACTGTTTATAATCGTCAGGACATGGAAGCAACCTAGATGTCCATCAGCAGAGGAAAGGATAAGAAAGCAGTGGTACATATACAGAATGGAGTATTACTCAGCCATTAAAAAGAATACATTTGAGTCAATTCTAATGAGGTGGATGAAACTCGAGCCTATTGTACAGAGTGAAGTAAGCCCGAAAGAAAAACACCAATACAAACGCATATATATGGAATTTAGAAAGATGGTAACAATAACCCAGTATATGAGACATCAAAAGAGACACTGATGTATAAAACATTCTTTTGGACTCTGTGGGAGAGGGAGAGGGTGGGATGATTTGGGAGAATGGCATTGAAACATGTATACTATCATGTATGAAACGAGTCGCCAGTCCAGGTTTGATGCACGATACTGAATGCTTGTGGCTGGTGCACTGGGACGACCCAGAGGGATGGTACAGGGAGGAGGATTCAGGTTGGGGAACAGGTGTATACTTGTGGCAGATTCATGTTGATATATGGCCAAACCAATACAATATTGTAAAGTTAAAAAATAAAATAAAAAATCCAAATACTGTGGGGGAGGGTAATCCATTTACCTTTCTGTTAATGATTTATAATTAAATTTATTTATGGTCATAGAACATAACTTCTATTATTACAGATTTGTTACAGCATGTGTTGTCACCTGGATTTTGTTTTAGGTGTACATTCTATGAAAAATTGAGAAAAAAAGTGTGTTCTACAATTATGTGTAGAGTGCTTCATAAATATCAAGTTGAGGGTCTTATTTAGATCTTCTATCAATAAATCCTATTGTTTCCTGTCTACTGAAAGAGGAATATTGGTGTATTCAAGCATTATTCCATGAAGTTTTTGCTTCATGTATTTGATGCTTTTTATTGTAAAGTTTATATTTGTTGTAAATTTAGATTATGGTATTTTGATGAATTTACTGTTTCCTCATTAATTAATGTCCACTTCTACTCAAAATATTCTACTTTGAATTCTTTTTTATATTAGTATAAAAAAGCTTTATATTAGTGTTTATACTGCATATCTTTTTATACTTTGTTTACTATTCATATTTTTTATTTAATTGATAATATTCTTATGTGAACTTTTAAGTGTGTTAAAAATATGGTATAACAGTCTGCCATTTTAATTGTCATATTTAGTTCATTTTGATTTAATATAGCTATTTATATGGCTGGACTTACGTTTACTACTTTATATTTGGTGTATGTTTGTTCCTTGTTTTCTTCTGTTTCCCCATTTTTACTTTTTTTTTTTCTTTTTTTAATTTTTTATTCCTTTATTTCTCATGTGTTCCCCATCCTGAACCCTCCTCCTTCCTCCCTCCCCATACCATCCCTCTGGGTCGTCCCGGTGCACCAGCCCCAAGCATCCAGCATCGTGCATTGAACCTGGACTGGCATCTCGTTTCATACATGACATTTCACATGTTTCAATGCCATTCTCCCAAATCTTCCCACCCTCTCCCTCTCCCACAGAGTCCATAAGCCTGTTCTATACATCAGTGTCTCTTTTGCTGTCTCGTATACAGGGTTATCGTTACCATCTTTCTAAATTCCATATATATGCGTTAGTATACTGTATTGGTGTTTTTCCTTCTGGCTTACTTCACTCTGTATAATAGGCTCCAGTTTCATCCACCTCATTAGAACTGATTCAAATGTATTCTTTTTAATGGCTGAGTAATACTCCATTGTGTATATGTACCACAGCTTTCTTATCCATTCATCTGCTGATGGACATCTAGGTTGCTTCCATGTCCTGGCTATTATAAACAGTGCTGCGATGAACATTGGGGTACACGTGTCTCTTTCCCTTCTGGTTTCCTCAGTGTGTATGCCCAGCAGTGGAATTGCTGGATCATAAGGCAGTTCTATTTCCAGTTTTTTAAGGAATCTCCACACTGTTCTCCATAGTGGCTGGACTAGTTTGCATTCCCACCAACAGTGTAAGAGGGTTCCCTTTTCTCCACACCCTCTCCAGCATTTATTATTTGTAGACTTTTGGATCGCAGCCATTCTGACTGGTGTGAAATGGTATCTCATAGTGGTTTTGATTTGCATTTCTCTGATAATGAGTGATGTTGAGCATCTTTTCATGTGTTTGTTAGCCATCTGTATGTCTTCTCTGGAGAAATGTCTATTTAGTTCTTTGGCCCATTTTTTGATTGGGTCATTTATTTTTCTGGAGTTGAGTTGAAGGAGTTGCTTGTATATTTTTGAGATTAGTTGTTTGTCGGTTGCTTCATTTGCTATTATTTTCTCCCATTCTGAAGGCTGTCTTTTCACCTTGCTAATAGTTTCCTTTGATGTGCAGAAGCTTTTAAGTTTAATTAGGTCCCATTTGTTTATTTTTGCTTTTATTTCCAATATTCTGGGAGGTGGGTCATAGAGGATCCTGCTGTGATGTATCTCAGAGAGTGTTTTGCCTATGTTCTCCTCTAGGAGTTTTATAGTTTCTGGTCTTACGTTGAGATCTTTAATCCATTTTGAGTTTATTTTTGTATATGGTGTTAGAAAGTGTTCTAGTTTCATTCTTTTACAAGTGGTTAACCAGATTTCCCAGCACCACTTGTTAAAGAGATTGTCTTTAATCCATTGCATATTCTTGCCTCCTTTGTCAAAGATAAGGTGTCCATATGTGCGTGGATTTATCTCTGGGCTTTCTATTTAGTTCCATTGATCTATATTTCTGTCTTTGTGCCAGTACCATACTGTCTTGATAACTGTGGCTTTGTAGTAGAGCCTGAAGTCAGGTAGGTTGATTCCTCCAGTTCCATTTTTCTTTCTCAAGATCGCTTTGGCTATTCGAGGTTTTTTGTATTTCCATACAAATTGTGAAATTATTTGTTCTAGCTCTGTGAAGAATACTGTTGGTAGCTTGATAGGGATTGCATTGAATCGATAAATTGCTTTGGGTAGTATACTCATTTTCACTATATTGATTCTTCCAATCCACGAACATGGTATATTTCTCCATCTATTAGTGTCCTCTTTGATTTCTTTCACCAGTGTTTTATAGTTTTCTATATATAGGTCTTTAGTTTCTTTAGGTAGATATATTCCTAAGTATTTTATTCTTTTCGTTGCAATGGTGAATGGAATTGTTTCCTTAATTTCTCTTTCTGTTTTCTCATTATTAGTGTATAGGAATGCAAGGGATTTCTGTGTGTTGATTTTATATCCTGCAACTTTACTATAATCATTGATTAGTTCTAGTAATTTTCTGGTGGAGTCTTTAGGGTTTTCTATGTAGAGGATCATGTCATCTGCAAATAGTGAGAGTTTTACTTCTTCTTTTCCAATTTGGATTCCTTTTATGTCTTTTTCTGCTCTGATTGCTGTGGCCAAAACTTCCAAAACTATGTTGAATAGTAATGGTGAAAGTGGGCACCCTTGTCTTGTTCCTGACTTTAGAGGAAATGCTTTCAATTTTTCACCATTGAGGATAATGTTTGCTGTGGGTTTGTCATATATAGCTTTTATTATGTTGAGGTATGTTCCTTCTATTCCTGCTTTCTGGAGAGTTTTTTTTTTTATCATAAATGGGTGTTGAATTTTGTCTAAGGCTTTCTCTGCATCTATTGAGATAATCATATGGCTTGTATTTTTCAATTTGTTAATGTGGTGTATTACATTGATTGATTTGTGGATATTGAAGAATCCTTGCATCCCTGGGATAAAGCCCACTTGGCCATGGTGTATGATCTTTTTAATGTGTTGTTGGATTCTGATTGCTAGAATTTTGTTAAGGATTTTTGCATCTATATTCATCAGTGATATTGGCCTGTAGTTTTCTTTTTTTGTGGGATCTTTGTCAGGTTTTGGTATTAGGGTGATGGTGGCCTCATAGAATGAGTTTGGAAGTTTACCTTCCTCTGCAATTTTCTGGAAGAGTTTGAGCAGGATAGGTGTTAGCTCTTCTCTAAATTTTTGGTAGAATTCAGCTGTGAAGCTGTCTGGACCTGGGCTTTTGTTTGCTGGAAGATTTTTGATTACAGTTTCAATTTCCGTGCTTGTGATGGGTCTGTTAAGGTTTTCTATTTCTTCCTGGTCGAGTTTTGGAAAGTTGTACTTTTCTAAGAATTTGTCCATTTCTTCCTCGTTGTCCATTTTATTGGCATATAATTGTTGATAATAGTCTCTTATGATCCTTTGTATTTCTGTGTTGTCTGTTGTGATCTCTCCATTTTCGTTTCTAATTTTATTGATTTGATTTTTCTCCCTTTGTTTCTTGATGAGTCTGGCTAATGGTTTATCAATTTTATTTATCCTTTCAAAGAACCAGCTTTTGGCTTTGTTGATTTTTGCTATGGTCTCTTTTGTTTCTTTTGCATTTATTTCTGCTCTAATTTTTAAGATTTCTTTCCTTCTACTAACCCTGGGGTTCTTCATTTCTTCCTTTTCTAGTTGCTTTAGGTGTAGAGTTAGGTTGTTTATTTGACTTTTTTCTTGTTTCTTGAGGTGTGCCTGTATTGCTATGAACTTTCCCCTTAGGACTGCTTTTACTGTGTCCCACAGGTTTTGGGTTGTTGTGTTTTCATTTTCATTCATTTCTATGCAAATTTTGATTTCTTTTTTGATTTCTTCTGTGATTTGTTGGTTATTCAGCAGGGTGTTGTTCATCCTCCATATGTTGGAATTTTTAATAGTTTTTCTCCTGTAATTGAGATCTAATCTTACTGCATTGTGGTCAGAAAAGATGCTTGGAATGATTTCTATTTTTTTGAATTTACCAAGGCTAGCTTTATGGCCCAGGATGTGATCTATCCTGGACAATTTTCCGTGTGCACTTGAGAAAAAGGTGAAATTCATTGTTTTGGGATGAAATGTCCTATAGATATCAATTAGGTCTAACTGGTGTATTGTATCGTTTAAAGTTTGTGTTTCCTTGTTAATTTTCTGTTTAGTTGATCTATCCATAGGTGTGAGTGGGGTATTAAAGTCTCCCACTATTATTGTGTTATTGTTAATTTCTCCTTTCATACTTGTTAGCATTTGTCTTACATACTGCGGCGCTCCCGTGTTGGGTGCGTATATATTTATAATTGTTATATCTTCTTCTTGGATTGATCCTTTGATCATTATGTAGTGACCTTCTTTGTCTCTTTTCACAGCCTTTGTTTTAAAGTCTATTTTATCTGATATGAGTATTGCTACTCCTGCTTTCTTTTGGTCCCTATTTGCATGGAAAATCTTTTTCCAGCCCTTCACTTTCAGTCTGTATGTGTCCCCTGTTTTGAGGTGGGTCTCCTGTAGACAACATATGTAGGGGTCTTGTTTTTGTATCCATTCAGCCAGTCTTTGTCTATTGGTTGGGGCATTCAACCCATTTACGTTTAAGGTAATTACTGATAAGTATGATCCCGTTGCCATTTACTTTATTGTTTGGGGTTCGAATTTATACACCATTTTTGTGTTTCCTGTCTAGAGAATATCCTTTAGTATTTGTTGGAGAGCTGGTTTGGTGGTGCAGAATTCTCTCAGCTTTTGCTTGTCTGAGAAGCTTTTGATTTCTCCTTCATACTTGAATGAAATCCTTGCTGGGTACAATAATCTGGGCTGTAGGTTATTTTCTTTCATCATTTTAAGTATGTCTTGCCATTCCCTCCTGGCTTGAAGAGTTTCTATTGAAAGATCAGCTGTTATCCTTATGGGAATTCCCTTGTGTGTTATTTGTTGTTTTTCCCTTGCTGCTTTTAATATTTGTTCTTTGTATTTGATCTTTGTTAATTTGATTAATATGTGTCTTGGGGTGTTTCGCCTTGGGTTTATCCTGTTTGGGATTCTCTGGGTTTCTTGGACTTGGGTGCTTATTTCCTTCCCCAGTTTAGGGAAGTTTTCAACTATTATCTCCTCAAGTATTTTCTCATGGTCTTTCTTTTTGTCTTCTTCTTCTGGAACCCCTATGATTCGAATGTTGTAGCGTTTAATATTGTCCTGGAGGTCTCTGAGATTGTCCTCATTTCTTTTAATTCGTTTTTCTTTTATTCTCTCTGATTCATTTATTTCTACCATTCTATCTTCTAATTCACTAATCCTATCTTCTGCCTCTGTTATTCTACTATTTGTTGCCTCCAGAGTGTTTTTAATTTCATTTATTGCATTATTCATTATATATTGACTCTTTTTTATTTCTTCTAGGTCCTTGTTAAACCTTTCTTGCATCTTCTCAATCCTTGTCTCCAAGCTATTTATCTGTGATTCCATTTTAATTTCAAGATTTTGGATCAATTTCACTATCATTATTCGGAATTCTTTATCAGGAAGATTCCCTATCTCTTCCTCTTTTGTTTGGTTTGGTGGGCATTTATCCTGTTCCTTTATCTGCTGGCTATTCCTCTGTCTCTTCATCTTGTTTAAATTGCTGAGTTTGGGGTGTCCTTTCGTATTCTGGCAGTTTGTGGAGTTCTCTTTATTGTGGCTTTTCCTCGCTGTGTGTGGGTTTGTACAGGTGGCTTGTCAAGGTTTCCTGGTTAGGGAAGCTTGTGTCGGTGTTCTGATGGGTGGAGCTGTATTTCTTCTCTTTGTTCAGTCGCGCTGTGGGGAGGGAGGGAGGGATGCTGCAAACAAATAACACTGGCGTGCGCTCGCAGTGCCTCAGCCACACTGGGTCTGCCCCCGCTCACGGCGCGTGTAGCCTCCCTGCCCACACTGCTCGGGCTCTAGGTTGTTCTGCCGGGAACAATCCGAGGCTGGCCCTGGGTTGCATGTACCTCCCAGGTCCAAGCCGCTCAGGTTCAGGCACTCGGGCAGTCCTCAGAGGCACAGACTCAGTTGGGCCTGAGTTTTGTGCTCTTCCCAGGTCCGAGCAGCTCAAGTGATGAGGTGTTTGGCGAGCGCCAATGCTGCGACTTATCGCCTCCCCGCCACTCGGTTATCTGGGTGTAAAAGTGTAAAACCGGCGCACCTTCTCAGGCAGATGTTAACCGTCCAGACCCCCAAAAAGTTTAGTTAGCAAAGAAGCCTGCTTACAGTTTTATAGATAATGTCTCTCTGGGGCTGCGATTGCCCCCTTCCGGCTCTGGCTGCCTGTCACCGGTGGGGGAAGGTCTGCAGCCGGCTATCTCTGTTCAATTCTTTGTTCCGTGCGCGGGCCTGGCGGTCTTAGGTTAGGGCTGGCTTTTCGCGTGGTAGATATCCCACAGTCTGGTTTGCTAGCCCAAATTATTTCGCTCAGATAGTGCTCAGGGTATTCAGGCCAGATTCTTACTCTAAGCGGTGCAGCCCGCGCTGCGCCTCCCTGCCCAGCCCCCGCTTGCTAATGGCGCATGCAGGCGTCTGCGCTGCTTCTCCGCTGGGGGAGTTACCGTAGGACTCGCAATCTTCGAGTTTTAATTGTTTATTTATTTTTTCTTCCTGTTATGTTGCCCTCTGTGCTTCCAAAGCTCGGCACAGATTTGGCAGTGAGAAGGTTTCCTGGTGTTTGGAAACTTCTCTCTTTTTAAGACTCCCTTCCCGGGACGGAACTCTGTCCCTCCCTCTTTTGTCTCTTTTTTTGTCTTTTATATTTTTTCCTACCTCCTTTCGAAGAGTTGGATTGCTTTTCTGGGTGCCTGATGTCCTCTGCCGGCATTCAGAAGTTGTTTTGTGGAATTTACTCGATGTTTAAATGCTCTTTTGATGAATTTGTGGGGGAGAAAGTGTTCTCCCCGTCCTACTCCTCCGCCATCTTGGCTCCTCCCACCCCCCCCCCCCCATTTTTACTTTTAAATACGTTATTCCAGTACATTTTAGCCTTTCATTTAAATCTGATTATTAGCCTTTGGCCATGTCTTTTTATATTCTATTTCATATATGAGTGTTCTAGAAATTTAAAAAAGTGTATACCTAAGTTTTCATATTCTACTCAGAATGAATATTCTACCATTTGAAGTAAAACATAGAACTCTTACATCCATATATGTATCTTTCCTTTTTTGCATGCATCACCTCTACACATATTAAGAACCACACAATGTTAAAATTATTTCACTTAATAGTCATACATATTTTTGAAAATTTAAAATTGGAAGGGGGGCGGTCCTGAGATGGCAGAAGAATAGGATTGGGAGACCACTTTCTCCCCTACAAATTCATCGAAAGATCATTTGAACGCTGAGTAAATTCCACAAAACAACTTCTGAATGCTGGCAGAGGACACCAGGCACCCAGAAAGGTAGCCCATTGTCTTCAAAAGAAGATAGGACAAAATATAAAAGATAAAAAGTGAGGCAAAAGAGTTAGGGACAGGGACCTGTCTCGGGAGGGAGTCTTAAAAGAGGAGAAGTTTCCAAACACCAGGAAACCCTCTCACTGGTGGGTCTGTGGGGAGTTTTGGAATCACAGAGGACAACATAACTGGGAGGAAAAATAAATAAATAAATAATTTAATAAATAAACCCCACAGATTACGTGCCTAATGGCAACTCCCAGCAGAGAAGCCCAGATGCTCCCATCCATCACCAGCAAGCGGGGGCTGATCAGAGAGGTGCAGGCTACATTCCTTAGGGTAGGGACTAGGCCTGAATGCCCTGAGGGCAATCTGAGGGAGCTAACATGAGCTAGCAACACAAACTGTGGGATGGCCAGAGAGAGAGAGAGAAGAGAGAGAGAGTGTGAACTTTCCTTTGAAAAGCTCTAACCCAAGGCATATGGCACCCCACTCCAATACTCTTGCCTGGAAAATCCCATGGACGGAGAAGCCTGGTTGGCTGCAGTCCATGGGGTCACTAAGAGTCCGACACGACGGAGCGACTTCACTTTCACTTTTCATTTGCATGCATTGGAGAAGGAAATGGCAACCCACTCCAGTGTTTTTGCCTGGAGAATCCCAGGGACGGGGGAGCCTGGTGGGCTGCCGTCTATGGGGTCGCACAGAGTCGGACACGACTGAAGCGACTTAGCAGCAGCAGCAACCCAAGACATGCCGGCCCACTCACAGAACAAAAGACTGAAGGAATACCAAAAGAGAGGTAGCCGGCTGCATACCGGCCCATCCCCCACCAGAGGCAGAGAGGCAGGCAGCAACAGCCAGAGCCAGAAGGCAAAGGGCAAACTCGGCTCCAGAGATGGCATCCTTTACCAAACTGTGAGCAGGCTCCCAGTTGCTAACCAAGTCTTCCTGGGATCTTGGACGGTTGACATCCCCTGGGAGGGTCGCAGCCAGAGATCAGCTGCCTGGGGAGAGTGCACTTGCCAAGCACCTGGTCGACTGAGCTGCTTGCACTTGGGAAGGGCACAAAACGTAGGCCCAACCAAGTCTGCACCTTTGTGGAGTACCCGAGAACCTGAACCTGAGCGGCTTAGACCTGGGAAGTACACACAACCCAGGGCCCACTTTAGACAGCTCCCCTGCAGAGCAACCTGGAGCCTGAGCAATGTAGACTGGGAAAGCACACACGCCATGAGCCAGGCCAAACCCAGTGTGGTCAAGACACTGTGAGCACACTGCGAGCATTCCCCACACATGCCAGTGATATTTGTTTGCAGTGTTTGCTTCCCTGGTGGCTCAGAGGTTAAAGCATCTGCCTGCAATGTGGGAGATCTGGGTTTAATCCCTGGGTCGGGAAGATCCCCTGGAGAAGGAAATGGCAACCCACTCCAGTATTCTTGCCTGGAGAATCCCGTGGATGGAAGAGCCTGGTGGGCTACAGTCCATGGGGTCGCAAAGAGTCGGACACGACTGAGCGACTTCACATTCACTTTTCCCTCCCCAGAGCAGGACTGAACAAATGAGCCTAAAAAAGTGTCCACCACCGCCCCCTTGTGTCAGGATGGAAATTAGACACTGAAGAGACAGATGAAGCCAAAATAAACAGATGGAACTGCTTTGAAGTGACAGGTGCAACAGATTAAAACCCTGTAGTTAGCACCGACTACATTGGAAGGGGCCTATGGACATTGAGAAGTAAAAGCTGGAACAAAGAACTACCTGAAACTGAACTGACCCCACACTGCCTGCAACATCTCCAGAGAAATTCCTAGATATATTTTTACTATTATCATTTAAAAAAATTTTAAGTCCTTTGTTACTCCTTCAATTTCCATTTTTATAACCTTGCAAAAAAGAAAGATTCTACTTTTAAAGCAAATTTCATATATATTTTTTATAATTTTTGTGATTTTGTTCCTTTTTTTAAAATATTGTATTTTTGAGGGTCTAACCTGTACTCTAGATTTTTAATCTTTGCTTTTTGGTACTTGTTATCAATTTTGTACCTTTAAGAATGCAATCTTCAGTACCCATTTTTACTTAGGAGTGTGATTACTGGCTTGATTGCCCTCTCAGCCTTTTGACTCTCCTTTTTCTCTCCTAGGTCACCTCTATCTCCTCCCACCCCTTCTCTTCTCTGTCCAACTCTTTGAATTTCTTTGGGTATTCCAGGCTGTGGAGAACACTTAGGAAACTGATTACTGGCTAGATCGGTCTCTCTCCTTTTGACTTCCCTCTTCTCCTCCTGGTCACCTCTATTTACTGCCCCCCCCCCACCCCCCCGCCACCTCTTCTCTTCTTTATGTAACTCTGTGAACCTCTCTGGGTGTTCCAGGCTGTGGAGAGCACATAGGGATTTGATTAGTGGCTAGATTGCTCTCTTTCCTTTTGATTCCCTCTCTTCTCCTCCTGGTCACCTCTATCTCCCTCCTTCCTCTTCTCTTCTCCATGTAACTCAGGGAACCTTTCTCAGTGTCTTTCACTGTGGAGACTCCTTTCTCCATTAACCTAGATGTTTTATCATCGGTGCTGTATGGATGGAGAAGTCTTGAGGCTACTGTAAGAATAAGACTGAAAACCAGAGGCAGGAGGCTTAATCCAAGTCCTGAGAACACCTGAGAACTCCTGACTCCAGGGAACATTAATTGATAGGAGCTCATCAAACGCCTCCATACCTACACTGAAACCAAGGACCACCCAAGGGCCAAGAAATTCCAGAGCAAGACATACCATGCAAATTCTCCAGCAACACAGGAACATAGCCCTGAGCTTCAACATAAGGCTGCCCAACGTCACACCAAACCCATAGACATGTCAAAACTCATTACTGGACACTTCATTGCACTTCAGAGAGAAGAAATCCAGCCCCATCCACCAGAACACTGACACAAGCTTCCCTAGCCAGCAAACCTTGAAAAGCCACCTGTACAACTGGAACCACAGGGAGGAATCTCCACAATAAAGAGGAAACACAAACTGCCAGGATACGGAAAGGCCACCCCAAACAAAGCAATATACATAAGATGAAAAGGCAGAGAAATATGCAACAGGTAAAAGAGTAGGATAAATGCCCACCAAATCAAACAAAAGAGGAAGAGATAGGGAATCTACCTGATAAAGAATTCTGAATAATGATAGTGAAAACGGTCCAAAATCTTGAAAAAAAAAATGGAGTTACAGATAAATAGCCTGGGGACAGGGATTGAGAAGATGCAAGAAATGTTTAACAAGGACCTAGAAGAAATAAAAAAGAGCCATCAATAATGAATAATGCAATAAATGATATCAAAAACACTCTGGAGGGAACCAACGATAGAATAACTGAGGCAGAAGATAGGATAAATGAGGTGGAAGATAGAATGGTGGAAATAAATGAAGCAGAGAGGAAAGAAAAAAAAAAAAGAATGAAAAGAAACGAGGACAACCTCAGAGACCCAAATGCCCCAACATTCGAAACATAGGAGTCCCAGAAGAAGAAGACTAAAAGAAAGGCCATGAGAAAATACTTGAGGAGATAATAGTTGAAAACTTCCCTAAAATGGGGAAGGAAATAGCCACCCAGGTCCAAGAAACCCAGAGAGTCCCAAACAGGATGAACCCAAGGCGAAACACCCAAGGCACATACTAATCAAATTAACGAAGATCAAACACAAAGAACAAATATTAAAAGCAGCAAGGGAAAAACAACAAATAACACACAAGGGGATTCCCAAAAGTATAACAGCTGGTCTTTCAATAGAAACGCTTCGGGCCAGGAAGGAATGGCAGGACATACTTAAGGTGATGAAACAGAAAAACCTATAACCAGATTACTATACCCAGCAAGGATCTCATTCAAATATGAAGGAGAAATCAAAAGCCTTACAGACAAGAAAAAGTGGAGAGAATTCAGCACCACCAAACCAGCTCTTCAAAAATGCTAAAGGATCTTCTCTAGACAGGAAACACAAAAAGGCTGTATAAACTCAAACCTAAAACAAGAAAGTAAATGGCAATGGGATCAT
Source organism: Bos indicus (assembly GCF_029378745.1). Taxonomy (NCBI): domain Eukaryota; kingdom Metazoa; phylum Chordata; class Mammalia; order Artiodactyla; family Bovidae; genus Bos; species Bos indicus. The sequence continues at coordinate 28,069,685 of NC_091782.1, read as the reverse complement.
GTTATCAATAATTACCTTAAATGTAAATGGGTTGAATGGCCAAACCATAAGACAAAGCTTGGCTGAATGGATACAAAAACAAGACCCCTATATATGCTGTCTACAAAAGACCCATCTCAAAACAAGGGACACATACAGACTGAAAGTGAAGGGCTAGAAAAACATATTTCACACAAACTGAGACCAAAAGAAAGCAGGAGTAGCAATACTCATATCAGATAAAATAGACTTTGAAATAAAGGCTGTGAAAAGAGACAAAGAAGGAGACTACAAAATGATCAAAGGATCAATCGAAGAACAAGATATAACAATTATAAATATATATGCACCTAACATAGGAGCACTGCAATATGTAAGGCAAATGCTGACAAGTATGAAAGGGGAAATTAACAGTCACACAATAACAGTGGGAGACTTTAATACCCCACTCAAACCTATGGATAGATCAACTAAACAGAAAATTAGCAAGGAAACACAAACTTTAAATGATACAATAGAACAGTTAGACCTAAAGGATATCTATAGGACATTCCACCCCAAAACAATGAATTTCACCTTTTTCTCAAGTGCACACGGAACCTTCTCCAGGATAGATCACATCCTGGGCCATAAATCTGGCCTTGGTAATTTAAAAAAACCTTGAAATCATTCCAAGCATCTTTTCTGAACACAATGCAGTAAGATTAGATATCAACTACAGGAAAAAAACTATTAAAAATTCCAACATATGGAGGATAAACAACACGCTTCTAAATAACAAACAAATCACAGAGGAAATCAAAAAAGAAATCAAAATATTCATAGAAATGAATGAAAATGAAAACACAACAACCCAAACCTATGGGACTCAGTAAAAGCAGTGATAAGGGGAAGGTTCAAAGCAATACAAGCTTACCTCAAGAAACAAAAAAAAGGTCAAATAAATAACCTAACTCTACACCTAAAGCTTGGATTAAAGCTCAACATTCAGGAAACTAAGTTCATGGCATCTGGTCCCATCACTTCATGGGAAATAGATGGGGAAACAGTGGAAACAATGGCAGACTTTATTTTTTTCAGCTCCAAAATCACTGCAGATGGTGATTGGAGCCATGAAATTTAAAGACGCTTACTCCTTGGAAGGAAAGTTATGACCAACCTAGATAGCATGTTGAAAAGCAGAGACATTACTTTGCCAACAAAGGTCCAGCTAGTCAAGGCTATGGTTTTTCCAGTGGTCATGTATGGATGTGAGAGTTGGACTGTGAAGAAAGCTGAGTGCTAAAGAATTGATGCTTTTGAATTGTGGTGCTGGAGAAGACTCCTGAGAGTCCCTTGGACTGCAAGGAGGTCCAATCAGTCCATCCTAAAGGAGATCAGTCCTGGGTGTTCAATGGAAGGACTGATGCTAAAGCTGAAACTCCAATACTTTGGCCACCTCATGCGAAGAGAGTTGACTCATTGGAAAAGACTCTGATGCTGGGAGGGATTGGGGGCAGGAGGAGAAGGGGACAACAGAGGATGAGGTGGCTGGATGACATCACTGACTCAATGGACATGAGTTTGAGTAAACTCCGGGAGTTGGTGATGGACAGGGAGGCCTGGCATGCTGCGATTCACGTGGTCACAAAGAGTCAGGCACGACTGAGCAACTGAACTGAAATGAAAACCTAGAGCAACTAGAAAAGGAAGAAATGAAGAACCCCCCAGTTAATAAAGTAAAGAAATCATAAAAATTAGGGCAGAAATAAATTCAAAAGAAACAAAAGAGACCATAGCACAAATCAACAAAGCTACAAGCTGGTTCTTTGAGAAGATAATTAAAATAGAAAAACCATTAGCCAGACTCATCAAGGAAAAAGGGAGAAGAATCAAGTCAACAAAATTAGAAATTAAAATGGAGAAATCACAACAGACACCACAGAAACACAAAGGATCATAAGAGACTACTATCAGCAACCATATGCCAATAAAATCGACAACTTGGAAGAAATGGACAAATTCTTAGAAAAGTATAACTTTCCAAAACTGAACCAGGAAAAAATAGAATTTCCTAAAAGACCAATCACAAGCACAGATATCGAAACTGTAATCAGAAATCTTCCAGCAAACAAAAGGCAGGACCAGATGGCTTCACAGCTGAATTCTACCAAAAATTTAGAGAAGAGCTAACACCTATCCTACTCAAACTCTTCCATAAAATTACAGAGGAAGGTGAACTTCTAAAGTTATTCTATGAGGCCACCATCACCCTAATACCAAAACCAGACAAAGATGCCACCAAAAAAGAAAACTATAGGCCAATATCACTGATGAACATAAATGCAAAAATCCTTAACAAAATTTAGCAAACAGAATCCAACAACATATTAAAAATATGATACATTATGACCAAGTGGGCTGTATCCCAGGAATGCAAGGATTCTTTAAAATCCACAAATCAATCAATGTAATACACCGCATTAACAAATTGAAAGATTAAAACAATATGGTTATCTCAATAGATGCAGAGAAGGCCTTTGACAAAATTCAACAACCATTTATGACAAAAGTCCTCCAGAAAGCAGGAATAGAAGGAACATGCTGCTGCTGCTGCTAAGTCGCTTCAGTCATGTCCGACTCTGTGCGACCCCATAGGTGGCAGCCCACCAGGCTCCGCCATCCCTGGGATTCTCCAGGCAAGAATACTGCAGTGGGTTGCCATTTCCGTCTACAGTGTATGAAAGTGAAAAGCGAAAGTGAAGTCACTCACTTGTGTCCAACTCTTCACGACCCCATGGACTGCAGCCTACCAGGCTCCTCCACCCATGGGATTTCCAGGCAAGAGTACTGGAGTGGGTTGCTTTAGAAGGAACATACCTCAATATAATAGAAGCTATATATGACAAATGCACAGCAAACATTATCCTCGATGGTGAAGAATTGAAAGGATTTCCCTTAGGTCAGGAACAGGACAAGGGTGCCCACTCTCACCACTACTATTCAACATAGTTTTGGAAGTTTTGGCCACAGCAATCAGAGCAGAAAAAGAAATAAAAGGAACCCAGATTGGAAAAGAAGAAGTAAAACTGTCAATGCAGATGACAAGATCCTCTCCATAGAAAACAGAAAGACTCCACCAGAAAATTACTAGAGCTAATCACTAAATATAGTAAATTTGCAGAATATAAAATTAACTCACAGAAGTCCCTTGCATTCCTATATACTAACAATGAGAAAACAGAAAGAGAAGTTAAGGAAACAATTACATTCACCATTGCAACGAAAAGAATAAAATACTTAGGAATAAATCTACCTAAAGAAACAAAAGACCTATATATAGAAAACTATAAAACATTGATAAAAGAAATCAAAGATGACACAATAGTTGGAGAAATATACCATATTCATGGATCGGAAGAATCAATGTAGTGAAAATGAGTATACTACCCAAAGCAATCTGTAGATTCAATGCAATCCCTATCAAGCTACCAACAGTATTCTTCACAGAGCTAGAACAAATAATTTCACAATTTGTATGGAAATACAAAATACCTCGAATAACCAAAGCAATCTTGAGAAAGAAGAATGGAACTGGAGGACTCAACCTACCAGACTTCAGGCTCTACTACAAAGCCACAGTCATCAAGACAGTATGGTACTGGCACAAAGACAGAAATATAGATCAATGGAACAAAGTAGAAAGCCCAGAGATAAATCCACGCACCCCACTCCAGTACTTTTGCCTAGAAAATCCCATGGACGGAGGAGCCTGGTAGGCTGTAGTCCATGGGGTCGCTAGAGTCGGACACGACTGAGCCACTTCACTTTCACTTTTATGCATTGGAGAAGGAAATGGCAACCCACTCCAGTGTTCTTGCCTGGAGAATCCCAGGGATGGGAAAGCCTGGTGGGCTGCCATCTATGGGATCTCACAGAGTCGGACACGACTGAAGTGACTTAGCAGCAGCAGCAGCATGGACAACTTATCTTTGACAAAGGAGGCAAGAATATGCAATGGAGAAAAGACAATCTCTTTAACAAGTGGTGCTGGCAAAACTGGTCAACCACTTGTAAAAGAATGAAACTAGAACACTTTCTACACAATACACAAAAATAAACTCAAAATATATTAAAGATCTAAATGTAAGACTAGAAACTATACAACTCCTAGAGGAGAACATAGACAAAACACTCTTCGATGTAAATCACAGCAGGATCATCTATGACCCACCTCCCAGAGTAATGGAAATAAAAGCAACAATAAACAAATGGGACCTAATTAAACTTAAAGGCTTTTGCACAACGAAGGAAACTATAAGCAAGGTGAAAAGACAGCCTTCAGAATGGGAGAAAATAATAGCAAACGAAGCAGCTGACTAAGAATTAATCTCAAAAATACATAAGCAGCTTCTGCAGCTCAACTGGACAAAAATAGATGGGCCAATCAAAAAACGGTCCAAAGAACTAAACAGACATTTCTCCAAAGAAGACATAGAGATGGATAACAAACACATGAAAAAATGCTCAACATCACTCATTATCAGAGAAATGCAAATCAAAACCACAATGAGGTACGATCTCACGCCGGTCAGAATGGCTGCTATCAAAACGTCTACAAGCAATAAATGCTGGAGATGGTGTGGAGAAAAGGGAACCCTCTTACACTGTTGGTTGGAATGCAAACTAGTACAGCCACTATGGAGAACAGTGTGGAGATTCCTTAAAAAACTGGAAATAGAAGTGCCATACGACCCAGCAATCCTACTGCTGGGCATATACACCAAGGAAACGAGAATTGAAAGAGACACATGTACCCCAATGTTCACCTCAGCACTGTCTACAATAGCCAGGACATGGAAACAACCTAGATGTCCATCGGCAGAGGAATGGATAAGAAAGCTGTGGTACCTATACACAATGGAATATTACTCAATCATTAAAAAGAATACATTTGAATCAGTTCTAATGAGGTGGATGAATCTGAAGCCTATTGTACAGAGTGAAATCAGTAAGAAAAACACCAATACAGTATAGTAATGCATGTATATGGAATTTAGAAAGATGGTAATAATGACCCTATAAGTGAAACAGCAAAAGAGACACAGATGTATAGAACAGTCTTTTGGACTCTGTGGGAGAAGGCGAGGGTGGCATGATTTGAGAGAATAGCACTGGAACCTGTATATTATCATGTGTGAAACATATCGCCAGTCCAGGTTCGATGGATGAGACAGGGTGCTCAGGGCTGGTGCACTTGGATGACCTTGAGGGATGGGATGGGGAGTGCAGTGGGAGGGGGGTTCAGGAGAGGGAAGACATGTACACCCATGACAGGTTCATGCCAATGTATGGCAAAATCCACTACAATATGGTAAAATAATTAGCCTCCAATTAAAATAAATTAATTAAAAAAGAAAAAAGAAAAAAAAAAGAAAATAATTAGGCCATATCTGGCAAAAATATGTATACACTGGATCACTTGAGGGTATGGTCAAGAGAAGTAGATTAGCAAGTCTTACGTTTTACTCCTGATATCAGTGATAGACAAAGTGTGTAAATCAAAAGGAAAACGTTCTCTCTCTCACCAGGTTGGAAGTCTGAAGCCTTCCCTTAAAAACAGGGACAATATCATGTACAAAACAATGGGCATTCCATCTCAGAAGACACTTTGGAAAGCCCAGGCTAAAGAAAGCTTTCTATTAAATGGAGAAAACCACATTCTTTTAAGTCTAATCCCATTCATGTCAACAAGCTTATGATGAAAATTTGGTAGTTGTTTGGAAGATAGAAGCCCAAGAATATACCAAAGGAAGAAACAAAACAAAGAAAAATATTTCTAGGAAATATATTCATTAAAAAGTCAGAAAGAAGTTACTCATTTAATACTGAAGTAATTATGAAAGGTCTTGGCTGATTCATGATGTATGGCAAAAACCACCACAATATTGTAATTATCCTCCAATTAAAATAAATTAATTGATTAAAGAAAGAAAAAACTCATGTAGATGTCAAAGAACTCCAGCAAACAAAAAAGGAAATATTTCGAATGTTCTCACTTTATGTAAAATTGGTAGGAAGAATGTATTTTAAGGAAAAAAACATAAACAAAAACAACCCCCTGCTCAAAAAACAAAGAAAGAAAAATACAGTAAGGAAGCACTTGGAAAAGTTAAGAAAGGGAATCAATTTCTCAACTGACTTAATAAAAGAACCATGTGAAATGTGTAGGTAGGATGAAAACCAGGATTTCATATCAAACATGTTTCATTTTTGGAGAGTTTTACAGGATATAAGTATTTCAAATTTAGACCAAGATACCTGTTTAATAGCTAGTGGAGGTGATGGAATTCCAGTTGAGCTATTTCAAATCCCGAAAGATGATGCTGTGAAAGTGCTGCACTCAATATGCCAGCAAATTTGGAAAACTCAGCAGTGGCCACAGGACTGGAAAAGATCAGTTTTCATTCCAATCCCAAAGAAAAGCAATACCAAAGAATGCTCAAACTACTTCACAATTGCACTCATCTCACATGCTAGTAAAGTAATGCTCAAAATTCTCCAAGCCAGGTTTCAGCAATACGTGAACAGTGAACTTCCTGATGTTCAAACTGGTTTTAGAAAACACAGAGGAACCAGAGATCAAATTGCCAACATCCGCTGGATCATGGAAAAAGCAAGAAAGTTTCAGAAAAGCATCTATTTCTGCTTTATTGACTGTGGAAAGCCTTTGACTGTGTGGATCACAATAAACTGTGGAAAATTCTGAAAGAGATGGGAATACCAGACCACCTGACCTGCCTCTTGAGAAATCTGTATGCAGGTCAGGAAACAACAGTTAGAACTGGACATGAAACAAAAGACTGCTTCCAAATAGGAAAAGGAGTACGTCAAGGCTGTATATTTTCACCCTGCTTATTTAAATTATGTGCAGAGTACATCATGAGAAATGCTGGTCTGGAAGAAGCACAAGCTGGAATCAAAATTGCCGGGAGAAATATCAATAACCTCATCTATGCAGATGACACCACCCTTATGGCAGAAAGTGAAGAGGAACTAAAAATCCCCTTGATGAAAGTGAAAGTGGAGAGTGAAAAAGTTGGCTTAAAGCTCAACATTCAGAAAATGAAGATCATGGCATCTGGTCCTATCACTTCATGGGAAATAGATGGGGAAACAGTGTCATACTTTATTTTTCTGGGCTCCAAAATCACTGCAGATGGTGACTGCAGCCATAAAATTAAAAGATGCTTACTTTTGGAAGGAAAGTTATGACCAACCTAGATAGCATTTTGAAAAGCAGAGACTTTGCCAACAAAGGTCTGTCTAGTCAAGGCTATGGTTTTTCCTGTGGTCATGTATGCATGTGAGAGTTGGACTGTGAAGAAGGCTGAGCACCGAAGAATTGATGCTTTTGAACTGTGGTGTTGGAGAAGACTCTTGAGGGTCCCTTGGAGTGCAAGAACATCCACCAGTCCATTCTGAAGGAGATCAGCCCTGGGTGTTCTTTGGAAGGAATGATGCTAAAGCTGAAACTCCAGTACTTTGGCCACCTCATGCGAAGAGTTGACTCATTGGAAAAGACTCTGATGCTGGGAGGGATTGGGGACAGGAGGAGAAGGGGACGACAGAGGATGAGATGGCTGGATGGCATCGCTGACTTAATGGATGTGAGTCTGAGTGAACTCCAGGTGTTGGTGATGGACAGGGAGGCCTAGCGTACTGTGATTCATGGGATTGCAAAGAGTCGGACAGGACTGAGCAAGTGAACTGAACTGAGCCATACATGACCACAGGAAAAACCATAGACTTGACTAGACGGACCTTTGTTGGCAAAGTAACATCTCTGCTTTTCAACATGCTATCTAGGTTGGTCATAACTTTCCTTCCAAAATTAAACGTCTTTTATAATAAAATAATTTTGCAACAATAATTTTATTTTGGTAGTAGTTTACAGAAACTGATTTTTAGTTTTCAAATAGATTTTTAGTTTTTTTTTTAGTTTTGGTTTCTGATTGTTTACACTTAATAAAACTGGTATAAATTAGTGGTCAATAGAAGGACTTCCAAATTAGCTTTGAAAGCCCATACTTTCTTATTTTATCATTTACTTCAGAAAGTAAAAAAATTGAATGACATGGTTCTAACCAAATTCTTTCCATACTTTTCCACTTTCATTATCAAGAATTTTCAGCAAACAAATCTTTTACAAACAGAAAATAAATGGAAAAATTGATGTAGATGACTGATTTGTGTATTTGGGGCAAATATAATCTTCAGCACTGAGTCAATGGTGGAAAACAAATGCTGTGATTATACCATATAATCAAAGCAAAGTGTGAGAAGACTGTACTTTAAGCACTAATTTTATCTCTTTCTATAATGTGACTCTGGGCTATATTGAAGTCACTTATAAAGCTTTCGTATAAATTTCAAGAGATTAGCTCATTTATAGAAATTGACATTTTGTTAAAAGACAGTGTTTGGGAGTCCTTGTGATTTATAGGTTTCAAGGTGTTTGCACTGTGCACACTGTTCCTTGTCCTACTTTTGGAGGAAAGCTCCCTGGCAGTGTTAATCCACTGTGTGGTCTTTCCCACATCTCTCCTGTGCTCACTAGACTAAAATATCTATTAATACTCACCTCTGCCTCTCAAGTTATAACCTTCCTAAATTTAGATGTCTTTTAGGATATACTTCCTAACTTAAAAAGGGGGAGAATAATGTAATCTCATATACATTACTGTGAGGAAAAACTCATCCTTCCAAAGCAAATAGGGTAGAAGAGGAAAAGAAAAGAGATGTTATGTGGAAATGAAGAGAGATCGAAATTGAAAAAACCTATCTTGAGGAAAACTGACAGGTCAGAACTTTACTCAAATCTGACACATAACTTGATGCTAAAATTCTGTTCACAGAAGGGCCTTGCCTTCTTGATATAGATAGAAATATGAAAGAGGTAATAATGGCATGAACTGAATTGCAAATGACACTAGGTAACTGAGTTGAAAGTTAAGATATGGACATAAAATCATGTAAAAACATGTCACTGTTTGACATTTGGCAGTTGATCAGCAGAAGTTTCAATATTAAGAGTTTCAAAGATACAGGAAATAGAGAAGAGAATAGCAAAGTACAAAACGGAAAACTTATTGGTACTTGCCTCTTTCCTGTTCACTCTTCCCTGAAAAATAAAAGGAAGAAATAAAAATTAATTCCAAATAAAAGCATATTGTTGGGAAAAAAGGAGAACAAAAATTGGGATTCCTTTCATAGTTTACTCCGTGGTACAACTTGACCCATATTTGTGAAAACTGGAGCCATAAGGTTGCAAAGGATACCTCATCAGTCAGAGACAGTGTCATTTTACATCATTCTACCCCTTAGTGCAAAAGAAACTAAATTAGGAAATGAAACCATTAAGGAGAGTTAGGGTGGGAATTCTTTTGGGATGTACAATATCAGCCATTCTTCTTTCATTGGGACATTCTTTTTCACTTTAAAATGGAAATGTACACACATGCACAAGACAGGTACTTATTAAATAGTGAGGAAGAATACAGAGAAGGCATGTATTTGTGCCAAACTGAATTTGTCACCATAGTCGTGTGAGATTTATTATATTCATTGTTATTGTTCAGTCGGTAAGTCATGTCTGACTCTTTGCAATCCCATGAACGCCAGGCTTCTCTGTCCATCACTATCTCCCCGAGTTTGCTCAAACTCAAGTCCATTGAATCAGTGATGCCATGCAACCGTCTCATCCTCTGTTTCTCCCTTCTCCTCTTGCCCTCAATTTTTCCCAGCATCACAGTCTCTTCCAGTGAGTCAGCTCTTTGCATCAGGTGGCCAAAATACTGAAGCTTCAGCTTCAGCATCAGTCCTTCCAGTGAATATTCAGGATTGATTACCTTTTGGATTGGCTGGTTTGATCTATTTGCAGACCAAGGGACTCTCAGCAGTCTTCTCCAGCACCACAGTTTGAAAGCGTCATTTCTTTGGTGCTCAGCTTTCTTTATGGTCCAGTTCTCACATCCATACATGACTACTGGAAAAATCATAACCTTGACTATATAGACCTTTGTCAGTACACTGATGCCTCTGCTTTTTAATACACTGTCTAGGTTTGACATAGTTAATTTATATTAGCTATATTCATTAAAGTCGTATATTTCTAAGATACATTCCTCCAAAGCAAGAATGTAATTTGAATTGTTATAAGAAAGGAAGAATATTAAAGTTTGAATGAATCTATTAGGTTTTCTTTTGAAAGCTTGCAAGACAATAGTGCTTGTGTCCTTTACTTAATGTTTTCAGTATGGAGAGATATTTTTTAACTTCATTTAAGATACACAATTCTTCCAAAAATATTTAATGAGATTTGTGGCTGATGTTTTGATAATTATGTAAATAAATTGCAAATCAATAAAATTAAAAATGAAAATGGAGAGATCACAACAGACAACACAGAAATACAAAGGATCATAAGAGACTACTATCAGCAACTATATGCCAATAAAATGGACAACATGGAAGAAATGGACAAATTCTTAGAAAAGTACAACTTTCCAAAACTGAACCAGGAAGAAATAGAAAATCTTAACAGACCCATCACAAGCACAGAAATTGAAACTGTAATCAGAAATCTTCCAGTAAACAAAAGCCCAGGTCCAGATGGCTTCACAGCTGAATTCTACCAAAAAATTTAGAGAAGACCTAACACCTATCCTACTCAAACTCTTCCAGAAAATTGCAGAGGAAGGTAAACTTCCAAACTCATTCTATGAGGCCAGCATCACCCTAATACCAAAACCTGACAAAGATGCCACAAAAAAAGAAAACTACAGGCCAATATCACTGTTGAACATAGATGCAAAAATTCTTAACAAAATTCTATCAATCAGAATCCACCAACACATTAAAAAGATCATACACCATGACCAAGTGGGCTTTATCCCAGGGATGCAAGGATTCTTCAATATCTGCAAATCAGTCAATGTAATACACCACATTAACAAATTGAAAAATAAAAACCATATGATTATCTCAATAGATGCAGAGAAAGCCTTTGACAAAATTCAAGATCCATTTATGATAAAAACTCTCCAGAAAGCAGGAATAGAAGGAACATACCTCAACATAATAAAAGCTATATATGACAAACCCACAGCAAACATTATCCTCAACAGTGGAAAGTTGAAACATTTCCTCTAAAGTCAGGAACAAGACAAGGGTGCCCACTTTCACCACTACTATTCAACATAGTTTTGGAAGTTTTGGCCACAGCAATCAGAGCAGAAAAAGAAATAAAAGGAATCCGAGTTGGAAAAGAAGAAGTAAAACTCTCACTGTTTGCAGATGTCATGATCCTCTACATAGAAAACCCTAAAGACTCCACCAGAAAATTACTAGAGCTAATCAGTGAATATAGTAAAGTTGCAGGATATAAAATCAACACACAGAAATCCCTTGCATTCCTATACACTAATAATGAGAAAATAGAAAGAGAAATTAAGGAAACAATTCCATCACCATTGCAAGGGAAAGAATAAAATACTTAGGAATATATCTACCTAAAGAAACAAAAGACCTATAATTAGAAAACTATAAAACACTGGTGAAAGAAATCAAAGAGGACACTAATTGATGTAGAAATATACCATGTTCATGGGTCGGAAGAATTAACACAGTGAAAATGAGTATACTTATACTACCCAAAGCAATTTATAGATTCAATGCAACCCTAATCAAGCTACCAATGGTATTCTTCACAGAGCTAGAACGAATAATTTCACAATTTGTATGAAAATACAAAAAACCTCGAAGCCAAAGCAATCTTGAGAAAGAAGAATGGAATTGGAGGAATCGCCTGCCTGACTTCAGGCTCTACTAAAAGCCACAGTCATCAAGACAGTATGGTACTGACACAAAGACAGAAATATAGATCAATGGAACAAAATAGAAAGCCCAGAGATAAATCCATGCACATATGGACACCTTATCTTTGACAAAAGAGGTAAGAATATACAATGGATTAAAGACAATCTCTTTAACAAGTGGTGCTGGGAAAACTGGTCAACTACTTGTAAAAGAATAAAACTAGAACACTTTCTAACACCATACACAAAAATAAACTCAAAACGGATTAAAGATCTAAACGTAAGACCAGAAACGATAAAACTTCCAGAGGAGAACATAGGCAAAACACTCTCCAACATACATCACAGCAGGATCCTCTATGACCCATCTCCCAAAATATTGGAAATAAAAGCAAAAATAAACAAATGGGACCTAATTAAAATTAAAAGCTTCTGCACAACAAAGAAAACTATAAGCAAGGTGCAAAGACAGCCTTCAGAATGGGAGAAAATAATAACAAATGAAGCAACTGACAAACAACTAATCTCAAAAATATACAAGCAACTCCTACAGCTCAATTCCAGAAAAATAAATGACCCAATCAAAAAATCGGCCAAAGAACTAAATAGACATTTCTCCAAAGAAGACCTACAGATGGCTAACAAACACATGAAAAGATGCTCAACATCACTCATTATCAGAGAAATGCAAATCAAAACCACTATGAGGTACCATTTCACACCAGTCAGAATGGCTGTGATCCAAGAATTTACAAGTAATAAATGCTGGAGAGAGTGTGGAGAAAAGGGAACCCTCTTACACTGTTGGTGGGAATGCAAACTAGTCCAGCCACTATGGAGAACAGTGTGGAGATTCCTTAAAAAACTGGAAATAGAACTGCCTTATGATCCAGCAATCCCACTGCTGGGCATACACACTGAAGAAACCAGAAGGGAAAGAGACACGTGTACCCCAATGTTCATTGCAGCACTGTTTATAATAGCCAGGACATGGAAGCAACCTAGATGCCCATGAGCAGATGAATGGATAAGAAAGCAGTGGTACATATACAGAATGGAGTATTACTCAGCCACTAAAAAGAATACATTTGAATCAGTTCTAATGAGGTGGATGAAACTGGAGCCTATTATACAGAGTGAAGTAAGCCAGAAAGATAAACACCAATACAGTATACTAATGCATATATATGGAATTTAGAAAGATGGTAACAATAACCCTGTATATGAGACTTCAAAAGAGACACTGATGTACAGAACAGTCTTTTGGACTCTGTGGGAGAGGGAGAGGGTGGGATGATTTGGAGAATGGCATTGAAACATATAAAATATCATATATGAAACGAGTCGCCAGTCCAGGTTCGATGCACGATACTGGATGCTTAGGGCTAGTGCACTGGGATGACCCAGAGGGATGGTACGGGGAGGGGGGAGGGAGGAGGGAGGAGGGTTCAGGATGCGGGACACATGTATACCTGTGGCAGATTCATGTTGATATATGGCAAAATCAATACAATATTGCAAAGTTAAAAAATAAAATAAAACAAAAAATCAAACAAAACAAACAAAACAAAACAAAAATAGCTTTGAAATATTCACATTACCAATCTTCCAAATTTTAAAATTAGAAGATCTCTATCAAGATAGAGAAAATAATTAATAAAGTATTAATAAATATTATGATTTAAATAATAAAAAAGTATAGAGAACAATTTGTAAGGTTGGATTTTGTTAAAAATAAAACAGGAAAACTTCAGTAATATATTTAGATACCTGGGAACACTTTGTTCCTATGTTCAAGTACAGTGTAAGAGTGATGTCCAAGTTCACACTTGACCAATGAATAATATCATATACTATTTAGATTTTCTTGAAGAGATCTCTAGTCTTTCCCATTCTGTTGTTTTCCTCTATTTCTTTGCATTGATCGCTGAAGAAGGCTTTCTTATCTCTTCTTGATATTCTTTGAAACTCTGCATTCAGATGCTTATATCTTTCCTTTTCTCCTTTGCTTTTCACTTCTCTTCTTTTCACAGCTATCTGTAAGGCCTCCCCAGAGAGCCATTTTGCTTTTTTGCATTTCTTTTTCATGGGGATGGACTTGATCCCTGTCTCCTGTACAATGTCACAAACCTCATTCCATAGCTCATCAGGCACTCTACCTATCAGATCTAGGCCCTTAAATCTATTTCTCACTTCCACTGTATAATCATAAGGGATTTGATTTAGGTCATACCTGAATGGTCTAGTGGTTTTCCCTACTTTCTTCAATTTCAGTCTGAATTTGGCAATAAGGAGTTCATGGTCTGAGCCACAGTCAGCTCCTGGTCTTGTTTTTGCTGACTGTATAGAGTTTCTCCATCTTTGGCTGCAAAGAATATAATCAATATGATTTCGGTGTTGACCATCTCGTGATGTCCATGTAGAGAGTCTTCTCTTGTGTTGTTGGAAGAGGGTGTTTGTTATGACCAGTGCATTCTCTTGGCAAAACTCTATTAGTCTTTGCCCTGCTTCATTCTGTATTCCAAGGCCAAAATCAGAGATACCAAAGGAATATTTCATGCAAAGATGGGCTCGATAAAGGACAGAAATGGTATGGACCTAACAGAAGCAGAAGATATTAAGAAGAGATGGCAAGAATACACAGAAGAACTGTATAAAAAAGATCTTCACGACCCAGATAATCACGATGGTGTGATCACTGACCTAGAGCCAGACATCCTGGAATGTGAAGTCAAGTGAGCCTTAGAAAGCATCACTACGAACAAAGCTAGTGGAGGTGATGGAATTCCAGTTGAGCTATTCCAAATCCTGAAAGATGATGCTGTGAAAGTGCTGCTCTCAATATGCCAGCAAATTTGGAAAACTCAGCAGTGGCCACAGGACTGGAAAAGGTCAGTGTTCATTCCAATCCCAAAGAAAGGCAATGCCAAAGAATGCTCAAACTACCGCACAATTGCACTCATCTCACACGCTAGTAAAGTAATGCTCAAAATTCTCCAAGCCAGGCTTCAGCAATATGTGAACCGTGAAATTCCTGATGTTCAAGCTGGTTTTAGAAAAGGCAGAGGAACCAGAGATCAAATTGCCAACATCTGCTGGATCATGGAAAAAGCAAGAGAGTTCCAGAAAAGCATCTATTTCTGCTTTATTGAATGTGCCAAAGCCTTTCACTGTGTGGATCACAATAAACTGTGGGAAATTCTGAAAGAGATGGGAATACCAGACCACCTGACCTGCCTCTTGAGAAACCTGTATGCAGGTCAGGAAGCAACAGTTAGAACTGGACATGGAAAAACAGACTGGTTCCAAATAGGAAAAGGAGTACGTCAAGGCTGTATATTGTCACCCTGTTTATTTAACTTATATGCAGAGTACATCATGAGAAACGCTAGACTGGAAGAAGCACAAGCTGGAATCAAGATTGCCAGGAGAAATATCAATAACTTCAGATATGCAGATGACACCACCCTTATGGCAAAAAGCGAAGAGGAACTAAAAAGCCTCTTGATGAAAGTGAAAGTGGAGAGTAAAAAGTTGGCTTAAGCTCAACATTCAGAAAACGAAGATCATGGCATCCGATCCCATCACTTCATGGGAAATAGATTGGGAAACAGTGGAAACAGTGTCAGACTTTATTTTTCGGAGCTCCAAAATCACTGCAGATAGTGACTGCAGCCATGAAATAAAAAGATGCTTACTCCTTGGAAGGAAAGTTATGACCAACCTAGATAGCATATTCAAAAGCAGAGACATTACTTTGCCAACAAAGTTTCGTCTAGTCAAGGCTATGGTTCTTCCTGTGGTCATGTATGGATGTGAGAGTTGGACTGTGAAGAAGGCTGAGCACCGAAGAATTGATGCTTTTGAAATGTGGTGTTGGAGAAGACTCTTGAGGGTCCCTTGGACTGCAAGGAGATCCAACCAGTCCATTGTGAAGGAGATCAGCCCTGGGATTTCTTTGGAAGGAATGATGCTAAAGCTGAAACTCCAGTACTTTGGCCACCTCATGCGAAGAGTTGACTCATTGGAAAAGACTCTGATGCTGGGAGGGATTGGGGGCAAGAGGAGAAGGGGACAACAGAGGATGAGATGGCTCGATGGCATCACTGACTCGATGGACATGAGTCTGAGTGAACTCCGGGAGTTGGCAATGGACAGGGAGGCCTGGCGTGCTGTGATTCATGGGGTTGCAGAGTCGGACACGATTGAGCAACTGATCTGATCTGACTATTTAGATTTTGAAAGGGCAATGAATAGAGAAGATTAACCCCCCATTTTTTGTCTTCTCTCATCATTTATGTTTTTAAAGAAGTATTGATTGTGTCATAAGTATCCTCAAACTTGAAATAGCTGACAAAGATACTATGTATGTATGGTTTCCAAGAATATATATGTGAATAGAAACCTTCTCAGCCTCATGCCTTTTATGTTACCAGCTTCCTAATGACACCATGGGAAGTCCTTGTAAGAGAGAAGAAACCAGTCTGTAAAGGGATGGCATGGTATGAAGTGAAAAAAGAAGAAATGGAAAAGTAGAGAAGGTAGAGAAACATAAATGATCAGAATTAAAATGAGAGAAATTAAACACCAAAATATTGGGGTGGAATTAGTAGACTTGAGGAGGAGGCAAGCCAACACAAGACATTCAGACAAGAAGTCAGACAATATTAAATGATGAACCAGTCATTTTAAAGGGTATCAAGAGTAATGAGAACAAAAATGTTAGCTAGTTCTTTCCAAGGTTCTTCTAAAAAAAAAAAAAAAAGGAAAGATAAATGTTAGCTTCATGAGACAGAACTACAAAAAGAATGAAAATTTACTGAAAAGTTCGTATCTAAAATGAATCCTATCCATTTTCAGATAAACACACACACACACACATACACACACAAATTGGTTCAGAAGTCAATATTGCCCAGATATTCTATAGTAAATGAAAAAAGGGGAAATGCAATCAATTTAATTAATTGACAAACTTTTCAGAAATATTCTGGTGGTTAATTTGTAAAAAATATTCTTGATCCCTTTGGCAATATTTAGGCTTCTGTTGTCCTGTTTGTTAGCTTTAATATGGTCATTGGCTGTTTTTACATGTATAAATCCATTCTCATGATTGCAGTAGCTACATTGTATAAAGTTGCCACAAACACTGTATAAGGGAATACTGAAACACTTTTGGATAGGTAATACATTGTCAGGTTTCTGGGTGCCTCTTTAGTGCCAGTGATTAATTTGTAACCTTGTTGTATTTGAATTTCTCTTTTAACTCATCAGTTCAGTTCAGTTCAGTCACTCAGTCATGTCCGACTCTTTGTGACCCCATGAATCACAGCACGCCAGGACTCCCTGTCTATCACCAACTCCCAGAGTTCACTCAGACTCATGTCCATCGAGTCAGTGATGCCATCCAGCCATCTCATCCTCTGTCATCCCCTTGTCCTCCTGCCTCCAATCCCTCCCAGCATCAGAGTCTTTTCCAATGAGTCAACTCTTCGCATGAGGTGGCCAAAGTACTGGAGTTTCAGTTTTAGCATCACTCCTTCCAAAAAAATCTCAGGGCTGATCTCCTTCAGAATGGACTGGTTGGATCCCCTTGCAGTCCAAGGGACCCTCAAGAGTCTTCTCCATCACCACATTTCAAAAGCATTAATTCTTCGGCGCTCAGCCTTCTTCACAGTCCAACTCTCACATCCATACATGACCACAGGAAGAACCATAGCTTTGACAGGACGGACCTTTGTTGGCAAAGTAATGTCTCTGATTTTCAATATGCTATCTAGGTTGGACATAACTTTCTTTCCAAGGAGTAACCATCTTTTAATTTCATGGCTGAAGTCACCATCTGCAGTGATTTTGGAGCCCAGAAAAATAAAGTCTGACACTGTTTCCACTGTTTCCCAATCTATTTCCCATGAAGTGATGGGACCGGATGCTATGATCTTCGTTTTCTGAATGTTGAGCTTTAAGCCAACTTTTTCACTCTCCACTTTCACTTTCATCAAGGGGATTTTTAGTTCCTCCTAACTTTCTGCCATAAGGGTGGTGTCATCTGCATATCTGAAGTTATTGATATTTCTCCCAGCAATCTTGATTCCAGCTTGTGTTTCTTCCAGTCTAGCGTTTCTCATGATGTACTCTGCATATAAGTTAAATAAACAGGGTGACAATATACAGCCTTGACGTACTCCTTTTCCTATTTGGAACCAGTCTGTTGTTCTATGTCCAGTTCTAACTGTTGCTTCCTGACCTGCATTCAGAGTTCTCAAGAGGCAGGTCAGGTGGTCTGGTATTCCCATCTCTTTCAGAATTTCCCACAGTTTATTGTGATCCACACAGTGAAAGGCTTTGGCACATTCAATAAAGCAGAAATAGATGCTTTTCTGGAACTCTCTTGCTTTTTCCATGATCCAGCAGATGTTGGCAATTTAATCTCTGGTTCCTCTTCCTTTTCTAAAACCAGCTTGAACATCAGGAATTTCACGGTTCACATATTGCTGAAGCCTGGCTTGGAGAATTTTGAGCATTACCTTACTAGCTTGTGAGATGAGTGCAATTGTGCGGTAGTTTGAGCATTCTTTGGCATTGCCTTTCTTTGGGATTGGAATGAACACTGACCTTTTCCAGTCCTGTGGCCACTGCTGAGTTTTCCAAGTTTGCTGGCATATTGAGAGCAGCACTTTCACAGCATCATCTTTCAGGATTTGAAATAGCTCAACTGGAATTCCATCACTTCCACTAGCTTTGTTCGTAGTGATGCTTTCTAAGGCCCAGTTGACTTCACATTCCAGGATGTCTGGCTCTAGGTCAGTGATCACACCATAGTGAATATCTGGGACATGAAGATCTTTTTTGTATAGTTCTTCTGTGTATTCTTTTAACTCATGGGTAAGTGAAATTATCTGAAGGCAATCACATGGGTGCTGAATCCAGGAGAGAGGAAGAAATGGGTTCTCTGAGAGAGTTTTTGCTTCTCAGCAACCATGCTTTTAGTGTGCCACCTCCTCTCTGAGAGAAAATATCTAAACACACATATATGAACTTTATAAAGAAGCTGCAACAAAGCTCTTCTTCTAATAGTTTTTTTCTGCAACATTTTTGTCACATCCATTCCATAATTAAAGAGGTAGATTTCTAAAATCTATTCCATTGAACATATCACTACAATTTAAAGAACATCATTTGATATCTAGAGATACGAAGGTTTAAATAATTCTTGTGTTATGATACTGAAAAGTGTTTCAGAAGAATCTTAGAGCTAGCCTTAGACTTTTGAGGCATGTTATTAATGAGATTTCCTAGAGTAACAAAATGTATATATACATATATATACATGCGCACCGCCCCCCCCACCCCCCCCAAACACACACACAGAGAAACAGCAAGGACCTAACAGAAGCAGAGACATCACTTTGCCAACCAAGGTCTGTACAGTCAAAGCTTTGGTTTTTCTAGTAGTCATGTATAGATGTGAGAGTTGGAGTATAAAGAAGGCTGAAAGTGTTACTCTTTCAGTCATGTCCAATTCTTTGTGACTCATGGACTGAAGCCTGCCAGGCTCCTATGTCCATGTAATTCTCCAGGCAAGAATACTGGGGTGGGTTGCTATTCCCTTTTCCAGGGGATCTTCCTGACACAGGGATCAATCCCAAGGCCTCCTGCATTGCAGGAAGATTCTTTAGTGTCTGAGCCACCAGTAGGCTCTTCTAAAGAAGGTTGAGTGCTGAAGAATTGATGCTTTCAAACTGTGGTTCTGGAGAAGATTCTTGAGAGTCCCTTGGACTACAGGGAGATCAACCCAGTCAATCCTAAAGGAAATCAACCCTGAATGTTCATTGGAGAGACTGCTGCTGAAGGTGAAGCTCCAATACTTTGGCAACTTGATGCAAAGAGCCCACTCATTGGAAAAGATCCTAATGCTGGGAAAGATTGAAGGCAGGAGAAGAAGGGGATAACAGAGGATGAGATCATTGGTTGGCATCACTGACTCATTGGACATGAGTTTGAGCAAACTCTGGGAGATGGTGAAGGACAGGGAAGCCTGGCATGCTGAAGGCCATGGGATCACAAAGTGTTGGACATAACTTAGAGAGTGAACAACAAGTTAAGGCAACTTGACCTTAACATTTTACATTACTACTTTTTAATCCCCTTTGGGGTTGAGAAGGCTGGTGAAAATAATTTTTAAAATTGCTTGTGTCATATTTGGGTTTGTAGTTCATAAGATTTGGAAGATCAAAGCAATACATTTTTGCCATTCTGATTTAAACTAAAAAGTATAAGTGAGATCATGTGATATATTTATATTTCTGGCTTATTTCCACTTAGTAAAATGTCATCTAGGTTTATACATGTTATTGTAAATGACAATTTCTTTCTTTTTTAGAAAGAAATAATATTCTACAATATTCTATATTACAATAGAATATAATAATATTCTATAGTATTCTATATATCTATTCTCGATATATACATTCCATATATTTATGTGTTCTTTTATTGCTGAGCACAGAAGTTGTTTTCATATCTTTGCTTTTGTGAATAATGCTGCAGTGAACACAGGAGTGTAGATATCTCTTTGAGATACTGATTATATTTGCTTTGGATTTATATCCAGAGGTAAGATTGCTGGATCATATGGTAATTTTAGTTATAATTTTTGAAGGAATTACATAGCATTTTCCACAATAACTGTATCAGTTTATATTCTTAGCAACAGTGTTCCCTTTTCTCCACATCCTTGCCAAACTTTTCCGTTTTTTTCTTTTTGAATTTTTGTCTTTTTGATAAAGCTGTTCAGCAGCTCTGATGGTGTTAGTTGCTCAGTGGTGTCTGACTCTGCGATCCCATGGACTGTAGCCCACCAGGCTCCTCTGTCCATGGATTTCTCCAGGCAAGAATACTGTAGTGGATAGCCATTCCCTTCTGCAGGATTCTTCCCAACCCAGGGATTGAACTTGGGTCTCACACATTTCGAGCAGGTTCCATACTGTCTGAGTCACCAGGGAAGCCCCTTCAGCAGCTACCAGGTGATAGTTTATTGTGGCTTTCATTTGCATTTCCCTGATCTCAGCAGCAAAGAATTGAGCTTTTGAACTGTGGTGTTGGAGAAGACTCTTGAGAGTCCCTTGGACTGCAAGGAGATCCAGCCAGTCCATCCCAAAGGATATCAGTCTTGAATATTCATTGGAAGGACAGATGTTGAAGCTGAAACTCCAAAACTTTGGCCACCTGATGCGAAGAACTGACTCATTGGAAAAGACCCTGATGCTGGGAAAGATTGAAAGTGGGAGGAGAAGGGGATGAGATGGTGCGTTGGTATCGCTCACTCAACGGACATGAGTCTGAGTGAACTCCGAGAGCTGGTGATGGACAGGGAGGCCTGGCGTGCTGCAGTCCATGGGGTTGCAAAGATTCGGACACGACTGAGTGACTGAACTGAACTGAACTGATGAGTAGTGATTTGGAACATTTTAAAAAATTTGTTTTACAAACCTATTGGCCATTTGTATGTCTTTTTGGAGAAATGTTTATTGAATATTTTTGTCCATTTTTAATTGACTTATTTGGTTTTTGCTGTTTTGAGTAAAATAGTTTTTTGGTTTTTGCCATTTTGAGTTATTTGGTTTTTGCTATTGAGTTGAATTCTTTATATAGTTTGGATATTAACCCTTTCAGATACATGGTTTGTGAATATTTTCTTCTATTCTCTAGGTTGTCTCTTTACTTTGTTGGTCATTTCCCTTGCTGTGCAGAAGCTTTTGATGAAATCCCATTGGTCTGTTTTCAAAAAATTTTTATTGCCTGTGCTGTTGGAGTCATATAAAAAATATGCCCAGACTAATGTCAAAGAGATTTTTCTCTAGGTTTTCTTCTAATAGTTTTAAGTCTGAAATTCAAGTCTTTAATCCATTTTGAGTTTTGGTATAAGTTTGAAAGAAAATTTCCATTTATTCTTCTATTTTATGTTATTGATGTCACAATTTACCTGTTTTTGCATTGCATATCTATTAACAAATTATTATTTTTTAATTCATTTTTAATTGGAGGCTAATTGCATCACAATATTGTGTTGGTTTCTGCTGTACAACAATGTGAATCAGCTATAAGTATACACATATCCCCTCCCTCTTGAGCCTCCCTCCTAGCCCCTATCCCACCCCTCTAGTTCATCACAGAGCACAAGGCTGAGCTCCCTGTATTATACAGCAGTTTCCCACTAGCTATCTGTTTGTTTCTTTATTTGTTTTAAACAGTTTTGTCTTTTAACTTTTTTAAAACTAGAGTTAAAAGTGATTTGTGTACCATTTATGTAAAAGTGATTTATGTACCGTTGCAATATCACAGTATTCTGAATTTGATTACATAACTTCACCAGTGAGCTTCATATTTTCAAATGTTATGTTACTAATTAATATCCTTTCATTTCACCTTGAAAAACTTCATTTAACATTTCTTGTAAAGCAGGTTTAGTGGTTATGAGTCAGCTTTTTGGTCTGCAAACTTTTTCTTTCTTTTTCATTTTTGGAGTTTAGTTTTGGAGATATAATATACTTGGTGGGCAGTTATTTTTCTTTCAGTAGTTTGAGTATATCACCCAAGTTTCTTCTGACCTACAAAGTTTCTTCTGAGAAATCCATTGATAGCTTTATGAGGGTATTCTTGCATATGGGTTTCTCTCTTCTCTTGATTCTTTCAAAATTCTCTATTTTCTTTGTACTTTTACTATGAAATATTTAAGAAAAACTAATGCCACCTGATATGAAGAGCTGACTCATTTGAAAAGACCCTGATGCTGGGAAAGATTGAGGGCAGGAGGAGAAGGGGACGACAGAGGATGAGATGGTTGGATGGGATCACTGACTCAATGGACATGGGTTTGGGTAGATTCTGGCAGTTGGTGAAGGACAGGGAGGCCTGGCGTGCTGTGGTTCACAGGTTTGCAAAGAGTTGGACACAACTGAGCGACTGAACTGAACTGAACTGAACTGAATGCCAAACTTTCTCAAATTCTTTCAAAAAGGAAGGGGAGAGGAAACTTTCAAGCTCATTTTATGAGGCCAGCATCACCCTAATTCCAAAACCACAGAAGAAAAGAAATCTAATACAAAAACCACAAGAAAAGAAATTTATAAGCCAATATACCAGCCACAAAAAGACAAACACAGCATGATTCCACATAAATCTAGTAGCTACAACAGTCAAATTCATAGAATACAAATGTGAAGTGAGGATTGTCAAGGGCCAGGCTGATGGTCAAATAGGAAATTATTAATGAATGGGCATGAAGTTTCAGTTAAGTAAGAGAAGTAAATTCTAGAGATTTTCTGTACAGCATTGTATCTATAATAAACAACATTGCATTGTACACATAAACTTTTATTATATCTCACATAAGTGTTCTTAGCTCAATACAAGGAAATTATTGAATTACAGTTTGTTCAAATTTCCCATGGCCATTTTATTTCTACAGGGAAACATCCACTCAAAAATTTTCGTCAGCTTAATACTCAGTATTGATACTATGAACCCATGTCTTCAAAAAAATAGAGATGAAAAGTGAGAGTTCATTCCCCCCATAATTTGTCAATTAGTACTTTTTCCCGTTTCCTCAGTTTTTATCTTTTACTGATGTTACTCACTGAGAACAAAAGATTATTTATTACCTAATATTCCTTCTAATAGAAGGTAATTAATTCTACACATCTGCAATAAGAGGTAAAATAAACTTTACTTAATTTGTATAGTGGTTTAAAAAGCAAATTCTCTGAGATTTTAGACAAAGTGCATATTTCTTCCACTTAAAAATTCCAGAAATTCAGAAGTGTATAATTAATGGAATTCATTATCAAATATGGTTCATGTATGTCTATTTTTAAACAGAGAACAACTTGTAGCATGAATAATTTAAATGCCATAGTGTTTAATTGCAAATGGAAACAACTTTGTTGACTTCAGTTGGAGTGAGAAAAAATAAGGCACAATAATGTAAATTTAAGTCATACAGCATATAAGGAACATGTTGTTTCAAGGACACTAAAACAACAAGGAACAAGGAAACATGCACAGAAGATCCAAAGACTATGTGCACAGTGTAAAATGGCTAATGGAACTTACCATTTTCTACTGCTACCGCATCTGAAAAACATAGAGAAATATTAATTTATTTAGTTGATTATTCAATCGGAATAATCATAGGTTGTTGTCAGTGTCATACTTTCTGAAAAAATATAGATGGGATTTTACTCAAACCCAGGATCAGGGAACTAATTGAAAATGACCTTCTCTGATGGCTTTTATAGATATTTTCTTGGGAATGATTATGGGAAAACAAATAAACTTTAGAGAGGAAATATGCACTCCTCTCTCAGGATAGTTGAAAGAATATAGTGTGCCCAGATAGGGACATATCAACTTAGAATCAAACAGACTGTAAAGAAGAAAATTTGGAGCTTTTATCCAGAAAATGACCCTGATGATAGTGGCAGTGGATCCTTTAATCTGTTTCTCAACAACCTGATCATGAAGATACAGAATACTTCTGAAGCACAAAGTGAAGATAATAAGCAAAAGGAAAGAGAATGAAGGAAGGGAAGAGAAAGGGAGAAGGGGAAAGAATGAAACAGAACATGGAGTAGACCTGAAAGTAGAAACATAGTATGACATGTGGGAAACGAAGTAGGAATAAGAGAAAGTAAAAGGCAAAAGAAACAAAATGAGAGAGTGGAAACGGGAAAAAAATCTCTAACAGGCAAAGTAGCAGAGTGCTTGAAGAACAAACATTACCAGGTGTTTGCAAAAGTTGAGCTGAAAAATAAAATGGAAAGTACCATATTAATGATGAGGCAAACAGATTAAAATCTGCTTGCACAAGGGTAAAGGTTAGTCTAGTCAAGGCTATGGTTTTTGCAGTAGTCTTGTATTGATGTGAGAGTTGTGGGCTATAAAGAAAGCTGAGTGCTGAAGAATTGATGCTTTTGAACTGTGGTGTTGGAGAAGACTCTTGAGAATCCCTTGGGCTGCAAGGAGATCCCACCAGTCCATCCTAAAGGAAATCAGTCCTGAATATTCATTGGAAGGACAGATGTTGAAGCTGAAACTCCAGTAGTTTGGCCACCTGCTAGGAAGAGCTGACTCATTAAAAAAGCCCCTGATGCTGGGAAAGATTGAAGGGGGGAAGAGAAGGGGATGACAATGGATGAGTTGGTTGGATGACATCACTGACTCTGTGGGCATGAGTTTGAGTAATTGCCAAGAGTTGGTGATGGACAGGGAAGCCTGGTGTGCTGCAGTCCATGAGGTTGCAAAGAGTTGGAAACGAGTGACTGAACCCAACTGAACTGGGTTGCTTCCATGTCTTGGCTATTGTAAATAGTGCTACCATGAACATTGGGGTACATGTAACTTTTCAAATTAGAATTTTTTTCTTTTCCAGTTATCCCAAGAATGGGGTTGCTGGATCATATGACAACTCTATATTTATGTTTTTAAGGAAAATCCATACTGTTTCAATAGTGGTTGCTACAGTTTACATTCTCACTAACAGTGCATGAGGTTTCCTTTTGTCCACCCTCTCTCCAACATTTATTATCTGTAGACTTGTTGATGATGGCCTTTCAGACAAGTGTGAGGTGATACCTCACTATAGCTTTCATTTGTATTTCCTTTAATAATTAGCAATATTGAGCATCTTTTCTTGTTCCTTTTTGGCCATTAGTATATCTTCTTTGGATAAATATCTATTTAGGTCCTATGCCTACTTTTTTTCTTATTCCCATTTTTTGATTGCTGTGACCTTTTCCACAAAACTAGGAAAAAATAATCCTAAAATGTTTATAGACCCACAAAAGACCCAGAATTGCCAAAGCAATACTGAAGCAAAAGAACAAAGCTGGAAGCATAGGCCTTCCATAACAGAGACAATACTACAATGCTACAGTAATCAAAACAGTATGGTATTGGCAGAAAAACAGACATATGGATCAATGGAAGAGAATAGAGAACCGAGAAAGAAACCCATATGCCTAAGAACCCAGAAATAAACCCATGTGCCTATAGTCAGTTAATCTTTGATAAAAGAAGGAAGCATATACAATAGAGAAAAGACAGCCTTTTTGGAAAGCTACACAGTCACATGTAAATCAGTTATGTTAGAACATACCCTAACAGCATACACAAAAAGAAAATCCAAATGCCTAAAATACTTAAATATAAGACTTGACACCATAAAACTCCTAGAAAAGAGCATAGGCAAAACATTCTTGACATAAATGATAGCAATATTTTCTTAGATCAGTTTCCTAAGACAAATAAATAGGGATTTTAACAATAAGTGTGTACCATCAAGAGCACTGTTGTTTAGTTGCTAAGTCGTGTCTGACTCTTTTATGACCCCATGGGCAGTAGCCCATCAGTCTCCTCTGCCCATGAGATTTTCCAGGCAAGAATACTGAAGTGGGTTGCCATTTCCTTCTCCAGGGATCTTTCCAACCCAGGGATCGAACACATTTCTCCTAATTGGTAGTCAGATTCTTTACTGTTGAGCCACAAGAGAATCTCCAGAAGGAAATAAAAGTAAAAATAAACAAATAGATGCATGCATGCTCAGTTGCTCAATCATGTCTGACTCTTTGTGACCTCATGGGCTACAGCCTGCCAGGCTCCTTTTTTCATAGGATTACCCCAGCAAGAATACTGGAGTGGTTGCCATTTCCTCCTCCAAGGGATCTTCCTGACCCAGGGATCCAACCTGTATCTCCCTAATCAAAATTATAAGCTTTTGCACAGCAAGATCAGATCAGTCGCTCAGCTGCGTCCAACTCTTTGTGACCCCATGAATCGCAGCATGCCAGGCCTCCCTGTCCATCACCAACTCCTGGAGTTCACTGAGACTCACATCCATCGAGTCAGCGATGCCATCCAGCCATCTCATCCTCTGTCGTCCCCTTCTCCTCTTGCCCCCAATCCCTTCCAGCATCAGAGTCTTTTCCAATGAGTCAACTCTTCGCATGAGGTGGCCAAAGTACTGGAGTTTCAGCTTTAGCATCATTCCTTCCAAAGAAATCCCAGGGCTGATCTCCCTCAGAATGGACTGGTTGGATCTCCTTGCAGTCCAAGGAACTCTCAAGAGTCTTCTGCAACACCACATTTCAAAAGCATCAATTCTTCGGTGCTCAGCCTTCTTCACAGTCCAACTCTCACGTCCATACATGACCACAGGAAAAACCATAGCCTTGACTAGATGAACTTTTGTTGGCAAAGTAATGTCTCTGCTTTTGAATATGCTATCTAGGTTGGTCATAACTTTCCTTCCAAGGAGTAAGCATCTTTTAATTTCATGGCTGCAGTCACAAAGTTTCCTTTGGTAAACAAAATGAAAAACAACCTACAGACTGGGAGAAACTATTTGCAAATGATAGAACCTACAAAGGCTTAATTTTCCAAATATACAAACAACTCATACTGTTGAATATTTGAAAAACACAAAGAATATAATAAAATTCTTAATTTACACTCTATTACAAATGTATGTCTCTTCTATATATCAGTTAAATATCACTATTCATCTAGCAGTTGACCTTATATACATGAAATTCATTTTCTGACATTTTTATTTCTATAGATGCACTAAATTATGATGGTTTAAAAAAATCATCTATAGTGCTAATAGATGTCAGAATAGTGGTTCTTTGTGGATAAGGGGGCTATAATTGGGAGGTGCAAGAAGGAAGCTTTCTGTGTGTGTTGATGTTCTATTCCTGATCTCACTGTTGGTGACATAGGTATGTTTGTTTTGTGGCAAATCAATAATGTGCACAACTATGATTGTCGGACACTACTGTCTCTTGATCCCAGAGTTATATTCTCCAGAATTATAAGACAATTAATTTCTGTTACTTAACCTATCCAATTTGTTATGGAAGCTTTAGCAACTAATAAGCAAATCTTCATAAATAAACTCTGAAAGGAGGAAAATGTGTTCAGTTGTGTCTGACTCATTGCGACCTCAGGGACTGTAGCCCAACAGACTCCTCTGTCCATGGAATTCTCTAGGCAAGGATACTAGAGGGGTTTGACATTCCCTTCTCCGAACCCCAGGGATCAAACCCCAGTCTCCTGTGTCTCCTACATTGGCACACAGATTCTTTATCACTAGCACCAAGTTATAGTTTATAATATTATCTTATTTTTATGCTTAAGTAATTTAATTATTTCTATTGGGGGGATTAATATTTCAATCTTACCTGAGTGTCCTTGGTAAAAACCTGAAAGGGAAGGGAATCTTTCATTAGGCCTCTTAGACTGATGGGGAATAGAGAGCAGAAGCATAATATTAAATCAATATTTTATGTTATAAAAAAGTCAAAATGTTATAGTTTTTTATATGATTATATAGTTGCTTAATAATTTTCAGAAAAACTATTTTCAGTCATTATGATGTGTGTAAAGCTTTAAAATCCTACTGTTTTCAATTCTCATAGTTTTTCAAAAATATATTCATTAATAGCTAAATTAAGTAAAGCTTGATATTTTATTGGCCTTGGCCAAATTTACATGAAATTTAATTAGAACATCCTATAAACCTGAGAAAAGAATTATTATGGAATAAATGAGATTTATAAGTATGAATGCAAAGTTCACATCAAAAATTTAGTTAGCCTTATATGACAATATATGAAGAAATTATACCTCTTGAACAAGTAAGTTTTGATCAGAATAAGAATAATTTAAAAATGAGAAAATATGATAATGTGTATTTCCAAAATATGATAATGTATATTTCCAAAATAATTTCTTCCTCATTAATTAGTACCAAAGCCTCAGGTTTTTTTGCCCTGTCATTTCTTCACAAATTTATTTTCTTTGTTTAAAAAGTATATAAAATCCTACTTTGATGACTTCTTAGTTTTTACACCTATGAGATCTCTGTATGGACAAAATTAATTTTTTTATCTTGCTAATTTACCTGTGTCAACTTAATTATTAGACTAGCTAAAAAACAAAAGGAGAGTGGGGAAATTTTTTTCCTTCCCAGGGAATCTCTTTTTTTTTACCTAAATAACACAGGAAAAAATTGATATTACTCTTTCCTTATTTTTATTTTCCCAATTATTTTGTTGGGCTTTGTTATAATTTATTGCATTGATTTTTTATATCTTACCCCGTTCTTTGTATCTTTTTATGCGATAATAGAGAAATGCATTTATTATTATTAGGACAATTATTCCGATTCCAAACACAATTAAAGTTATATCTTTCCATGAAAATTTTTCTGAAAAACAAAATATAGACATGTACAGTTAAATTCAATATTCATTTTTTGACCCCTTACATCCCCCAAAAATCCACTTTCATTTTTCTTCTCCCATCTGTAGGAGTTTAAGAGTTGTCTCTTTGTTCAAAAAAACAAAAACATGTTTTTTAACATCAGCTATGTTTGGCCAGTGAATGGTTGGTTAATTTAATTTAGCCATAGAGGACTAAATTAGGAAAGAAAACTTGCAGAGACTTTTTATGGCACCCAATCAAAACAGCAAAAGGAAATAGAATTTAAAATTTGCAGAGAGTAAAGCACAAAATCTATAAAACATCTCCATATACTGTTGAGAATGAGCAGAAGTATATTTTGTGATAGAAAGAATAATGGTCTTCTAAAAATTCTGACATACTAATTAATCCTTGGATTCTGGAGTATGTTACCTTACATAGCAAAAGGGACTATGCAAATGTGATTAAGCTAAAGACATCCAGATGGGGAGGTTATCTTTGATTCTCTTGGTGGGTCAAATGCAGTCACAAGGATCAAGTGAAAGATAGAGGTGGAATGTCAGAATCAGAGGAGGTGTGAAGAAAAAAGAAGGCAATGTGTGGAAGAAAGGTACATTTAAAAATTGTGTAGGCTTCAAACTGAGAGACAAATTTAAATATATTTGTACGCCTTCTCAGGTGACACAGTGATAAGGAATCCACCTACCAATGGAGGAGATGCGAGTTAGGTCCCTGGGCCAGGAAGATTCCTGGGAGTAGGAAATGGCAACCCACTCCAGTATTCTTGCCTGGAAAATTCCAGGGACAGAGGAGCCTGGCAGGCTACAGTCCATGGAGTCACAGAGAGTTGGACATGATTGAGCACATGCAAGCTTCAATCTGAGAGATAAATTTTTCCAGGTGGCTCTAATGGTAAAGAACCTGCCTGCCAATGCAGGAGACATGAGTTTGAACCAAGGGTGGGGAAGATCCCCTGGAGGAGGAGATGGCAACCCACTCCAGTATTGTTGCCTGGAGAAGCCCATGGACAGACAGCCTGGCGGGCTACAGTCCATGGGGTCTCAAACAGTCAGACATGACTGAAGCGACTTAGCAATATGCCTAGGATCATGAAAGAATGCAGTGGAAGGTGAAAGTCCAAGGGAAAAATTGAAAAGGTAAAAAAATAGCAGTAGTGAATAAGTAGATGTAAAAAGGGTAATGAAACTTACCTTCTTTTGCTTCCGAGCAATTTCCTGACAAACCTGTGTAAGAAAGATTGAATTCAATCAATACAATTAGGAAGCAGATAAATTATTCAGTTTGGTGTTACAAGTTCCCAAAGCAAGGTCGTCTGACAAATTGTAAATGGGCACATTCAATAATGACAGAATGACAAAGGAGAAATTAAAACTTTGATATTTAGAGATGTTAATAAAGATTTCTTGAGAATGTCAGTTAAAAAGGATTTCTCTAAAGTAATAGCCACCAAAAAGAAATTTATTAGCCTCTTTATGGCACCCCACTCCAGTACTCTTGCCTGGAAAATCCCATGGATGGAGGAGCCTGGTGGGCCACAGTCCATGGGGTTTCTAAGAGTCAGACAAGACTCAGAGACTTCACTTTCACTTTTCACTTGCCTGCATTGGAGAAGGCAATGGCAACCCACTCCAGTGTTCTTGCCTGGAGAATCCCAGGGAAGGGGGAGCCTTGTGGGCTGCCGTCTATGGAGTCGCACAGAGTCGGACACGACTGAAGCGACTTAGCAGTAGTAGTAGTAGGCTCCTCAAAGATTTGGAAAAATTAAAATGAGTGCTTCAAGGAAATTCTGTATCAGAAATTGCAATGCTGCTGCTGCTGCTGCTAAGTCGCTTCACTCTGTGCTACCCTATAGACAGCAGCCCACCAGGCTCCCCCATCCCTGGGATTCTCCATGCAAGAATACTCGAGTGGGTTGTTATTTCCTTCTCCAATGTATGAAAGTGATAAGTGAAAGTGAAGTCGCTCCGTCGTGTCGGACTCTTGGCGACCCCATGGACCACAGCCTACCAGGGTCCTCCGTCCATGGGATTTTCCAGGCAAGAGTACTGGAGTGGGATGCCACTGCCTTCTCCGAGAAATTGCAATAGGTATCTAAAATTTAGAATGCTTTGCAAAAGATTCTACAAATAGCAGTGACTGCAGGGTCCATACATCAGTACTTCTCATTTGAAAATCTTAATGCCTCAACACCTCTCATCTCAATATCTCAAAGAATCTGATAATCATTGGGGCTCACTAAAGAAAAATATTACTCACCTGCTCTCTCTGTTTTGATCACTGGAAAACAAAAGAAAAATATTCTGCATTTATCTAGATGTCAGAATAATTAAGAAAATTTGTGTTTGTGTTCTAGAAAGGTGAGTAGACTAATTTTCAATTTGCTTCTCATAGATTATTTCACAGATTTTATTTCTGCCTCTTATCTCTATCATACATACTATTATCATCCTGAATGACTACATCATTTATATGGACAAACATCCATCACATTTGCCATTGCCATTTACAGGTAGATTGTATTATTTTCTATTTAATGCTTTTTCATGTGAATGTACAGTTTTTCCAACACTTTTGAAAAGACTGTTCTTTCCCCATTGCTAAAAATTAGTTGACCTTATATGCATGTGCTCAATTCTGGACCTTTCATTCTGTTTCATTGGTCTATATGTTAGTTTGCATGACAGCTGCATATTGTTTGGATTAGTATAATTTGAAATCAAGAAATCAATAAAACACTTCCATTTTATTCTTGCTCTAGATTGCTATGGCTCTTTGATGTCTTCCGGTTTCATACAAATTTTAGCATTGATTTTTCTATTTCTATGTAAAATGCCATGAGATTTTAATAGGCATTTCATTGAATCTTTGGATTACTCTGGGTAATATGACCATTTTACACTATCAATTCTTCCAATCCATGTGCATATTTTTTCCACTTATTTGTGTCTTCTTAAATTTTTTCATCAATACTTTGTAGTTTTCAGTATATAGATATTTTATCTCCTTGGTTAAATGTATAGGATTGTTTTCTTGATTTCTTCTTTAGATATTTTGCTGTTATTGTAAAGAAATGGTACTGATTTTTGTGGTTTTTTATCTTGAAAATTTATATAATTCATTTATGAGTTCTAGAAGTTTTTTGGTGAAGTCTATGGTCTTCTACATGTAGAATACGCAATTTGGGAATAGAAACAATTTTACTTTTCCACTGTGACTTGGAGAGCTTTACCTTTTTCATGTGTAATTTCTATTGCCAGTACTTTCATGACTATGTTGAATAAAAGAGAGAGAGTGGGCATGCTTGCCTTTTTCAGGATCTTTAAGAAGAAGCTTTTTCCTATTAATTATAATGCTAGCTGTGGGCTCTTCACATATGGCCTTTATTGTGTTTGAAAAGTGAAAGTGAAAGTTAAGTGGCTCAGTCATGTCTGATTCTTTGTGACCCTGTAGACTGTAGCCTACCAGGTTCCTCTGTCCATGGGATCTTCCAGGCAATAGTACTGGAGTGGATTGCCATTTCCTTCTCCAGGGGATCTTCCTAACCAGGGCTCAAACCCGAGTCTCCCGAATTGTAGACCGACACTTTACTGTCTGAGCCCCCAGGAAAGTCCTGCCTGTGTTTAGTTATTGTGTTTAGTTCCTTCTATATCTATTTTGTTTGGAATTTTTCTTTTTTTTTTAAAGTCTGAATGGATGTGGAATTTTGTCAAATGCTTTTTCTGCACCTATTGAGGTGATCTTTTTGTTTTAAATATTGCATTCTGTTATATTGTATCACATTGATTGATCTGTGTATATAGAATCAACCTTGTATCCCAGGGGTAAATCCCATTTTGTCATAGTGTACAGTTTTATGACATGCTAGAATTTGACTGAGGATTATTACATCTATGTCTAAGCAGTATTAAGAGGGAAGTTCATAGTTATAAAAGAAAGTGAAAATGTTAGTCACTCAGTCATGTCCAACTCTTTGCAACCTGATGGATTGTAGCCTGTCAAGCTCTTCTTGTCCTTGGGATCATCAAGGCAAGAACACTGGAGTGGGTTGCTGTTCTCTTCTCTAGGGGATCTTCCCGACCCAGGGATTGAACCCCAATCTTCTGCCTTGCAGGCAGATAAAATGGAAAGAAAATGAAAGTGTTAGTCTCTCAGTCGATAGTTAAAAAAGACTACACTAAAAAATCTCTAAAATTAAAAAAAATCAAATAATTTAATGTAAGAAAGGCAATGTCAAAGAATGCTCAAACTACTGCACAATTGTACTCATCTCACACGCTAGTAAAGTAATGCTCAAAATTCTCCAAGCCAGGCTTCAGCAATACGTGAACCGTGAACTTCCAGATGTTCAAGCTGGTTTTAGAAAAGGCAGAGGAACCAGAGATCAAATTGTCAATATTCGCTGGATAATGGAAAAAGGAAGAGAGTTACAGAAAAACATCAATTTCTGCTTTATTGACTATGCCAAAGCCTTTGACTGTGTGGATCACAATAAATTGTGGAAAATTCTGAAAGAGATGGGAATACCAGACCACCTGATCTGTCTTTTGAGAAATCTGTATGCAGGTCAGGAAGCAACAGTTAGAACTGGACATGGGACAACAGACTGGTTCCAAATAGGAAAAGGAGTATGTCAAGGCTGTATATTGTCACCCTGCTTATTTAACTTATATACAGACTACAGCATGAGAAACGCTGGGCTGAAAGAAGCACAAGCTGGAATCAAGATTGCCGGGAGAAATATCAATAACCTCAGATATGCAGATGACACCACCCTTATGGCAGAAAGTGAAGAGCAACTAAAATGCCCCTTGATGAAAGTGAAAGTGGGGAGTGAAAAAGTTGGCTTAAAGCTCAACATTCAGAAAACAAAGCTCATGGCATCTGGTCCCATCACTTCATGGGAAATAGATGGGGAAACAGTGTCAGATTTTATTTTTTTTTTTGGCTCCAAAATCACTGCAGATGGTGACTGCCGCCATGAGATTAAAAGATGCTTACTCCTTGGAAGGAAAGTTATGACCAACCTAGATAGCATATTCAAAAGCAGAGACATTACTTTGCCAACAAAGGTCCATCTAGTCAAGGCTATGGTCTTTCCTGTGGTCATGTATGGATGTGAGAATTGGACTGTGAAGAAAGCTGAGCACTGAAGAACTGATGTTTTTGAACTGTGTTGTTGGAAAAGACTCTTGAGAGTCCCTTGGACTGCAATGAGATCCAACCAGTCCATTCTAAAGGACATCAGTCCTGGGTTTTCTTTGGAAGGAATGATGCTGAAGCAGAAACTCCAATACTTCGGTCACCTCATGCGAAGAGCTGACTCATTGGAAAAGACTCTGATGCTGAGAGGGATTGGGGGCAGGAGGAGAAGGGGATGGCAGAGGATGAGATGGCTGGATGGCATCACTAACTCGATGGATGTGAGTCTGGGTGAACTCTTGGAGTTGGTGATGGACAGGGAGGCCTTGTGTGCTGCAATTCATGGGATGGCAAAGAGTTGACTGAACTGAGCAACTGAACTGAACTGAATCAACGAAGTACAAAAAGAATAAACTAAACTCAAAGCAAAAGGAAGGAAATAATGAGGTGCAGAGCAGAAAACAAAAACAATGAAAAAAATTAACAAAACAATGAGTGAGATTTTTAAAAAAGACAAAATTTGGAAGTACTTAGCCAGACCTTAATAGCTCAGTTTTTTGGGGGGGCTCCAAAATCACTGCAGATGGTGACTGCAGCCATGAAATTAAAAGACACTTACTCCTTGGAAGGAAAGTTATGTCCAACCTAGATAGCATATTCAAAAGCAGAGACACTACTTTGCCAACAAAGGTCCATCTAGTCAAGGGTATGGTTTTTCCTGTGGTCATGTATGGGTGTGAGAGTTGGACTGTGAAGAAGGCTGAGTGCCGAAGAATTGATGCTTTTAAACTGTGGTGTTGGAGAAGACTCTTGAGAGTCCCTTGGACTGCAAGGAGATCCAACCAGTCCATTGTGAAGGAGATCAGCCCTGGGATTTCTTTGGAAGGAGTGATGCTAAAGGTGAAACTCCAGTACTTTGGCCACCTCATGCGAAGAGTTGACTCATTGGAAAAGACTCTGATGCTGGGAGGGATTGGGGGCAGGAGGAGAAGGGGACGACAGAGGATGAGATGCCTGGATGGCATCACTGACTCTATGGACGTGAGTCTGAGTGAACTCCGGGAGTTGGTGATGGACAGGGAGGCCTGGAGTGCTGCAATTCATGGGATGGCAAAGAGTTGGACACGACTGAGCGACTAAACTGAATAGCTCAGTTGGTAAAGAATCTGCCCGCAATGCAGGAGACCCTGTTCAATTCCTGGGTGTGGAAGAACCCCTGGAGAAGGGATAGGCTTCCCACTCCAGTGTTATTGGGCTTCCTTTGTGGCTCAGCTGGTAAAGAATCTGCCTGCAATGTGGGAGACCTGGGTTGGATCCCTGGGTTGGGAAGATCCCCTGGAGAAGGGAAAGGCTAACTCCAATATTCTGGCCTGGAGAATTCCCTTGGGTCACAAAGAGTCAGATGCAACTGAGTGACTCTCACTTTCACTTTCTTTCACTTAGCCAGACAAGATTAATTAAGAAAAAAAAAAGAAGACTCCAATAAGTAAAATAAAAAATGAGTGAAAAGACTTTAAACAAGATACCTGGGAAAATTTTTAAAAAAGGATACTAAGCCCTGTTTGTCATCTGTATAATTTCTTTGGAAAAAACATCTATTCAGTTCTTCTGCCCTTTCATAAATCAGGTTTATTTTTTTTTATATTGAGTTATATGAACTGTTCATTTTGAATATTAACGCATTTTGGTCATATCATTTGCAAATATTTTCTTCCATTCAGTAGATTGTCTTTCCTTTTGTACAAAAACTTTTAAGCTTAATTAGGTTCCATTTGTTTATTTTTTTGTGTCCCTTGCTTGAGGAGAAAGTTCTAAAAAATATTGCTAAGACATGTCAAAGAGTGCACTGTCTATGTATTCTTCTGGAGTTTTATGGTTTCTGGTCTTACATTAAGGTCTTTAATCTGTTTTTAATTTATTTTTGTATATAGTTTGAGAAAATATTCTAATTTCATTCTTTTATATGCAGCTGTCCAGTTTTCCCAGCACCAAACTTTCAGCTCTAGATGAATAACTACTAAATAATAAACAACATGACAGAGGTAATTAACACTGCTTTACATTATAGATGAACATTGTTCAGAGAATAAATCTTAAGAGGTCTCATCACAAGAAATTTTTTTCTATTTTATGAATATGTATTTATATGAGATGAGGATGTTTATTAAAATTATTATGATAATCATTTCATGATAAATGAAAGGCAAAAGATGCCATATGCCTTAAACTTATACAGTGCTGTTACACCTTAATAAATGTGAAAGAAAAAAAATTACTGTGGATTTAAAAAAGAATTCGTACAGATTAGTCTTAATTCTGCCTGAGTAATTCTATCAGTTGACTACTAATCAAACTAGATAGTTCATTATGTATTTGAAAGTAAAATAATTGCTACATCTCACAAAGCTTTCCTTTCCCTAAGTCTTTTATTTATTTAATCATTCTTTCTCCATTAGAGTTTGTGGACCCTGCAGATTCTGGAAAATATAATCTGATGTCTTTAGCACTGTTGATCCCAGAGTTAACACAGATTTTATGTGACCACTGAATGATGATGCTGGGAAAGACTGAAGGCAGGAGGAGAAGGGGACAACAGAGGATGAGATGGTTGGATGGCATCACTGACTCAATGGACATGAGTTTGAGTAAAGTCCGGGAGTTGGTGATGAACAGGGAGGCCTGGCATGCTGCAGTCCATGGGGTCCCAGAGAGTCAGACACGACTGAGCGACTGAACTGAAGTGAATGATGAAATGATAGAGCGAGTTTATCAGATATGGTCCATGGAAATTACTTTGTTCAGATACATTAAAACACTGTTCATATCTTTTCTTGGCACCATGCAGAAGTCTAGTATTATAAATACCACTTCACTCATTTTTCAAACTTACCACTTCCTCCAGGCTTCTGAGAGATGCCTTGATAAGACAAAGTTAGCGTGCAGATTAGAAGAGCAGCTAAAATGATACGGAATAATTTAATCATAATGTAAGATATGAAGAATGGAAACCCAGAGATTTCTTAGTTGGCTTCTACGTAGAAAACAAAGTTTTTCTTCGCTTTTTCCCTGTAAACAAACAAAAATCATAACTGAGGTCCATTTTCCTCAGGAAAGCTGACCTCCATTATCCCCTGGGGAGTCAAGGGAAGACTGCTGTCTGGGTTGACCCAAGGTGGGAAATCAAGGAGGGGTTGGGATGAGGAGGAGCTTCTCTCCTGGGTCCTATGCTGTGAGTGAGGTACCTTCATCTGACAGCACCAGCACATGGGAGTGAGGGAAGCTCCACCTGACCACAGACCTGCTGTCATTCTCATCTTCCTTCTCAAAGGAGGTATGAGAAGCTGGAAGGTGTTGGAAAGATTTCAGACCTTTAGAAGAAGGTTTGCCTGAATGAATTCTTGCATTGGTTTTGGATGAATGATTGAGTTCAGGTGAAGGAGTGCAGGTGAAAAGAGACTCACTGTGTTCTCGTCTGACAAA
Source organism: Bos indicus (assembly GCF_029378745.1). Taxonomy (NCBI): domain Eukaryota; kingdom Metazoa; phylum Chordata; class Mammalia; order Artiodactyla; family Bovidae; genus Bos; species Bos indicus. The sequence goes on along the minus strand of NC_091782.1, from coordinate 28,031,943 downwards.
GAATAAATGTCTCTGCTGGCTAGACAGTGATGAAAGAAAACCAAGGGATGTAGAGATAATGCAAGGAACATGCAGAGGATCGAGAACCAACTAGGACTGATCCCCCTGGTGGCTCAGACGGTAAAGCGTCTGCCTGCAATGTGGGAGACCTGGGTTTGATTCCTGGGTCGGGAAGATCCCCTGGAGAAGGAAATGGCAATCCACTCCAGCACTCTTGCCTGGAAAATCCCATGGATGGAGGAGCTTGATAGGCTACAGTCCATGGGGTCGCAAAGAATCGGACACAACTGAGCGACTTCACTCAGGATTGAACTAGATAAGTTCAGGACCAGAGACAGCAAGATAAAAGCCTAATATCTAAGGTTGGAGAAGATTACAGCTTTTCTAGAAGAGCCCTTAAGGCTTTCCAACTAGAACAAAGATGAACAAATCATGAGAGTTGAAGATGCTAAATTTATTTTGCTTAGACTCTTTACTGTCTCTATTGACCTTTCTCAGATTCTTCACACACACACACACACACACACACACACACACTCTCTCTCTCTCTCTCTCTCTCTCTCTCACTCTCTCTCTCTCTTCAACACTACCCTTCTTCTACATGATAGAAGTTTCTTTTTACACTTACCTGGCTTAATCAGCGACAGAAAATATCAGTTTCTTAGCATACACTGGGCATTCCTTTTCTCCTTTTAAGCCTTCTCTGAAATACTGAAGCCCTAGAAGCATTAGTTAGACCACTCACTTGTGTCTCTTCTATGTACTCCAACCAACAGGGATATAAGTGTAGCACAAGGAAAGGAGGTAGCTGGGAGGGGACTTTAGACTGCACTCTGCTCTTCTGCATTCATGTGACCATAATAAAAACCTCACAGGGCAATAAAGCCAAGTACTTTGAATGTAATGAATTTGAGTAACTTTTCATATTTATTCTTATAAATATGAATATATAAGAATAAAAATTCTCATATATTCAAAAAGAAAAACAAACAAAAAAAATAAAATAAAATACAATTAACTCTATAGAAACAGAATAAAAGTGACCCTAAAAAAAAAAAAAAGAAAATGCAATTAACATGGTTTTCTTTTCATGATGCTATGACGGGGCTCTTGGATATTCTGAAAAGGCACTGGGAAATGAGTGAAAGAGAAAGCAAGTCAGCACAGAAGTCACCTTTTTACATTATTTATGTATCGTGTACATGAAAGTTAGGCAAGAGTGAAGAAATCCATTTGTTTTCTTGCCTGTTATAAGTCAGCTTTTAGGGCCATGCATAGAATGAAACTGACATATTATGCCAAGCAATATCTTTCTTTCTCTTCAATATCTTTCTTCTGACCAAGTTTCTGTACATTTTTCAGGATGTTCACAGACATATAAATGAAGTCTTCAGACCCTATTCACTGAAAAAGTATGCTTGGGAGAGGAGTAAATTAGAGAATGAAATATTTTCGTTAAGTGTGATTAGTCACCAGGAGTGGGACCCAGAAGTTCTTCTCGTTCATTTTCCTCTGAAAACCCTGTGACTTATAGAAACTCACCTTGCCCTTGTGGTGGACATAAGACTCATATGTTATTTGCCCGTTCCCCAAAGAAGGCATCCACTTTAATCCATTCGATTTTCTTTTTCTTTTTTTTTTCCCTGTTACATTAAAAAAAAAAAAATCATAGCATATATTGTGTGTATGTGTGTGTTAATTGCTCAGTCATATCCAACTCTTTGCAACCCCATAGACTGCAGCCCACCAGGCCCCTCCATCCATGGGATTCTCCAGGCAAGAACACTGGAGTGGGTTGCCATTTCCTTCTCCAAAAGGAACTATAGAAAGAAAGAAAGTGAAGTCGCTCAGTCGTGTCCAACTCTTTGCGACACCATGGAATGTAGCCTACCAGGCTCCTCCATCTGGAGAAGGCAATGGCACCCCACTCCAGTACTCTTGCCTGGAAAATCCCATGGACGGAAGGGCCTGGTGGGCTGCAGTCCATGGGGTCGCTAGGAGTCAGACACGAATGAGCGACTTCACTTTATTTTTTCACTTTCATGCATTGGAGAAGGAAATGGCAACTCACTCCAGTGTTTTTGCCTGGAGAATCCCAGGGATGGGGGAGCCTGGTGGGATGCTGTCTATGGGGTTGCACAGAGTCGGACACAACTGAAGCGACTTAGCAGCAGCAGCAGGTTCCTCCATCCATGGAATTTTCCAGGCAAGAGTACTGGAGTGGGTTGCCATTTCTTTCTCCTAACATATAGTAGAGACTGTAAATGATACTTTCTCACACCAGGGCCCCAGATTTACGTATTTACCTAGATCAGAGGGAGGAATGCGTATATATGCTACCTCTACAAGTTCTTGCAGTCTTAGCCTTATTTATCCTACAGTTTATGGAAAATCTGCCCAGGATGTTGAGAATAGCTGATTTCTACATCTCCAGCCCCATAAATATTTCTAGCCCATTCATTCAAAAAGCTGATGCAGATATTTACAATCATCAAGAGTTCATTTTCTCTAGGATATTCCCATGAATTATGTATTATTAGCCCATAAAATTAATTAGAATTCTAATGACTGCTCTAGGCAAGAACACACCTTTCATGTGTTGTTGGAACATCTGCATTCAGTCTAATCAATTAGGACAAAAACTAAATTCTAGGGATCATCAGCTGAATTTACAAGATGTTTCCTGGTTTCTTGCATTTGATCCCTGATAGACAAGTGTAACTGATTCTAAAGGTTCTCAGGTCCCATGCTGATGTCAACATGATGCATTTCTTTGGCCTTGGAGGTGTTTACACCTGGTCTTGAGAATGCTGTACATGGTCCGGCCTCTCATATGGCAATTTGGATGACTTAGTGCAACAAATTCTCAAACCTATCCCATCCTGCTGTTAAGCTAGAGAATATATACACACAGAAACCTTTGTAGATGAGAAATGCTGAATGATGCTATTTGGAGGATGTTCTTTTAGATTAATGGACAAGATTAAGAACAGATTTCAGTGGTCTTAAATGCACAAGGGACATCAGAAAGGCAAATGCCTCTTTAAACCTCTCCCCTGCTTTGGAGAATTTCAGGGACTTGGCCTGCAACTGTGTAGCACCTGTATGGCCTGCAACTCTGTAGCACCTGTGGATAACTCATCTCTCTGAGTCTACCTAGTAATCACTAATAACTTTCTTTTTTACTGGACAAATTGTTAATTCTGTGGTTACTGACAAACAAAAGAGTTAAATAGGAAAGATCTAAGGCAAAAAGTAACAGGCAAGTCCTACCATAAAAATTCCATTAAAAATATCAGGAATTTACATGAAGTAAACCCACTCTTGGACTTCCCAGGTGGTGCTAGTAGTAAAGAACCCATGTGCCAATGTAGGTAGACATTAGAGCTATGGGTTCGATCCCTGGGTGGGGAAGATCCCCTGGAGGAGGGCATGGCAACCCACTCCAGTATTCTTGCTGAGAGTATCTCATGGACAGAGAAGTGTGGCAGGTTGCAGTCCATAGGGTTGCACCGAGTTGGACACAACTGAAGTGACTTAGCATGCTCACAAACCCACTATTATTCTAAGGTGGTCAGGTGGGAGAGTTTGCTTACTGCTATAGAGGAATGGGGGTTGGTTTCTCTACCACTTAACTTTATGGAGGGCTCCAAAAAGGAAAAAATGATAAAGACATTTCTGAGATTTTTTGCTTTAAATCCTGGTTTCCCTTGGTAAAGGCAACTGCTTATGCTTCCCTGATTTAAGACTATGTCTTGTGCTTACGTATAAACGTCCTGTGTAATTTTCCTATTTTAGTTTTTGGCATTTCTGCTGAAATATATATATTCTTTCTCCAGTTACATAGTAGCTCATGAAAATTTATTTCCAATAGTAGAATTCCATCACATATCAAATCAAGGGACTATAATTTGTCTCTCCTAATGCTCAGGAGAAAATTTCCTTGATTGCGAGCTTTTAAAAATTTTGTTACTTTATACTGACCTGCACAATGTGACTGGGTTAAAACCTAGTAAATACATTTACAACAAATGAGCAATTGAATGAATGAATTTCATATTTCCTTATTTCACTGTATATACCATTCTATTTTATTTTCAAAGTAAGTCATATAGAATAATCTTCAAATTGTCCCCCAAGGTTTGCTGATTTTCTCATCTCTGTTTCCTCTTTATGAACTCTCTACTGAGTGTAATAAGTGCCTGTCTCTCTGTCCTTCTCTTTTTTCTTCCATTTCAGTATATTGTTGATCTTTAAACGTTTTACTTTAGATAATGAGAAATCAAGTCTTATAAAGTTTTATTGCTTACATAAGAATGATTGCAATAATAACGCAGCTACAACTGATGAGTTAGCAAAGATATCTGGGATGTATCTGGTTGACCTTTGTCCACAAGGGAGGGGGGAGATATAGTTTTATTGCTGAGAAAATAACTTGATAAGAAACTTTACATGTTTCTTTTTTTAAAAACCAAGAAGATCTTCCAGGTTTAAAAACATATTGGGACATTTCAGAGGCAAAATCCTGACCTAATTGGTGCAAAAGAGCAATTAGAGAAAAGATTTGAAAAGATTTTAACAATTGAATATGATACAGGTCAAAGAGCTTTTGAGGAAGCAAGAGCAAATATCTGGAGGGAGTTGACAGAATCTTGGAAGATTATTTCTATACCAAGATATAATGATGGCTGTGAGGGTTGTTGGTACTGCATTTATAGGGGAATGACTTTGGGCTCAGCCCGGGGGTTGTTATAAATAGATACGAACTTCATGGGACTTGGCAGTGTTTGAGCTCCCCACTTGAAAAAGCCAAATGGTGACAAAGCAAAAGCATAACTAAGTAAGAGGCAAAAATGCAACTGGAACCATTTTTATGATTTACCTGTACAGACAATTCCATTTTCTCATACTTGTTCATTGTCCTAAACACTCAGAGATGCTCCCTTTCCCAGAGCCTGCTGTCCCCTCTGCTCTCATCATATTTCTCCCAGTTTTTGAGAGTCTTGGCCTCCAGAAGCAGTCACTCTCCATGGGATCTAACCTTGTGTAGATTACTTTAGTCAATTTATAACTGTAGCTTAACTGAGTACTTTGGCTTCCTTGTTGACTCAGTGGTAAAAGTTTGCCTGCCAAGCAGGAGATGTGGATTCAATCCCTAGGTCAGGAAGATCTCCTGGAGAAGGCAATGGCCACCCACTTCAATATTCTTGCCTGCAAAATGTGTGGACAGAGGAGCCTCGAGGGCTACAGTCCATGGGGTAGCAAAAGATTCAGACACAACTTAGTGATTAAACAACAACAATTGACTACTCTAACCATGATTTGGTGGTAATGTTCTTCTGCCTTGAAGATATTTTCTACCATCTACAACTGGATCTGTTTGCCAAGGACTATATTCTGTCCTTTCTATACCAACTATCTACCTGTTTTGGTTTCTGCTTCCTGGGCATGTCCATCAGACTCCCTGTAGATTTTTCTGCTGTGTCCTCATGAAGGGCCCTCCTTGATGTTGGCTACTTGTGTAGCTATCCCTCCTATTATTTGAGACCTTTCTGCCTTGATGGACTCCTTCATCTTCTTGCTGCTGGAACTGAGTCTAATATTTGCCTCATGTTCACCACCTCCCTCAGTGTGTCTAGTTTCTCTAGCCTTCCTGTCTAGCTTGTTCAGCTGCCACCCAAACTCTAGTGCTGGAATTAGAAAGGGCAGATTTATGAAACTTAAATAAGAAGGTGGTGTTGGTGGGCCACTGGGGCTTTCTTGAGTCCACAACAAGTGTGTGTGTGTGTGTGTGTGTGTGTGTGTGTGTGTGTGTGTGATTTTAGAAAAGTTCTCATAATTCTGTGGACCAGGGACCTTGTAAAATATGATAAATGTTTTCATTAGTATAGTATATAATGGTAACGAACATTCAGAAAGTAAGTGTTCAAGGTCAATAAGTATTAGAATTTGCAGAGTGCGGGAGCCAGTACGGGAGTTCCCACCCATGACAAGGTCATGCGGGAGAGCCCTGATGGGCAAGGCGAGTCAGGACTCGAGGGGCCCCCTGGATCTGCTTGAGCATCTACCCCAAAAACCAGAATCATTCTGTTTTACTATTTCATGACTTTTACCAACTCCTCTGACATTTATGGGGGGCTATCCCTGACCACCTTTCTCTGTAAGAAAATCAACTTAGAGCTCTAGTTAATAATTCTCCAGGGTACAATAGGTGTGTTCCAATTCAAATCCCTTAGATAGTTTTCTAACTTGCCTGACAGGTTTTCGGACTCTTACAGCTATGCATGTGACTGTTCACAGCCTCCCAACCACAAGAGGCACGGAAAGCTTAAGATATTCTAACAATGCAGGGCTTCTTGGGGAGTTAAAATTATTAGGATAGAACTAGTAGAAGATTTCATTGTTGAGCTAATGCTTGCTGCCAAGTTTCCATATCCCTTACCCACTGTGTCCCTGGGAGTATATTAATTAATATAGTTGGTATATAGAAAAAATAACTAGTGGCCTTGGTGTTAACAACTTTAGACCCTTGAGGTAGTAAATTCTTTCCTTGCTACAGCCCACTGCACCTTTGCCCTATAGGAATGTAACTTTAGTGCTTTTGGAGCGTGGCACCAAACTTTAGAAAAATTACTTTTAGAGAAAATAAGTTTTCTGGTTAACTAACCTTTATCAAAACAAAGAGTCATAAAATGTTAATAGACCTCCTGGCCAGAAGATGATGTAAATGACCTAAAGCATTTGTATACAGAAAAGAAAGCCTGGTCTCGATAAGGGTCAAGGACTGCTGACTTTGCATGACTCTGCAACCCCTATTATCCTCTATGTACAACTTAAGGTATAAAAACTCCTTTTGAAAATAAAGCTAAGGGCCTTGCTCATCAGGCTTGGTCTCCCCGAGTCGTTCTTGCTTCCCTTTCTCTCCTTTTCTTCTCTGTTCTTCCTTCAGGATGACTAATTTGGAGAGTGGGGGGCCCTCTGAGACCACTTACCTGCCCAGGCTTCTAAGACCTACTTGAGAAGGTGCCTAAGGTGGGGGCACCTTCAGCTATTCGAGAGGGTGCCTGTGGCCTCCGTGGTCAGAGCAAGTTTGGTGTCACGAATTTTATTGGCTTTCCATGTAAACCAGTTAGATCAAGCCTCTTTCTCTCCCTTTTTGCTATTCTTTCACCAATGCCGTCCTCCTGAGGGAATCCCTGGATCCAACTGGGACAGGACCCCGGTAGCAGAGTAAAACTTTCAGAACCCAGAGTGTGCAGATTGCTATAAAGCTAAAGAGAAAGATCTCCTGGAGAAAGGAATAACTACCCATTCCAGTATTCCTGGGACTTTTCTGGTGGCTCAGATAGTAAAGAATCTGCCTGCAATGCGGGAAATGTGAGTTTGATCCCTGGATGGGGACGATTCCCTGGAGAAAAGATTGGATACCCATGCCAGTATTCTTGCCTGGAGAATTCCATGGACAGAGGAGCCTGGCTGGCCACAGTTCACGGGGTCACAAAGAGTCAGATAGGACTGAGTGACTAACACTTTCACTTTCGAAAAGAAAAGGAACACCTGGGCTTCTGAGGGTCTAGTAACTTGTAAGTGTAGGTTCAGATCTAGGTGACACAGGCAGTCTATTCCCAAGTCTAAGATGCAGTGGAAGGTGTGGATTTGGCCAGTGTCCAAAGCTCAGGTGAACTATTAGGAAAAAGTTTCAAAAGTGATTGGCACTGGCCACACTTGCCCTCTGTGACAGTCTGCACTCTGTCTGTGGCGTATGTTTCTAAATAAATCCACTTCTACTTCTAAAAGAGACACACTTTATCTCTCACTGAATTCTTTCTGCATTCAGCCATCAAGAACCTGAGCTTCATTAGGTCCTGAAACCAGCCCATAGCTGATATGGCTTGAAGAAATATGTGGAAGAGGATATCAAAAGTCTCAGATATACAACTTCTCCACGGGCAGTTATTTCATTTAATCAATCTATTTTTCAGAGCTGACTTGGGCTTCCCTGGTGGCTCAGTGATCAGGAATTCACCTTCCAAAGCAGGAGGCACAGGTTTGCTCCCTGATCCTAGAGAATCCGGCATGCCACAGAGCAAATAAGCCCATGTGCCAGAACTATTGAACCTGTGCTCTAGAGCTCAGGGCCTGCAACTACTGAAACCTGTGCTCCCTAGAGCCCATGCTCCTCAACAAGGGAATCCTGCACTCTGCAACTAGAGGGTTGTCCCCGCTCACCATAAGTAGAGAAAAGCCCACACACCAATGAAGACCCAGCATAGCCAAAAATAAATAAATAAATTAAAAATTTGTTGGGACTTAGGGATCAGTTGAGGGAATTGCTATGCAGAAAATATGTTCAGTTCAGTTCAGTTTCTAAGTCATGTCCAACTCTTTGTGACCCCATGGACTGCAGCACACCAGGCTTCCCTGTCCATCACCAACTCCTGAAGTCTACTCAAACTCATGTCCATTGCGTCAGTGATGCCATCCAACCATCTCATCATCTGTCATTCCCTTTTCCTCCTGTTTCAGTCTTTCCCAGAATCAGGGTCTTTTCCAGTGGTCAGTTCTTCACATCAGATGGCCAAAGTATTGGAGTTTCAGCTTCAGCATCAGTCCTTCCAATGAATATAAGGACTGATTACCTTTAGGAATGACTGATTGGATCTCCTTGCAGTCCAAGGGACTCTCAAGAGTCTTCTCCAACACCACAGTTCAAAACATCAGTTCTTCAGTGCTCAGCTTTCTTTATAGTCTAACTCTCACATCCACACATGACTACTGGAAAAACCATAGCCTTGACTAGACAGATCTTTGTTGGCAATAATCTCTCTGCTTTTTAATATGCAGAGGCATAGCTTTTCTTCCAAGGAGCAAGCATCTTTTAATTTCATGGCTGCAGTCACCATCTGCAGTGATTTTGGAGCCCCCCAAAATAAAGTCTGTCACTGTTTCCATTGTTTTCCCATCTATTTGCCATGAAGTGATGGGACTGAATGCTAGGATCTTAGTTTTCTGAATGTTGAATTTTAAGCCAACTTTTTCACTCTCCTCTTTCACTTTCATCAAGAGGCTCTTTAGTTCTTCGCTTTCTGCCACAAGGGTGGTGTCATCTGCGTATGTAGGTTATTGATATTTCTCCTGGCAGTCTTGATTCCAGCTTGTGCTTCATGCAGCCTGGCATTTCCCATGATGTACTCTGCATAGAAATTAAATAAGCTGGGTAACAATATACAGCCTTGACATACTTGTTTCTCAGTGTGGAACCAGCTTGTTGTTCTATGTCCAGTCCTAACTGTTGCTTCCTGACCTGTATACAGATTTCTCAAGAGGCAAGTCAGGTGGTCTGGTATTCCCATCTGTTTCAGAATTTCCCACAGTTTATTGTGATCCACACAGTCAAGGGTTTGGTGTAGTCAATAAAGCAGAAGTAGATGTTTTTCTCAAACTCTCTTGCTTTTTTGATGATCCTACAGATGTTGGCAATTTGATCTCTGGTTCCTCTGCCTTTCTAAATCCAATTTGAACATCTGGGTATTCATGGTTCATATACTGTTGAAGCCTGGCTTGGAGGACTTTGAGCATTACTTTGCTAGCGTGTGAGATAAGTGCAATCATGCATTAGTTTGAACATTCTTTGGCATTGCCTTTCTTTGTGATTGGAGTGAAAATTAACCTTTTCCAGTTCTGTGGCCACCGCTGTTTTCCAAATTTGCTGGCATATTGAATACAGCACTTTAAAGTATCATCTTTTAGGATTTGAAATAGCTCAACTGGAATTCCGTCACCTCTACTAGCTTTGTTTGTAGTGATGCTTCCTAAGGCCCGCTTGAGTTCACATTCCGGGATGTCTGGTTCTAGGTGAGTGATCACACCTTTGTGGTTATCTGGGTCCTGAAAATCTTTTTTGTATAGTTATTCTGTGTATTCATGCCACTCTTTTTAATACTTTCTGCTTTTGTTAGGTCCATACCATTTCTGTCCTTTACTGTGCTCATCTTTGCATGAAATGTTCCCTTGATATCTCTAATTTTTGAAGAGATCTCTAGTCTTTCCCATTCTATTCTCTTCCTCTATTTCTTTGCACTGTTCCTGAGGAGGGCTTTCTTCCTCACTTCATGGCATATTTGTTGGGGCTAAGGGGAAGCAGTGAGAGATTTTGATGGGCTCCAAAATCACTGCTGCTGGTGACTGCAGTCATGAAATTTAAAGACACTTGCTCCTTGAAAGTGTCACGCGAGTGTATGTTCCTTGGTTCTTTGTCTCGTCACAACAAAGATTTGGAGCAACGGACATTAAAGCCCTCAGTGCATGACAGCTCTCAGGTCTTGGACAAATCATGTTACAGCTCTTAGGCAAATCAGTGTTACAGCTCTATTTTATTTAGAAGATAGCAGGAGAGTGAGAGAGAGAGAGAGAGAGAGAGAGAGAGAAAGAGAGAGAGAAAGAGAAAGAGAGAGAGAAAAGAGCGCACGCACGCGCGCGACAGAGTCCGAGACAAAGTGCTTTGGCTCTGTCTTTTATATGTTTTTTCCTCCACCTGGGCCTGCCCTATGCAAATTGGGCTTAGCCAGGAGTGCTGTTTGTTCTGTTTGTTCTGCCTGAAGTCTTCACTCTGGTCCTCGGACCTTCCTTTGACCTTCTTTGTCTTTTAGCCACCGCCATTTTGGACTCCTTTTCCCTATTCTACCTACCTAACAAAAGGAAGCTATGACAAATCTAGACAGTGCATTAAAAAGCAGAGACATCACTTTGCCAATGAAGGTCCACATAATCAAAGCTGTGGTTTTTTCAGTGGTCATGTTATGGAGGTGAGAGTTGGACCATGAAGTAGGCTGAGCACCAAAGAACTGATACTTTGATACTGTGGTGCTGAAGACTCTTAAGAATCCCTTGGACTGCAAGGAGATTGAAAGTTTGTAGCTAGGAACCAGGAGCTACACCACGATTTGTAACTTTTGGAGGATAGGATATCGATCCGGGGTCAGAGACGAGGCTTTATCTCATGAAACTTTTGTGTAATAAAGTTTTATTAAAGTATAAAGGGATAGAGGAAGCTTCTAACATAGACATCAGAAGGGAGTAGAAAGAGTGCCCCCCTTGCTAGCTTTTAGCAAAGAGTTATATATCTGTTAAAGAATCACCTCAAAACTGAGAGAGTTCCATCAGGCCCTTCTCCCACAACATGCATTTTGAGATAGCCTGGGCACAAGGTGAGTCATTCCCAGCCATGAAACAATGGACATGAATCTTAAAGGCAGCTTTTCAAGCAAATGCAGAGTTTCATTAGCATAGCTTAAGAGAACATTTCCATGAGTAAGACACACTGGTTTGTTCAGCCTTTAGTGGTTCAAGGTTTGAGTCTTAGGCAGAACTGACTTGAAAAAAGGCAGATCCTAAGGCAAATACGTAGTTCATTAACATAGCTTAAGAAAAACATTTCCATAAGAGAAATGCATTGGTTAGCTTAAGGTTTAAGAAAAGTTAAGTTCAGATGGAACCAGGTGTAGTCATGAGAACGCAGAATTTTAAAAGAAACCTCCTTTTAATTTTGTATAGAGAAGGAAACAAAAATGCCTGTCACTTGAGTTTGTTTCCTCCTGCTGCTTTAGAGAGAAAAAAAGTCTGACACTTGTAGTCTATTTCCTTTGCTTGGGGACCTCTAGCCTTCCTGCCTGTTACTCTCTCAAGATCAAACCAGTCAATCCTAAAAGAAATCAACTCTGAATATTCATTGGAAGGACTATTGCTGAAGCTGAAGCTCCAATACTTTGGCCACCTTATGCAAAGAGCTGACACATTGGAAAAGACACTGATGCTGGGAAAGATTGAAGGCAGGAGGAGAAGGGAGTGGCAGAGGATGAGATGGTTAGACAGCATCATAACTCACGGACATGAATTTGAGCAAATTCCAGAAGATAGTGGAGGACAGAGGAGCCTGGCATGCTTCTGTTCATGAGGTTGCAAAAAGTCAAGCATGACTTAGAGACTAAACAACAACAGCAACAACAAAATTATAGAGCCAGAATCAGAGGTACCCTGGTACATAAAGCTACATTTTGGAGAGTGTCTATTGTCGTGGTCTGTGCGTGGGTTGGAAAAGAATTTCCAGACATGAGGCAGAATAAGAGGAGAATAAAGTTTATTAGAGTGGGAGATGCTATTAGAACAGTGGGCCAGCCAAAGGGAGAACCGATGTCGAAAAGGAGTCCTTAGTCCACTTTTATACCCAGGGTACAAGGAGCAGGATAGGGGTCTTGGGGGTCATTTGCTGATTGGATGAGGCATGTACACTGGTTGGGAGAAGAGTAAGGGAAATACCTTCTCACTGTGTGGGGTAGGAGGGGAGACAGGCTCAGGAGGACCTGAAATCTGTTAATAGTTACAACATGGGGGAGGGAAGGATGGTAAGGGTCTGATTTTTCCGTTCTTGCATTCCAAGACCCTCCTTGGTTTCATCTGGTCTTTCATCCTTGGGTCACCTTATTCCTTCCTCTATTTTTAGGGGCAATTCTTTGGCCCCTTTTGATACCCTACTCATGTCTAACTATCTACCTATTTCCCTTCTCAGGCCTTTGGGAACCCAATTTCAAAGGAAAAGGGCAATAACCATTCTCACTTCTTCAGGCTGTACAGGGGTGTCGTTGGGCTCTGGGTTCTCTTTGCCTGCTCTCTGTCAGGTGATTTATGGAGGGAGACGAGAGTTCACAGAAGTATAAGTCAGCTTGTTTCAGCATTGTCTGGGTGTTGGCTAGGGACTATTCTTGTACTACCACTTGGAAATTTGTTGTATCCTAGAAGAAACAGACTTAACAAGAAAGTTAAAGATACATGGCCCAAAGATTAATAGAAGTAGAAAATCGCTGAGGAGGTAGCCTCAGGAGAACCAGGACTAGACATTGCTTTGTGAGATTAGTGTTTCTCTAGGTATGAGAAGATGCAAGAATTTGGGCTCATAAAATCTTTATCTCAAAACATATGACTTTCTGAAGGCTTGTTCTTCCAGTTTTTTCCCAGAACACAGAGTGCCTTATTTCTGATCTCCAAGCTGAACTCCTTTCAAGGGGTCTTGAAGGTCAGCAGCCTGCAGTGGTAATGATTTAATCTTTGTAGAGGCAACTGGCAAGTGCCAACTTCTAGTCAGTAAGGCCCCTTCAGAGCCACATATTTGACCATGCGTTGGAGCATTTCATGACCATTGTGTCCCGTGGTGCTGGGAAGGCTCATTCCCAGGTCTAACGAAGATTCCATTGACAGGCCACTCAATGTATTGTTACTAGACCAGACCTTGCAAGTAGCAAAGGTCTCTGGACCATACCTGTCTTACTAGCCTCTTGGTCCTGGAAAATATTCCCTCTTGTTGCTTTTCCCATATCTAGAGTTACTTTATTACAGTCATTGATCTCATATGGTACTGCATATTAGCATTTTATCATAGGCTCAGTCACACATTTGGTAACATAAGAAACAATCTTCTGAAACAAGCGACATAGAAAATAATATAGCTAGCAGTTATTAGTAAGGTCACAAGCAAGAATTTAAGTCAAGAACTTTCATTAGCTATAGCACAGTATACCCCAGGTCATCCGGCTTAGGTAAATGATTATAGCCAGGTGTTAATCTCCCGGTTGTACATCATGGGGCATCTGACCTTTATCCAAAGACTGGTTACTGAGATAAGCTTTAGAAGCAAACTTAGAGTGTCCTTTTAAATAACTTAGTTAAACCTTTTAGCAATAACAACAAGGAACTAGCTCAGAAGTGAGTTGCTGTAAACACAGACCTTAATTAACAAAATTAGAACTTAATAGTAAGTGAAACACAATTTTTTGGTCAGTATGAAGGCATTAACCATGTAGCCAGGGTAGGCTTTAATCCATCAAATAAGAATGAGATTTGTCAGGGAGCCCAGGAAAGCCAAGCGGCCGTCTTGGATTTCCCATAGCCATGACTCTTTGATTTACAGCTATTGTTCACCCATTTTTAATTCCCTGATTTAGGAGCAGACCATGCCATGTTTTAAGGATGTCAGGATAGCAAAAGTCTAACCATGAGGGGTTATTTTTGTAGAAGCAGAATGAGCCTTGTCTACATGTACCATAATCTTAAATAATGCTTATTTACTTTACCAAAGTAACAAAAGATTTAAACAACAAATATAAATCACTTAAAGGCAAAGAAATTCAAAATCTGTTATTGAAAGCTTCATTCTAAGAAAACTTTGTTCTTTTAACTTTGAGAGTAGACTAAATTCCAGCCTGGTACCAGCTTACCAGATAACAAACAAACAAAATTTGTTTATTGGTTAACCTTAGAAAGGTCTTTTCCATACATCTTGAAGTAGCAATATTCTTGCAAAGGCATCAGAATGAAACCATAGAAGGCATGTTTAAAATCTGATTAAATTGCAATTGACAAAGTAACCTGGTCATTGCTGTGACTTGTAACACTTTAATATGTTAACTAGAATTATAACTGACAACATTTTACCAGGACATATCAGATTTTCATGAATTTCACATAATTTCTGGGATATTTATATTAGTAAAATCAACCATATGATATAACCTGAGAAGATTCATCACTCTTCTAACAATACTCCCCGTGTAATTAAACATGTCAAATGAACTCTCTTTGGGATGTTTCAGGTGCCCTCTGAAGCATCCCAAAGTTAGCTAGAAGTCAAGATATTTAGGAAGTTTTGTCAATAAATATCAAAAGGGTTTATAACAGTCAGGTAGGATCATATAAGTCACTGTGAAACATAGTCATTCGCTTAGCCAAAGTTAACAAAAGATTTCAAAGGTAAACATAGAACAGATCACTTCAGAGGTAAAGGAACTTAAAATCTATTATCAAAGGCAGTTCAACATCGCAAGAAAACTTGTATTATGTGCAAAATTCTTTTCTGGGAGTCCACTTTTCATGAAACCTCCTTATGACTTTCTGTACCCATTCCTTTGTTTTCCTATCCTGAAACAGCCACCTGTACGTCAGAACTACTTCTTTTTCCCTTCATAAAATGCAGTTTCACTCCTCATACCTTCTTTATTAACAAAATATACATCCTACTTTCCTTAAGCAACCAAAACCTGACCTTTATATTAGCATTCTATAGATTTGTGAACATAAAATTTAGAAATGATAATTTCTAAAAAATAATTTGCTTTCTTATAGAGAACATCTCAGGATGGCACCAAACGCTGTTCATTAATACTCAAAAATCTCTTTAGTTTCTGTGTAAGAGGAAGTTAGTGTTAAGTAGTGAATTTTCAGAATCTTACTTTATTTGGAAATGACCTAGGTATTCAATAAACTTTCATCACTTAGTTTAGCACAATGTTAGTAATTCATGTTACCAAAATCTGGAGAGACTATTTTAGACAGACATTTTTAAAGTATAATTATTTTGAATAGTTTATCTAAAAGCTCATGTCTCATTTACATTTTTTAGGATTTTTTTTTTTCTAGAGGTACTTTTCTTGTTGACACACTTGTAACAGATATAACAATATAGCAATATTTAACTTATAATAAACATTATAATATAATATATAATAATATAATATAAACCTATTTAACTTATAATAAACCTATTATAATATAATATACAATACATAATAATATAATATAATATAAACCTGTTTAATTTATAATAAAACTTGGCACAATGAAAATATTATGCTTAATATTAATTAATGACTCTTAGACACTCATAGCTCAGTTGGTAAAGACTCTGCCTGCAGTGCAGGAGACCAGGGTTCGATTCCTGGATCAGGAAGATCTCCTGGAGGAGGGCACGGCAACCCACTCCAGTATTCTTGCCTGGAGAATCCCTGGACAGAGGAGCCTGGCAGGCTACAGTCCATGGGGTCACAGGAGTCAGTCATGACTGAGCGACTAAACTACCACCACCACCACCAGACATGTCTATATCTGATTATCAAGCAAACATTAACACTAGATATTTAATATTGAATATTTCCCAGTTCAAGTGAATCTGAAATTCATTTAGGATAATTTTTTTGTTGTTGTTTAGAACTGTTTGATTTGTAAGTGCTTACTTTTCTGTAGGCCAATTAAATAAGAACTCATTTACAACTTCAGCAATATTATCAAAAAACAAAAGACACATACTGAGACACACATAAATCGAGACAGACAGACAGACAGATTCTCGTAGTTTTCTGCCTGAGATTTAAAATATTTCTTTGGCCTTGTTTTTTTGGCTTGAAGTTCTAATTTGCCCAAGGCTGAGGTCTCAGGCAAAGTGGGCAGTGTATTTCAAGGATATGGAAAGGGTTAACTTTAAAGCTTTTCCCTAGGCAGGCTTTTTAAACAAGCTAGTTGTTTTTGATTGCATATGCAAAAAAGAACTGGTTTTGTGGTTTCCAAGAAAAAAAATGTCATTTTAACATTTCTCTCTGGAGTCTAAAGAATATCAGGGCCATCAAATCATCTTCTTTTCTGTAGTCATAGTTTTATACCTGAATTATAGACCCAATAGTGTTCAAATTGATCTGATATCAGGGGCAGATCAGCTGATAAAAATCTTGGATTGTCCCTCTGGTTGGAAGTGAGACCTTTGGCCCATCAGAAGAATCTGAAGGGTTAAGGGAATTTGCTGGAGTGGGGGAAGCTTGGTTCATCCCAACCCTGAGAGATAGGAAGAAGTTAGAAGGGGATTCTTTAGAATGTTTGGAAAGTTTTGATCCCACATGTCAGTTCAGTCACTCAGGTGTGTCCGACTCTTTGTGACCCCATGGACTGTAGCATGCCAGTCTTCACTGTCCATCACCAACTCCCAGAGCTTGCTCAAACTCATGCCCATCAAGTCAGTGATGCCATCCAACCATTTCATCCTCTCTTGTCCCCTTCTCCTGCCTTCAATCTTTCCCAGCATCAGGGTATTTTCAAATGACTTAGTTCTTCCAATTAGGTGGCCAAACTATTGGAGTTTCAGCTTCAGCATCAGTCCTTCCGGTGACTATTCAGAACTGATTTCCTTTAGGATTGACTGGTTGGAGCTCCTTGCAGTCCAAGGGGCTCGCAAGAGTTTTCTCCAACACCACAATTCAAAAGCATCAATTCTTCAGCACTCAGCTTTCTTTATAGTCTAACTCTCACATCAATACAAGCCTACTGGAAAAACCACAGCCTTGACTAGATGAACCTTTGTTGGCAAAGTAATGTCTCTGCTTTTTAATATGTTGTCTAGGTTGGTCATAACTTTCCTTCCAAGGAGCAAGCATCTTTTAATTTCATGGCTGCACTCACCATCTGCTGTGATTTTGGAGCCCAAGAAAATAAAGTCTGTCACTATTTCCACTGTTTCCCCATCTATTTGCCATGAAGTGATAGGACCAGATGCCATGATCTTTATTTTCTGAATGTTGAGTTTTAAGCCAACTTTTTCACTCTCCTCTTTCACTTCCATCAAGAGGGCTCTTTCGTTCTTCTTTGCTTTCTGCCATATGGGTGGTGTCACCTGCATATCTGGGTTATTGCTATTTCTTCTGGGAGTCTTGATTCCTGCTTGTGCTTCATCCAGCCTGAATTTGGCTTGATGTACTCTGCATGTAAGTTAAATGAGCAGGGTGACAATGTACAGCCTTGATGTACCTCTTTCCCAATTTGGAACCAGCCTGTTGTTCCATGTCTGGTTCTAACTGTTGCTTCTTGACCTGCATATAGATTCCCTAGGAAGCAGGTAAGGTGGTCTGGTATTCCCATCTCTTCAGGAATTTTCCACAGTTTGTTGTGATCCACAGAGTCAAAGACTTTGGCGTGGTAGGCTGCAGTCCATAAGGTCCCTAACAGTCAGACACAACTGAGCGAATTCACTTTCACTTTTCACTTTCATGCACTGGAGAAGGAAATGGCAACCCACTCCAGTGTTCTTGCTTGGAGAATCTCAGGGACAGAGGAGCCTGGTAGGAGGCCATTTATGGGGTCGCACAGAGTCAGACATGACTGAAGCAACTTAGCAGCAGAAGCAGATGTTTTTCTGGTATTCTCTTGCTTTTTCGATGATGAAAAAGTGGAACTATGAGCCATGCCGTGTATGGCCACCCAAGATGGGTGGGTCATGGTGGAGAGTTCTGACAAAACGTGGTCCAGTGGAGAAGGGAATGGCAAACCACTTCGTATTCTTGCCTTGAGAACCCCATGAATAATATGAAAAGGCCAAAAGATATGATACTGAAAGATGAACTCCTCATGTCGGTAGGTGCCCAATATGCTACTGGAGAAGAGTGGAGAAATAATTCCAGAAAGAATGAAGAGAAGGAGCCAAAGTGAAAACAATGCCCAGTTGCGGATGTGACTGGTTGATGGAACTAAAATCCGATGCTGTAAAGAACCATATTGCATAGGAACCTGGAATGTTAAGTCCATGAATCAAGGTAAATTGGAAGTGGTCAAACAGGAGGTGGCAAGAGTGAACATCAGCATTTAGGAATCAGTGAACTAAAATGGACTGGAATGGGTGAATTGGATCCCTCAGATTTTGCAAAATAGGAGAAAGACCTGGACCAAAGGGAACCTCAGAATCCTTTCCTAGAGATCATGTGGATATGAAAGGTCGAGTAGGGGTCATCTGGAAATCTGATGGAGAGAAAGAGAGAGGGACAGGAGATAGGGAGGCAACAGAAAGACACATGTGGTATGAATCCCTCAAATCTGGATTCTGACTGAGGGCTTTGAAGGAATGAACATAAGGAAATTCTGAGTCCTTTCTCTGTTTTTGGCAAAGCTACTGTGCTCTTCAGAGGCCACTTTTTGGGGGTTCTCCCAGTTTGTATTTGGGCCATGCCTTTTGCAGGGTCAAAATTTTCCAGTTTCTGAGACTGTAGCCAAGGAGTGAGTCTGAGAAAGGCTTCCAGGACATACCAGAACCCACTCTTAGCTTACCTGACATAGAATGGGGGTACTGAGAGAAAGTTGTCCCTTTGGTCCCAGTGATCTCGCCATGTGACTAATAGCACACAATGGCCAACCGTCCCAACAGTCACATCCGCAGTGAGAGGTGACCCCTGAGAACCATGTGCTAAGGCACCATGTGACCCCAGCAGACAGACATTCCTGGGTGACTCACCATTTGGTGATTCCCTGAAACATGGAAGGCACTCTTGGGATGGCTCAGAGGTAATATCTAGGCTCCATAAATTAATCCAGACCGAAAAGAGAAGTGAAAGTGACAGGGAAGAAGGCTGAGGAATCCGCCTTACTATCCTATTGGGGAGGCATGGCCAGGGGACAATCGTCTCTGTTTTGCTTCAACCACTATGTTCCTGACGGAGTGCATGGAAGTTGTCTTCCTGGGGCTGAATGCCCTTGTGGCCTGATCCATTCCATGTCCCCCTTATCCTCACACAGGAGTCCTCATGTGGCAGGCACCCTAATTGCTTTTAAGTGCCTGACCTGTGCCCATGCAATATTGGTTGGCCTAGTCCTCAGTTAGAAAGGAGTCTAAAGGAGAGACCCTTACCCATTTGGGTGGCAGCTACTGGGGCACAGTGAGCAGTGGGGCCTTTGGAACACACCAGAGGGTAACCCTGGCCAGAGTTCCTCAGTTGCTTCTATAGCACTTGCCAGTTTGTAGAGGGTCCCTATGAGAATGGAGAAGTGAGGAGGTGGGGGAGGAGACCCCAAGTCCCCCTATGGGCCATCAAAAATGTCATGGACCAAGTGAGGATTGGAAAAGAATTTCCAGAAATGAGGCAGAATTAGAGGAGAATAAAGTTTATTAGAGTGGGAGATGCTGTTAGAACAGTGGGCCAGCTCAAGGCAGAACTGACGTTGAACAGGGGTCTTTAGTCCATTTTTATACTCAGGGTACAAGGAGTGAGATAGGTGTCTTGTGGGTCATTTGCTGATTGGATGAGACATGTGTACTGGCTGTGGGAAGAGTAAGGCAAATACCTTCTCACTGTGTAGGGTAGGAGGGGAGACAGGTTATACTGCTCAGGAGGACCTGAAATCTGTTAATAGTTACAACATGGGGAGGGAAGGATGATAAGGGTCTGGTTTTTCAGTTGCTGCATTCCAAGACCCTCTTTGGTTTTATCTGCTCTTTCATCCTTGGGTCACCACGTTCTTCCCTCTATTTTAGGACCAATTCTTTGGCCCCCTTTGGCAAGCCTCAGGTATGGGATGTGTTATTTTCTTCCTTCCTGCCGTCCACAGGTGGACAGGGTTCTGAACAAAGGCACTTTAGTTTAACGATCAGGCAGAGGGGCAGGATTCTCTGAAGCAAATCATTCTGTATGATTATAATAACAAAATCAATGAAAGCAAGTCAAAGAAACAGTTCCATAATGGAGTCAGAATTGGCTTCCATGATTTACTTATTGAGAGGGTAAGGGAAGTTGGTTTAATTATTGTGAGGACTATCAAATCTGAAATCCATAGGGAAGGGCAAGCTGGCAGATTCTATTTCTTTTGATGGCTTCATTTTTAGGGTTGAAATAATTTAGAATAGCACTTTCTAGAAAATACAGCAACCTATGCTGCTGATGCTGCTAAGTCACTTCAGTCATGTCCGACTCTGTGTGACCCCATAGACGGCAGCCCGCCAGGCTCCCCCGTCCCTGGGATTCTCCAGGCAAGAACACTGGAGTGGGTTGCCATTTCCTTCTCCAATGCATGAAAGTGAAAAGTGAAAATGAAGTTGCTCAGTCGTGTCCGACCCTCAGCGACCACATGGACTGCAGCCTTCCAGGCTCCTCCATCCATGGGATTTTCCAGGCAGGAGTACTGGAGTGGGGTGCCATTGCCTTCTCCGACAGCAACCTATTTAATTTTATAATTTTGAGAGCTTTATTTAAGCAAAAGGCTATCGCAGAAAAGATTTGAGAGCTTTATTTAAGCAAGAGGCTATCATAGAACTAATATTCCTTGGAATCATACTTCGAGAATTAATAGCTTGTGATCGTTTAAACTAAGAGCTTTAACACCCACCGTTTAACTATAAAGTGGGCTTGTCAGGTGGTGCTAGTGGTAAAGAACCCACTTGCCAATGCAGCAGATGTAAGAGACATGGGTTTGATCCTTGAGTTGGGAAGATCCCCTGGGGGAGGGCATGGCAATCCACTCTAATATTGTTGCCTGGAGAGTTCTATGAACAGAGGAGCCTGGTGAGTTTCAGTCCCTGGGGGCACAAAGAGTTGGACACAACTGAAGCAACTTAGCATAGCATACATACATTTACTATAACTCTTTGGTCACACTGCTGTTGATTTTACTTCTTTAATCATAAACCTGTAACTGGTCCTCATCATGAAGTATATGTATCGTGATGTTTTGGTCTAGATAAATAAGAAAAGAGTGAGTTTGTTTAGGAAAAGTTGCCTTGGATTTGTTGAGTCAAAAGACTGGGACTCTAGTTCCAGTTCTGGCATCTAGTAAATGTGTGACTTTGGGAAATATTAAAAGTCTGATAACAATATAAATAATCAAAGCCTTACTTTACTCATCTGTAAAATAGGAATTAAGGATATTGATAGCTTTAACATGAAACAATAGGTATTCAGGCATGTGGAATTATGAACAGTGAAATACAGACATAATTATCACAGAATTAAGTACTTTACATAAATTCATTACAGTCGTAGAATTAAAAATTTTTTTTCTATGTTGGTTTTCAACTGTTTCATGAAGTTTATATAAATGCAGAAATTCTCTGGAGTTTCTGTAACAGGTTTTGGGTTATTATTTTTTTTTTAAAGAATAAATGATCAGATTGTGTTTAACAAACCAAAATAAAAAATAGTACATTGTTTTGCTGGGACTATTAATAGACTGTAATGAAGTATCACACATTGATTGCCTTAAATGACTGAAGTTTATTATATCACAGTTCTGGGGCCAAGAATTGTGATACTGAGGTGTGGCAGGGCTATGTTCTTTTTGAAGGTGCTGGGGAGGAATCTGTTCCAAGTTTCTCTCCTAGCAGCTGGTACTTTGTTAGCAATCTTGTGCATTCCTTGGCTGTGGAAGCAGACTTCAGACTTCACATGGCATTCTCCTTGTGCCTATGTGGATGTCTAAATTTCTCCCCCTCCCCCCACCCTTTTTAGGGTCAACAGTCTTACTGTACTAGGGATGCACTGTACTCCATCTTTAATGACACCTGCAATGAACCTATTTCCAAACAAAGTCACATTCAGAGGTCCTGGAGGTAAGGGCTTTCAATACGTGAATTTAGGAAAGGTGGTGAGGGAGATACAGTTTAACCCATAACCTAGAGTATATGAAGAAGGAAATGGGAATCACAGAAATACACAGTTTTTATGTAATTATTTTGAGGAGTTTATGAAAGAAGAGTATAGAGGAGGATTTAGGGTAGGTAGAAAATTGTATTGTTTTGATTTTTAAGGTGGACAAGATTTTGAAAAACATAAGGTTTGTGGGAAAAATCTTGAGGAAAGTCTGAGAGGAACAACTGAAGGATTGAAGTCCAGAGAGCCCAGTACAGAATGAATGGAGATAAAGATTGGTTGGTGTTCCTGTGAAGAAAGGGAAATACTTCTGTTAATAACACAGTGAGAGAGGAGTAATGGGGAGGTGGAGATTTAGGTTTGTTGTATTTATTATTGCAAAGATGAGATAATTGTCTTCTAATTGATTATTATTATTAATATTATTTTTCAAAGTGGGAACACGGTCATATATTGAGTAAAGGTGGGAGTAGATTTGGAAGTTTAATGAAGGTAGATTTTTTTAATGAATGAGAGGATTACTTGATAGTGCTGGTGTCCAAGTTGTGATAGGTAAATCATACAAGTAAAGAGGAACCATCTGCTCACATGTGTGGATTTCTATAGCATGTTTAACTGCCAGTATGAGAGATAGGTAATTAGATTTATCCATATTTGGATGTGTTTTTCCAAGTACATGTGATATAAGGGCAATGAGGCCAGGGATTTTTACTCATTAGTAAGATAATACCTAAAATTATTAACCATGGTAACCACAAAGGAGAGGGTGGGAAGTAAAGTCAAGAGGTACTGAGGATTCAGGAGAAATTGGAAGACCCTAAATGAGACTGACACACTGGAGTAGCTGAGCAAGCAAGTACAGGACTTTACATTTACTGTTTCATCTGAATATTCAACTGTGGAAGTCATCTGCCACCATCCTTAAAGGGAGGGTGATTGAGTTAGTATTGGATTCAGTCACAACAGACAAAAATACAACATACAAATGGTTTAAAGATATAAAATTTATTTCTTACTGGAAGTAATTCAGAAAGTGAGCATATAGTAGTTTCATAAAGCTGTCAAAACTCTAGACTCATTCTATCAATATCTTTTCTGTCTGTATCATATTACATGGTCAGAGATGTTCTTAGAGATCCATCCATCATGGCACATTCCAGCCATCCAAATAATTAGAGAAAAGAAGAAAATCACATAATTTTCCTTTAAGAACACATTCCAGAGATCATACTGAATATTGTTGTTTAGTTGACAAGCTGTACCCAACTTTTCACAACCCCACAGACTGTAGCACTCCACGCTTCCTTGTCCCTCACCATCTCCCAGAGTTTGCCCAAGTTCATGTCCACTGAATCAGTGTTGCCATCCAACCACTTCATCCTCTGTCATCCTCTTCTCCTCTGCCCTCAATTTTTCCCAGGATCAGGGTCTTTTCCAAAGAGTCATACAGAATAATTCATCTTAAAATGCACTGGTCATAATTTAGTCACATTCAGCAGGGGATGCAAGGAAATCTAATCTTTGTACTAGGCTGTCATAGGCATAGTGATAAGAAGAGGGACCTATAACTTAGGAAGAAGGGAGAATTAATATGGGAGACAACCATCAGTCTGTGTATCAGAGCTTCAACTGAGAATAAGTCAGTAAAGGAGGAAGAAAAAAAATTTGTGTCTAGTGGGGAGAACTGTAATCATCATGGAAGGTTAGGCATATGAATTACAGCATCATTGTGTTCTAGTCCACCTGGACAATGGTCAGAGGGCCTGAGTCAGAGGACCAAAGTCTAAAAAGTGGTCTTAGGCCACCATAAAATGCTTGTTTGGAAAATGTGTAGATGTGGGATCCATCTGTCATGTTATAGAAAGATACATCTCCAGCCTTATAATCAACGAATACTCCCACCCTACAGAGTTTTTCTTTTAGAGTAAGAGAAGTTTCTGGGGATGTGAGGCCCCAGTACTCCCCGTCATAGAGCCTAATGGCCCAGAAACCATTCTGCGGTGACACTGTGACCCTCCCCTTCCTTGCTACATTATTCCTACAAACTCCCAGGTCCCAGGAATGTGTGTCCTGAACCTCCACCTCCCAGAAGTATCTCTCTGAGCTGACGTGTAGCTGACCAAGCACACAGGGAATGGAGACAAATCTCTCTGGGCAGCTGGGAAGTTCCTGACATGGTTCTTGCCATGTTACTCTTCTCCCCTCTTCAGACAGGAAGAGGGCAGGATGGGCAGTGGCTGCATCCAGAGTCAGATTTACTGCAAAGACAAGGGATCATCAAGTTTCTGGGAGGGTCTCAGTAGGCTTAGGCCACAGTCTCCCTTCCGTGAGGGCTCCTCTGGCCCTGGGAAGATCCAGTTCACCTCCCTCACCCATCCTCCCTGGGACTACCCCACAAGGAGCTGGGTCTCTTTTGGATCATTACAGACTTACCAGTCTGGAACTCTTCTTTCCTCCAGTCTGCAAAGAGCAAATGAACATAAGAATCCATCATCTGACGGATAGAGCTTCCTGTCTGTCCAGAATACTATGGTAATAAACGTCTTAATTGAAGAATAACAGCAACAAAAAAAGAAAAGAAAAACCAACCTCTTTTTATACACTTGAACCTCTTTTTACAAGATGCTAAATTATGTATGACTTGAAGACCTGTGCCAATGCTATGCTCTCCTCATCCAAAATTCATATAGGACAAATATTTGCAATCTATTTGGGATGTTTGAAAGGAAATACAGGATATGATGGGTCTGAACAAATAACTTATTGTTCACTTTAGATTCTTCAAATTTTAGCAGATGATAACCATTCTACCTTCACTCAAATCACAATGTTATATGCAACTAAAAATAATAAAGCTGTTAAGATGTAATGTTCCAAACATATTATTATCTGTTAGAATAATGAGCAATCTACTGAATTCATGGAATAAAGCCTTGGAGTTTCCTTGATTTTCAGCAAACCATTTTGCACACAGTAGGGTGTTCATTTAAAATATCTTTGATAATAGAATTTTCTTCATCAGAGTCCATGTTGCTTACCAGCATATAATGGTATTTCCCTCCATGCTGCAAATGAACAAAATAGAAAAAACAACTTTTATTCTTGCATGTCTTCTTTGTCTTTTTTGTTATGTTAAAAGCAAATATAAGAAATATTTGTCTTTGTCCTATTTCTTCTATTGAATCCTTTGAACTTTCTCTTTATATCCTATATCCTTATATTCCAATTTCAAACATGGTGATAAAATTATCAGGTGAAGGATAGATAGAAGTATAGAAAAAACAAAGGTGGCAGGGATAGAAGCATGAAGGAAGGAGCAGAGATGGAAAGAAGGAAAGGGGAGAGGAAGGATTACATGCTGAGTCATCATTAGTGGCTTCACTTCAGAGAGAATTTATTAAAGCATTGATATTTATAAAGATAATGCTTCCAGTGCTGTTTTGCTTACACTAAACATTTTTTTTAAAAATATTTTTGCATTCTATCCCACTAGCATAGGGGCAGAACCTAAGAAAAACAGAACAGTGAAGGTGTCTGAGAGATAATCATTACTCACCAGACTTGAATTGAGCCTTCTTCCTCTCTGAAAGAAAATACACAATCATGCATGTATATAAACAAATTTTCTTAACATCATGAAGAAGATGCAAGTAATGCCATACATCTGTCAATATTTGTGTCTGAAACTTGCTAAGTAATGTCCATTTCAAAAGCAATGAAAGAAATGTGTAAAGTTCATTCCATCTGGAAACTTCACTATAGTTTGAAGAATATAATCAGATATGAATGGACATAAAGATTTAATAATTCTTGTAGTAGGATACTAAAAATAATGTAGAATTATTTTAGAAAATAGCCATAGAATTTACATATAAAATATCAATGAAGTTTATTTGAGTGACTGAAAAATGTATGTTCAAGACCCTGAAGGAAGAGAAATTTGTTGAATTAGCTATTAAATAGTTAAAATAAAAATGAATAAACAGTAATAATTTTGCTTGGAAAGAAAAAGTGATGCAAATTCATGTAAAAATATTTATATACCTTAGATTACTGGAGATTATGGTCAAGCAAAGTGTATCAAGATTACACTTGACATTAGTATATGCAAAGTGTTTGAAAGGTCAACAAAGGAAGAACTTATTCAGCAGCTTTGGAGTCTGAACACTATTCTTAAGTTGAAAGAATATAATATATAAAAAATGGGGACTCCATCTCAGAGCACATGAGAAAAACCAAAGTTAAAAGAAACTTTCTATTGAATGGAAATAACAACATTCTTCTTAGCTTAATCCCTTTGATCTCACCAATCTTTTTTTTTCCACCAACCTTATAATGAAGTCATGGTAATCACCAGAAAGATAAAATAAAAAGGAAGATTAAAAACTAGAGGAGGGAATTAAGAGACTTAATACAGGAGGAGTTCATGAAGCCAAAAAGAAAATGGATAAGGTAATTTGAAATTCACAAGAAGGCAAAGGAAAGACAGGAGTATGTAAGAGGCGAATGTCATAAGAGGAAAACTATATCTAGGAAATAAATCTTTTTTAAAAAGTCACAGGAAAAGAGACACAGATGTATAGAACAGCCTTTTGGACTCTGTGGGAGAGGGTGAGGGTGGGATGAGTTGAGAGAATGGTATTGAAACATGTATATTATCATATGTGAAATGAATCACCAGTCCAGGTTCGATGCATGAGACAGGGTGCTCGGGGCTGGTGCATTGGGATGACCCAGAGGGATGGGAGGGAGGGAGGTGGGAGGGGGGTTCAGGATGGGGAACACATGTACACCCGTGGTGGATTCATGTCAAATTTTTTTTTAATTAAAAAAAAAAGTCACAAAGGTTACCAATTTCTTTCTTGAATTGTTCTGAAAAATATAAAGGAAAAACTCAGGTAGATTTCAAGGAAAACCAATACAGAAAATAAAATAAGAGGAAAAATATATATAGGAAATAAATCTTTTTAAAAAAGTCATAAAACTTACCATTTTCTTTCTTGAGTTGTTCTGAAAAATATAATGGAAAAACTCATGTAAATTTCAAGGAAAGCCAATACAGAAAATAAAATAAGAGGAAAAAACATGTCTAGGAAATAAATCTTTTTAAAAGGTCATAAAACTTACCATTTTCTTTCTTGAGTTGTTCTGAAAAATATAATGGAAAACCTCATGCCAATTTCAAGGAAAAGCAATATAGTATATGAAAGTGAAAATAAAATTCCACTGCTCAGTAAATAGATAAGATGAATGTAATTAGAAAAAAAAAAACCAAAGAAACAAAAAGTCCTGAAAAATACCAAGGAAACAAGTATTTTTATCTTGGGTAGAATGGAAGATTTGTTCTTGCAGAGAAAAAAATCTTAACCTGACATTTTGGTAAGCAATGAATATTGCTCACCATGAAGCCATCAGAACCCGAGAGTGGATTCAGGATGGAGAAAAACAGGATACTGGCCCAGTAGTTATGATGCATGTCAAAGGAATAATTTCGGTGAGCCCAGACACTTATATCTTACCACACATAGAAAGGCATTAACATCATTAACTTGAGATGCCTGTTTCATTCTTTTTAAAATTATTCTCAGAGGTAATCTTGATGTGTTTCTACTACAGTTCCCCCCCTCCCCCCAGTAAAAACTTCAAGATATCTTGAATCCTTTCTTACCTCTCTGGAAGAGTTCCTCAGAACTCTCTGGGATCCTGTCTCCCAGATTGTAGTCCTGAGTAAGGTCCCCAGATAAAACATAACTTGAAACTTTAAGCTTGTGCATTTGTTTTTCAGTCAATAATTTTGGTTTGGTGACCAACAAAGGAACCAAAAACATACTTCTCTCCTTCACCTGAACTCCATGAGGATCTCTAGCTTTGTCACTAGCAGAAGTTTTTTGTGCCCATCTGCCTCCTCAGAGAGTCCAGATGATTCTGGGTGGATCTTGGATCTCCCATTTTACTGATGAGCCTGAGTTTTAGTCTGTGGTGTTAAATCTCTGTCTGAAATTTAGTGTCAAGAAGAGATGCCTGGGTGAATGTAGTGGGAATTCTTGATAATGTACTTTCACAGCCCTGAGAAATTTCATAGAATTGCACCTGGAAAAACAGCATATATTAAGAAACTGTGTTTTTCTTAAGAATAATCTTCTTGTTACAAACCCCAAGGGTGAACCCGGAAGGGAGTATGACTGGGATCATGAAAGTATGGACTTTGGAACACCGGGTTGGCATCAGGCATGAACATTGCCTACGCAGTTGCTAATTGTTCCTGAGACTAGCCCAGATGGGAACAGCCTGGGGTAAAAACAAGGAGATCTGGACTATGTCAGTGTAGTGTGTTGGGAAAGATAAGATCAAATAAAGTCTTGTAGTCTGCAATTAGCAACAAAAGCTGGACTCAGAGTGGACTCTGCATCTCAGTCCAGTAGAGGCTGCAGGTCTTCTGACCCATTGCTCCAGATTTTGTGTTCTGTCTTCATTATCATCACTTGTTCCCAGACCATTAGGTCAACAGGTAAAAGACACTGAGAAACTTTTGCTCAGTTGAAAGACACTGAGAGGTTTATCCTCAGTTGAGACACATTGGGACGATTTTGTTGTGTATGTACAGCATTTATACTTACAAGTACTTGCTTTGTTGTGAATTAAAAGACATTTCACCCTAAAAATGGGCAAAATGAGGCTCTTTTGACATCACTTCATGGGAAATAGATGGGGAAACAGTGGAAACAGTGTCAGACTTTATTTTTTTGGGCTGCAAAATCACTGCAGATGGTGACTGCAGCCATGAAATTAAAAGACGCTTACTCCTTGGAAGAAAAGTTATGACCAATCTAGATAGCATGTTGAAAAGCAGAGACATTACTTTGCCAACAAAGGTCCGTTTAGTCAAAGCTATGGTTTTTCCAGTGGTCATGTATGGATGTGAGAGTTGGACTGTGAAGGAAGCTGAGTACCGAAAAATTGATGCTTTTGAACTGTGGTGTTGGAGAAGACTCTTGAGAGTCCCTTGGACTGCAAGGAGATCCAACCAGTCCATTCTAAAGGAGATCAGCCCTGGGTGTCCTTTGGAAGGAATGATGCTCAAGCTGAAACTCCAGTACATTGGCCACCCCATGCGAAGAGTTGACTCATTGGAAAAGACTCTGATGCTGGGAGGGATTGGGGGCAGGAGGAGAAGGGGAGGACAGAGGATGAGATGGCTAGATGGCATCACTGACTCGATGGACATGAGTCTGAGTGAACTCTGGCAGTTGGTGATGGATAGGCAAGCCTGGCGTGCTGCGATTCATGGGCTCCCAAAGAGTCGGACGTGACTGAGTGACTGAACTGAACTGAACTGACATACCAAAATTATATTTTTGCATGCACAGATAAAAAAGACCTTGCTTGTTGGAACATCTTTTCAGAATTATGACTTTAAAGGGGGAAAAAAAAAAACCTTTTCTATGGGCGAACTTGCACTTTTGTCCTTGTGTCTTTGCGATGTAAATGTTTTACCTCCTCTTCTCAGATTTTTTTCTGTGTTTTGAGGGTGTGTTCTCTGCATACCAAGGTAACATATTGGTGGGAGCCAGCACGGGAGTTCCCACCCATGACAAGGTCATGTGGGAGAGCCCTGATGGGCAAGGCGAGTCAGGGCTCAAGGGCGCAACGCCCCCCGCCCCCTCATCCCCACCGGATCTGCCTGAGCATCTACCCCAAAACCAGAATCTGTCTGTTTTACTATTTTATGACTTTTACCAACTCCTCTGACATTAACAGGGGCTATCTCCGACCACCTTTCTCTGAAGAAAATCAACTTAAAACTCTAGTTAATAAGTCTCCTGGGCGTAATAGGAGTGTTTCAATTCAAACCCCTCTGATGACTTTCTAGTTTGCCTGACAGGTTTGTTTGGACTCCTGCAGCTACGCATGTGATTGTTCACAGCCTCCCAACCACGAAAGGCACAGGAAGCTTAAGATATTCTAACAATGCAGAGCTTCTCAGTGTTAAAATTCTTAGAATAAGACTAGTAGAAGATTTCTTTGTTGAGCTAATGCTTGCTGCAAAGTTTCCATATCCCTTACCTACTGTGTCCCTGGGAGTGTATTGATTAATATAGTTGGTATATAGAAATGTAAGTAGTAGCTTTGATGTTTGTAACCTTGGACCCTTGAGTTAATTCTTTTCTTGTTATAGCCCACCACACTTTTGCCTTATAGGAATGCAACTTTATCTAATGCTTTTTGAGGGTGGCACCTGACTTTAGAATAATCACCTTTAGAGAAAAATAAGTTTTCTGAAGAAAGGGTCATAAAATGTTAACAGGCCTCCTGGCCAGGAGATGATGTAAATCACCTAAAGCTTTTGCATATGATAAGTTTGCAGAAAGAAAGCCTGGCTTCGATAAGAATCAAGGACTGCTGACCTTGCATGACTCCACCCCTCCCCCCATTATCCTCTATGCACAACTTAAGGTATAAAAACTACTTTGGAAAATAAAGTGTGGGCCTTGCTCACCAAAGCTTGGTCTCCTCATGTCGTTCTTTCTCTTTCCTTTTCCTTTTCAGGCTGATTCCCTGGAGTGCAGGGGCCCTCTGTGTTCAATTTCCTGCCTGGGCTTCTGAGACCCACTCGAGAAGGTGCCTAAGGTGGGGCACCTTCAGCTATTGAGTGGGCATCTGCAGCCTACATGAACAGAGCAAGTCCCATGCTGGGGCTTTATTGGCTTTCTGAGTAAACTAAGGAATATCAGCCTCTTTTCTCTCCTCTATTTTCTTAACTGCAAAATTCTTTCTTATCTCTTTCTCTATTTCTCTCAATCGCCAACACCGTCCTCCCGAGGGAATCCCTGGATCCAACCGGGGCTGGACCCCAGTAACATATGGTCTATATATGGCAGCCCGTCAAATAGACTAGAATTCCGAGCAACCTTTTTGTCTGGTTATGACAACTCTTGGTAAATAATCTGCTGGTAGTGCAGGAAACCTGGCTTCAATCCCTGGGTCAGAAGATCTCCTGGAGAAGAGAATGGCTATCCACTCCAGTATTCTTGTCTGGAGAATTTCATGGACAGAGGAGCCTGGCAGGATATAGTCCATGGGGTCACATCAGACATGACTGAGCAACTCTCAGTCATGCTACCTCTCAGAGCATGCCAATTTTGAGGGAATTTGTCATAAAGGGTCCCTAACTATAAGGCCTTTGCCATCTTCTCCTTCAGTGCACTGCCTGTACAATGAAGGCCCTTTACTTTCTTAGACTATTTTTGGGAGTAAACATTTTAGATCTTGTGAAGACTACATCGTTGCTCTCTCTTGTGGGGACACCTTTAGTGTCTGATTGGCTTGAGTTGCTATTAAGGTACTACTCATCAATGGCCAGATAATAGAGTCAACTTTGATATGCTCTGGCTAATAACTCAAGGACTAGATGAATACCCAGAACAATTTCTAGCCAGGTTAACAGAAGTCCAGAAAAATATACAAGATTAGACCCTACTTCCACAGAAGGCACCACTGTCCTTAATACCCATTTTATCTCCCAATAGTCCCCAGACATCCTAAAGAAACTAAAAAGCAGAAGAAGCTCCTAAACCTTCTAACAAGACCTTTTAAATTTAGCTTTTAAGATTTTCAATAACCAGGAAGAACAGGCAAAGCTAGAGGAAGCCCAATGAGATCAGGCCAAATACCACCTTTTAGCCTCTGCCCTCCATGGCTCCAAACCTCCATCAACCAACAAAGACAAGAAGCCACCTGCCTTGCTTCAAATGTGGCAAAGAAGGCCACTGAGCCATTCTTGCATAGACCTGCGGCTCTCTCCAGGTCAGTGTACCAGCTGTGGCATAAAGGGACATTGGAAGGTCAAGTTCCCAAATTCCCCTCTAGGGATCAGACATCCCCTCCTGGTCCTGAGCATGAATCCTCTGACCCAGCTCTGCCTAGCTTCCTCAGGCTTTCCGCTGAAGACTGAAGGTGCCCAGGGCTCCAGGCCCCAACTCTCATCACGTCTACTGAACCCAGAGTAACTCTCACAGTGGCAGATAAGCCAATCTCTTTTCTCATCAACACGTGGGCCACTTACTCTGCTATGCCTGCCTACTCTGGAAAAACCAAGGCTTCTCAGGTCTCTGTTATGCGGGTTGACTGTTTAATGTTTATGCCATGAAAACTGAGCCTTTATCTTGCACACTTCAAGATACCCCATTTTCCCATTCTTTTCTCCTACTCCTAAAATGCCCCACTCCTATTCTTTTGAGAGAACTTTTTTCAAAATTCAAAGCCTCTATTACTATCCCAAGTCCACCTTCTGGTCTAGTCTGGTTACTGCTCCTCAATCCCACCTCCTCTTCCCCTTCCCCTTCCCCATTGCCCTCCTTGTCCATAAACCCCATAGTTTGTGATACAGACAACCCATCTGTCAACTCTCACCATGCTCCAATTCATATTTGTCTCAAAGGCCCCTCTATATTCCGCAATCAACAACCATACTCCATCTCTCAGAAATATCAATAAGGGCTAAAGCCTATCATTGCTAAACTCCTACATCAGGGTCTCTTGTGCCCAACCCACTCTCCCTATAATACCCCTATCTTACCCATCAAAAAGCCAAATAGCTCCTATCACCTGATCCAGGACCTGAGACTTATCATTGCAACTGTTATTCCCATACACTCAGTAATTCCAAATCCCTAGACTCTTCTCTCTCATTCCCTCTTCCACTACCCACTTCACTCTTCTAGACTGCAAGGATGCCTTCTTTACCATCTTTTTACACCCAGACTCTCAAGACCTCTTTCCCTTTACCTGGACTGATTCATACAATCATCACTCCCAATAGCTGACGTGGACAGTCCTCCCACAAGGCTTTCGTGAAAGCCCTCATTTCTTTGGCCAAGCTCTAGCATCAGACCTAACCTCTCTTGACCTTATTCCAAGTACTGTCCCCCAATATGTGGGTGATGTCCTCCTTTGTAGTCCTTCACTTACACACTCTCAACAATATACTATATAACTCAATTTTGTAGTCAATTGAGGGTATAGAGTATCTCCAACCAAGGTTCAGCTCTCTCTTCCTAGAGTCACCTATCTCAGAGTCCTTTTGACACCAACCAAAAGATATATCACTTCTGGTAGAAAGGCCCTTATATCCACCCTACCACTCCCTACATCCAAAACAGAGATCCTGTCCTTGGGATTAGCTGGATATCTAATTTTGGATTTCTAATTTTGCCCTCTTGGCACAATCCCTATATCAACCACCAGAGAAGATCTTTCAAAATCCCTACGGCTAAAATCAAATACGCATTCAGGCTTTAACAGCCTTAAGCAAGCCATTTTCTCAGCCCCAGTTCTAACACTTCTGACCTTTCTCACTCCTTTATACTCTACACTACTGAGAGACACAAAATTGCCCTAGGAGTTTTGGGACAAAATCAGGGCCCCTCCTTTGACCCTATTACTTATCTATCAAAGCAATTAGATACTGAGGATGGCCAGTAAGTCTGCATGCTCTGGCAGCAGCTGCACTGCTTGTTCAGGAAAGTAAAAAACATACTTTTGAAGGGCCCACTGTCATTCATTCACCACATGACTTTAAGGACTTACTTTCTCACAAATCCATGACCCTTCTGAAAGGTTGTTGTTGAGTCACGCGAATACACCGGGATTCTTGGCCCCCGAAGGAGAAGAATTCAATCCGGGGCCAGAGACGAGGCTTGATCGCTCAGAGCTTTTGTGTAATAAAGTTTTATGAAAGTATAAAGGAGATAGAGAAAGCTTCTGACATAGGCATCAGAAGGGGGCAGAAGAGTACCCCTCTGCTAGTCTTTAGCTGGATGTTATATAGTCACTAGCAGTCTGTTAATGAAAGAAAGGAGTGTCTTAAAATTCAGAATGGCACCAGGCCCCTCACCCATAAGATGCATTTTGGGATAATCTTGGCACCAAATGGTTTATCCTGGGCCATAACATGATTAACTTGAATCTTGAAGAAGGGCAGACCACCATACAAATAGTTTCATTTACATAGATTAGGGGAACAATATCCATACTGGTTTGTCAAGTAGGTTCTGGGCCAAGAGGCAGAACCGACTTGGAGACAGAGTTTGGGGTAAAGGCATAGTACATTAGCATAGCTTAAGACAAACATTTTCATAAGAAAAAGGCATTGTTTATCTCTAGACTCGAGAATAGCTAACTTCAGGCGAAGCCGGGTGTCATTATGGCAACACAATATTTTAAGAGAAACCTCCCTTTAAATTTGTATAGAGAAGGAAAAAATATTGCTAGTTTGTTTCCTCCTGCCGCTTAAGAGAGATAAAAATGTCTGACACTTGCAGGCTATTTCCTCTATTTGGAGACCCCTGGCCTTCCTGCCTGTTACCCTCTCACTTCTATCTCTTCTACACATCCAACTAATTCATGTCGCCCTTCCTGAATCTCCCATGTTCTTCTTTGAATGCTGTCCTACTCTCAACTCTGCCACACTTATTCCTAATTTTTCTGAGTCCCCCATCCATACTTGTAAAGAGGCATTAGAAGACCTGACCATTTCTTGCACATTTCCTCAGCCCCTTTAAATAACCCTGACTTTACTTGGTATATTGATGGCAGTTTTGTTACGACATCAGAAGGAAAAAAAAGATAGCTGCACATGCAGTTGTCTGAAGTTATTGATTCCCAACCCATCCCCTCAGGAACCTCTTCCCAATAGGCAGAACTTATTGCACTAACTAGAGCACTTACCCTCATAGCTAACAGAACAAACATGTACACTGATTCTAAATATACTCTCCACATCATACACTCACATGCTGCCATCTTGAAAGAATGAAGGCTCTTATTTATGAAAGGCTCTCCCATAACTAATGCCCCATTTATACTCCAGCCTTTAAATGCAGATAACATGCCAACTGAAGTAGGCATCATACATTGTCCAGGTCACCAGGTGGCCTCAGACCCCATTTCATGGGGCAACAATGCCACAGACAGAGAAGCAAAATAAGCCTCACTCCCATCACCTGCTCAACAACTCATAGTAATCCCCAACATAAAGCCTCTTTACTTCTCTGAAGTAAAAAACATGATTATTATAAGAGGGAGCACAACCACAAAGAGAGATGTTACAAAAACAGAGCTGTTATCTTCTCCCCAAATCTCAGGCCACACAGATTCTTATGGACATTTATCAGGCCCTGCACATTCATCAGGCCCTACACATAGGCACTAAACTGCTTTATCATCTCTTAAGATCTCTTATCACTTATCCTAACCTTCTTTCAGTCCTACAACAAATCACTCAGTCTTGCATTATCTGCTCCTCAGTCTCACTGCAGGGAGACTTAAAGCTTATTTTCTCATTCCCAACACATCAGGCTCAACTATCCCAGGGGATGACTGGTAAACTGACTTTGCTCACATGCCTCCAACATGAAAAATAAAACTCATGCTTACTCTAGTAGACACTTTTTCAGGGTGGATTGAGGCTTTGCCTATGAGATCAGAAACTGCCTCAGAGGTAACACAGTTTCTCATATGAGAAATCATCCCTTGGCCTCCCACTCCCCCTCCAATCTGAAAATGGCCAGCTTTTATTTCCCAAATCACTCAACAAGTAGCCCAATCCCTTGGCATAACCTGGAAACTATATATTCCTTACAGACCCCAAACCTCAGGAAAAGTAGAAAAGGCAAAGTCTATTCTCAAAACACACCTAACCAAACTCTAGAACTACAAAGGCCATGGACTGAATTCCTTCCCATGGCTTTGGGTTGCATTAGGGCTACTCCACGGGCTCTGTCTTTCCTCAGTCCTTTTGAGCTCATGTATGGATGCCCTTTTCTCTTAGGTCAATTCCCTACTGCAAGCCCCTTGCTAGAAGAGTATCTTCCCATCCTTAATCTTATTAGACCCCTTGTGAGAAAGCATGCACATCACTCTCTCCCAAGGCCTCATCAAACAAATCCAGCTGACCTAACACTCATACTGGGAGTCCTACTTAAGACCTTATACTATAAAGCTCTCCAGCCTCGATCGACTGGTCCATTTGAGGTTGCTTTAACCATACCACAGCTGCTAAACTGGCATGTCTTTACTCATCGTTTTGTGAAAATGAAAGTAAAAGTCGCTCAGTCATGTCTGATCTTTGCGACCATATGAAATAGTCCATGGAATTCTCCAGGCCAGAAAACTGGAGTGGGAAGCCGTTCTCTTCTTCAGGGGATCTTCCCAACCCAGGGATCGATTCCAGGTCTCCTGCATTGCAGGCAGATTCTTTACCAGCTGAGCCACCATCTCTAGATTAGAATGGGCCCCAGGAGTCTCTCCATCTCCACTAAGAAACATTCCTAGCTCGAAACTCTTTGCTACACCAGCACTGTTCTGAGACCCACCAGGCTTTGACTGGATGGAATTCCTGAAGAAACAGAATAGCCGAAACCAAATACCAATCAATAAAATAAAAACAGATGTACTGGTTACTAATTGGACTGGGATTTCCCCTACCTACCTTATTCGCAATAGGACTTTATGTCTCCCCCTGAGTGGACTATTATTCAAAAGCTTTCCCTCTGCTTTACCTACTTCTGCATAGTTCTTGTTTTTTTTTTTTTTCTGGAGCGTGGTCCTCCTCTTACTGTGATCAGCCAAGATGAATTCATTATCCACTTTTCTTCACATAGTAACACAAACCCTTACCTTTCCTGGAGACACCATTGTTACTGATTGCCCTTTACTCCTTGACTTTATAAACAATCTTTGGCTCCAGGGAGATTTCATAGAGTTCACACTCAAATTTCTTTCTACACCTGGATTCTTATTTTTATAATTTTCTCCCCTTAGACATGAGACATCACATCATGATTTTACTATTACTCCCTCTTCTTTTACAGTCCAAACCTCACAATAATACCTTGCCTATAACTCACCCTTCCCCAAACCTTGCCTACCTATTCAGAACTCTAAATCTGATCCATCGTTTACTCAATACCTAAAACCCAACCCTGGCCAGTGATTGTTGGATTTACTTATCCATCTCCTCTCCTGGAGGATAGGTGCGTCTCATTTCCACAGGCAAATGGACTCACATAACAACTCTTTTTATCACACATACAGAGGAGAATCTTTTCATCATACATATGTTATTTATATTCAATTGATCAAATTCACAATCCTGACAAGATATTGACCTCCCTCCTTACAGATCTCCCTTTTACTCATAAAGGACCAGCTATAGGAAGACATTACTTTGCCAACAAAGCTCCATCTAGTCAAGGCTATGGGTTTTCCAGTGGTCATGTATGGATGTGAGAGTTGGACTGTGAAGAAAGCTGAGTGCCAAAGATTTGATGCTTTTGAACTGTGGTGTTGGAGAAGACTCTTGAGAGTCTCTTGGGCTGCAAGGAGATCCAACCAGTCCATTCTAAAGGAGATCAGCCCTGGGTGTTCTTTGGAAGGAATGATGCTAAAGCTGAAACTCCAGTACTTTGGCCACCCCATGCGAAGAGTTGACTCATTGGAAAAGACTCTGATGCTGGGAGGGATTGGGGGCAAGAGGAGAAGGGGACGACAGAGGATGAGATGGCTGGATGGCATCACTGACTCGATGGACGTGAGTTTGAGTGAACTCTGGGAGCTGGTGATGGACAGGGAGGCCTGACATGCTGCGATTCATGGGGTCGCAAAGAGTTGGACACGACTGAGCTACTGAACTGAACTGATAGGAAGACACGCTCCCCGCCGCCCCCCCCCCCACCCCCAACCTCTGACGTTCATCTACAACAACAGACTCCTTTCTGTTTTTCTACACAAAACTCTGTAAACAATTCTTACCCCCAACTAGGAACTATGCCATCGCATGTCTGTAATTACACTTCACAACTCTCCTTTCCTTCAGGCCTCTCCGTCTACAAAATATCAGGAACTTCAGGACATTCTTTTGCTTTCTCAGGGAGACTCCCTTCTACATATGGCATAAATACTCTTTTTGTAGGGACTACACTGGTGAGTTCACTGTCAGTCTCAGAAACTACTAACAAGTTCCCAGAAAGACTCGTATTTGCTATTAATTTCAGCTGTTGTCTTCTTACACTTGGAATATTTTTCTTATTTGGAACCACCACCTATTTATGTTTTCCCACTAACTGGACAAGAACATTCACCCTGGTATATCTAGCTCTGGATGTTTCTATTGCTCCTAAATATTAGACCCTCCCTATCCCACTAATTCATAACTGACCCAAATGGGCAATTCAATTCATTCCCCTGTTAATCAGTTTAGGAATAGAAACTGGGATTGGAACAGGGACTGCAGGACTCACAACCTCTTTAAATTACTACCAAAGCCTTTCTAAAGACCTCACTGAGAGCCTAGACTAACTAGCTACTAGTCTTATCATTATCCACACCCAGCAAGCTTACCTGACTGCCATGATCCTCCAAAATAGAAGGAGATTAGATCTTCTAACTGCAGAAAGAATGGGCCTATGTCTATTTTTGGAGGAAGCTTGCTACTTCTCCACCAACAAATCAGGAAGCAGCAAGAAATCTGACAAACAGGGCCTTGAAATATGTTGACACCTCAGCAATTCATGGGAAAACTGGCTAAACAGTTGGAATTGGATGCCCTGGGTTCTACCTTTTCTAGGCCCTCTCCTTCTACTTACCCTTATTCTAAGTTTTTGCCCATGTTTAATGAGTCTTTTTTTCAAAATTTCTTCAGGACCACTTACAAGCCTTCACCAATAAAACTATCCATAAGCTATTTCTAACTCATTCAGATTATCAAAAACTTTGGCCCCACACAAATCCCCTTGACCCATATTCCAACCTTTTCTCATCTTTCCCCTACAACATCCCTGTCCCACAGGAAGCAGTTAGAGAAGATTGACCTTTGGCTCTTATCCTAAATCAAAAAGGCTGGAGTGAGAGGGCCTCCATGGGGCCTCCTGGTAGAAATGGCTCAGTATACTGACCTTGCAAACAAAGAATAAAGTCACAGTGACCCTTGAGACTGGCCAAGTTGCCCAAACGATATTCTGTTTCCCCACTGGTGCCGACCTTCTCAAGGCTATAAGACCACCAGATTCCAGACCTCTGGCTACATGACTGCAGGACTCAGCTACAGGCTAATAATTAACCATCCCTTCAGAGAATTTTTCATTGTCGTGTTATAAGAAAGACCCCATCTAAAAGGGAGGATGCTGGTTCTCCTTAAGGGCCAGTGACCCTCTTGCTTCCCCCTAATAAATTTCCCTTTTCTTTGCCTGATTGCTAGGTTCACTCTGTTTCCTCCCGACTCACCTTACATCAGTATAATCTTACCCGAGAAAAAGAAAAAAGGAAGAGAAAAGCAATTGAAAAGAAGCCAGTGTTTTAGGGGAAGATAGCTGTCAGTAAAAGGAAAGGATGAAAAAAGATAAAATTTAGATAATATAAAATGATGAAAGTTTTTTTTTTAAGGTGCAGGTAACAGATTAAACAAGAACTAAGAACAGGCGAAAAAAAATTGACTTGCCTTTTTCCAGTGCAATATTATCTGAGGAAGGAAAAAAAGAGAAAAACAATTGAAAAGAAGCCAATGTTTTAGGGGAAGGTTGGTATGGATAAAAGGTAAGAATGAGAAAAGATGGAATTTAGGTAACATAAAATGACAGTTTTTTTTTTTTTTTAAGGTGCAAGTAACAGATGAAACAAGAGCTAAGAACGGCAAAAAAAAAATTGACTTGCCTTTTTCCTGTGCAGTATTATCTGAGGAAGGAAAAAAAGAGAAAAACAATTGAAAAGAAGCCAATGTTTTAGGGGAAGGTTGGTATGGATAAAAGGTAAGAATGAGAGAAGATGGAATTTAGGTAAGATAAAATGACAGTTTTTTTTTAAGGTGCAGGTAACAGATTAAACAAGAACTAAGAACAGGCGAAAAAAAATTGACTTGCCTTTTTCCTGTGCAGTATTATCTGAGGAAAAAAAAAGAAGAGAAAAACAATGGAAAAGAAGTCAATGTTTTAGGGGAATATTGGTGTGGATAAAAGGTAAGAATGGGAAAAGATGGAATTTAGGTAAGATAAAATGACAGCTTTTTTTCAAGGTGCAAGTGAGAGATGAAACAACTAAGAATAGGCAAAAAATAAAATAAAATAAAATAAAATCCCCAATTTTTGACTTGCCTTTTTCTTGTTTAATCTTATCTGAAAAAAAAAAGAAGGAAAAAAGCATCTCATCAAAATGTGGGCCCAATGTAAAAAAAGGAGAGCAGAAATTTGAAATCCTTCTGTAATTGACTCCATAAGTCAAATTGACCAAAGCATAAAGGTATGTTCCACAGGACATCTTGCATTCAGAGTTATTGTTTTATTATATCCCACAATCTCGATCTCCAGTTCCTGGACCAAAGTAGCAAAGACAGATAATGACTCAAGGAGAGGAGGTAGAATAGGGCTACAAAGGCAAACAATATCAATGGTTCATCTTTCAGTGAACGTTCTCCTTTTTTTAGGGTGGAGGGAAACAGGCACACATACATGAGTCACATATTTAGCAAGTCATAAAGAGGTCTACAGTAGCAGTACTCATCAGTCTAAAATGGTATCTGTAACTGTAGTTTTATGAAGGTTGCTCAGTATAAAGAAGAGGTGTGTTACTAAGTTCATTAAACTTGTAAACAAAAAATGATTGAAAACCATCATTAGCAAAACAAGGTTGTTAAATTTTGGATGTTTATAGTATTATATTATTAAAAAATCTTTTAGAAGTATCGTAGGACTCTAGTTTCTCATGTCATTCACTTAATTCAATATCGAGAAATGTGTTATATATTTCCTTAAAAGTCTTTCTACCAAAATAAGTATAGATTGCTAAATTAATAATTATTTCAGAATAAAAATGAAGGAAAAGATGGAACAATTAGTACAGTATGAAAGAAAATAAAGCCAAGGAATGCCATGTAAATGTTTGTTATTTAGGGTACTTGGGTGCTATGATCAAGGGCAATGGAAGAGGGAGTCTAAACCTCACACTGGAACCATGAAGGATATCTGAGTTTACATAGTCCTTGACAGGACTATAGACCAAGAAGCTTCACTCAGAAAGAATGGAATTTTAGCTCATCTCCTAAGGTTTGGGGAGATATCAATTGCATGTAATGGCCTTTGAACTTTGAATATATGGCAGCTGTACTAACAATGGATAGTTTTCAGAAAATAAGTACAGAGTGTAATCATGTACCCATCAGTCTCTTCTTTTTTGTTTTATAAAATGCACACTGAAATTCTGGCAAGACTCTACAGAGTAGAAGACAGTACTTATAGGGAAGGAACATCTGTTCTGAAAAAATAAAGGGATGGAAAAGAACGAGGGTAGAGGGTAGGAAAACAGAAATGGAGACAACTTAATATAGATGATGCTTATGAAGCAAAATAACAGACATTGAAGGGTAGGGTATGCCAAAAGATGGTGTACAGATTAAAGGAATATGAATGACTGTGAGGAAGCAGTCATTTAGAAGCATATTGGAGTATAAATGTTGTCAGAAAATTTACCAAAATGCAAACCCTGATCAGAAAAATAAAG
This sequence comes from Bos indicus, assembly GCF_029378745.1. Taxonomy (NCBI): domain Eukaryota; kingdom Metazoa; phylum Chordata; class Mammalia; order Artiodactyla; family Bovidae; genus Bos; species Bos indicus. The sequence continues at coordinate 27,990,184 of NC_091782.1, read as the reverse complement.
TGAAAAGGTCCATAAAAGTGTTAGAGAGCAGAAAAAGAAGGAAAATATAAATTTAATGACAACTCATATGCAGTATTAAATATACCAGGATGTAGGCCAACCCACAAAATTCACACACTCATGCAAGTACACAAACACACATGTACACATGTACACAGAGCAGCTGAAAGTTACCTTTTTCAGGAGAATATTGGTTATGAATATAAAAGAAGAAACAATGAATTTACTTAGGAAAAATATCTGGAACAGTTGTAATAAAAAATGTTTCTGACATGGTTTTATGTAATTTTTGCAAAGAATTTCTTTAAAATGAAAAGGATAAAAATGAATGAACTTTCTGAATTGAAAAAAAATTATTTCTTCCTATTATTATCATACAAAAATTATGTTGATCCCATTCAAATTGTTTAACTTTCTAATTACTTGGAGGTTAACCTTCATAAATTCCTTGACTGCTACTAAATATAGAGTCACTGCTTATTATTTTGGTAGCACTAGCTGTACAGTAGCCACACTCGCTGAATTAAAGGAGTCTGAACCACTGCTAATAGAAAAAATACCAAGTTAGGTTCCTGGGTGCTCATTTTCACAAAATTTTCTACAACTGAGTAAACTATAACTTTTAAAACATAGATTAATATTTAAATTGATGGCTAAAAGAAGTTCATTTTAATTAAATCACATGAAAAAAGGAAATGATGCTCTAGACATAGCATATGGGGATTGAAATAAAATGGCTGGGCATATGTGGGACAAACTTTCACATTAGTTCCTGAGGATGCCAATACTTTATAAATGTATGATTAATAAAATTTACACAGTAGGAAGGGTCTGTTAATGCCAGTTTAAGCAAGTGACAAAGAAGTGATAACTGGGGAAATTGAATGAGAAATAAAAATGGTGAATTTCACTTGAAAAGACAAAATAATGAGACAAAACTCTATAAAAGTATGTATAAAGACTTAAAGACAAAGGTACCAGAAAAGAAAGAATCCATGACTAGGTAAGCAAGGAAGATGCCTTTATGTTGGGGACTTGACCTTTTTCTCCTCACATGAAAAAGGAAAAGAACTCAAAATGCATTTAAAATGATAATCCAATGTGAAGAAGAAACAAAGAAAAATTGGAAAAACTTCCATACTTTACTCTGTGGTTCAAACATAACCTAATTTTTTGTAAGATTTGAAGAGCTTTCTAGAAATCTGGGAAAAGATTGTTTTACTTTCATTCACCCTTTGAGGTTAAAGGAATCAAGATAAGAAATGACACTGGGGAAGGAGATAGAATAGAACTTCCTCTTGGATAAACAATGTCTGTCATTAGTCCTGTATTAAACCTTCTACATTTTTCAGAATAAATTGCAGACTCACAGTTTTGCACAAAAGAACAGCTTAAAAAGAGGTGAGGAAGCAAAGACAAAAGGCATTCATTTTTCAAAAACAATGTATAACAATAGTCATATGAATCTTGCTACATGCATTAAAGATATATATTCCTAAATTCCATTCCCTTTGAAGACAAAATTATAATAGAAAATTTCATTAGAAGAGAAGGATGTTAAGTTTAAAATAACTCTATTCAGATCAGATCAGATCAGTCGCTCAGTAGTGTCCTACTCTTTGCGACCCCATGAATTGCAGCACGCTAGGCCTCCCTGTCCATTACCAACTCCCAGAGTTCACTCAGACTCACATCCATCGAGTCAGCGATGCCATCCAGCCATCTCATCCTCTGTCGTCCCCTTCTCCTCTTGCCCCCAATCCCTCCCAGCATCAGAGTCTTTTCCAATGAGTCAACTCTTCGCATGAGGTGGCCAAAGTACTGGAGTTTCAGCTTTAGCATCATTCCTTCCAAAGGACACCCAGGGCTGATCTCCTTCAGAATGGACTGGTTGGATCTCCTTGCAGTCCAAGGGACTCTCAAGAGTCATCTCCAACACCACAGTTCAAAAGCATCAATTCTTCGGTGCTCAGCTTTCTTCACAGTCCAACTCTCGCATCCATACATGACCACTGGAAAAACCATAGCCTTGACTAGACAGATCTTTGTTGGCAAAGTAATGTCTATGCTTTTAAATATGCTATCTAGGTTGGTCATAACTTTCCTTCCACGGAATAAGCGTCTTTTAATTTCCTGGCTGCAATCACCATCTGCAGTGATTTTGGAGCCCAAAAAGATAAAGTCTGACACTGTTTCCACTGTTTCCCCATCTATTTCCCATGAAGTGGTGGGACCGGATGCCATGATCTTCACTTTCTGAATGTTGAGCTTTAAGCCAACTTTTTCACTCTCCACTTTCACTTTCAACAAGAGGCTTTTTACTTCCTCTTCATTTTCTGCCATAAGGGTGGTGTCATCTGCATATCTGAGGTTATTGATATTTCTCCTGGCAATCTTGATTCAAGTTTGTGTTTCTTCCAGTCCAATATAGTGTGATATAAACAAAAGAAAACAACAATAAAAACTGCAACAAAGAAATTGGCTACATCTGATGGGAGGAGAACAGAAATACCGAATGCTTTTGTAGCTTACTCCAAGTTTCAAAGTGACCAATATTTTTTAAATTGGAAGCAAATATTTCCAAAGGACATCTTGTCAAACAGGGCAAAGGTGTATTACACACACACACACACACATGCACACACACCACCTGATGCAAAAGTTATAGAGATGGAAAATGACACTATGAGGTAAAAGATTTCTTCTGGGATAAACAACATCAGTCATATATGTTTCACTGGACTTTCCCCTTTTTCTCAGAATACAATCCAAACATGCACATGTACACGAGTGCTTAAAGTGCTTAAGAAATCATGAGCAAGCCTACAACAAAAGCATCCATCTGGCTAAAACTCTATCAATAGCAGTAGACCTATGAAGTCCTTCATGCATTAAAGAGGTGTATTCCTTAGTTCCATCTAATCTGTAACCAAAAATATAATTAAAAATTATCACTGTAAAAAGAAGGTTGTTAAGCTTTTAATGGTTATATTAGTGCTTCATTAAAAAAATGTATATATGTATATGTATATATATATACATATATATATATATATTTTTTTTTTAGGAGTATCCTAGAACTCTAGCCTCTTGTGTCATTCACACAAAATTTCAAGATGGAGAAATATGTTATAAAAAATCTTGCTCAATATATAAAGTCCTTCCACAAACACTTAAAAGTTATTGCAGTGTGACAAATTAATAATTATGTCAAAAAATACAAGAAAAAGACAGTAAAATTCCTATCGTATGAGAGAAAATTAAGCCAGAAGTGGTATGTAAAATATCTGTGCCTGAGAGAAGACTCTAGTGAATGGTCTAGGGTATTGACCCTAAAGCCCACATTAGATCTACAAGGTATACCTGAATTTGTACTGTCTTTGAAAGAATATCTCAGCAAATCTAGAGTCTAGTCTTAAAGTTTGGAGAGGTATCAGTGGCATATTAAAGACTCCTTGAATTTTGAATACATGACAGAAACCCTAAGTTATTGAAAGTGTACCAGAAAATAAGTACAGAATGTAAGCCACATGCTCATCAGTCTCATCCCCTTCATCTCACAAAATTCATAGTGAAACTGACAAGGATCTGGATGAGAGAAGAAGACAGGGTATATAGGGAGGGAATATAGGAAATGAAACAAGAAGCACTGAGAAAGAATCAGGTTAGGGTAATAGATGGAAAGAATTTAATATGACAGAAGTCCATAAACAAAAACATCAAGGAGAGAAGAGTAGAGAATAAGATAAAGTGTGAATGAAAATTGGGTTTATAGATAAACAGAAAAGGAATGTTAAAAGAACCAAGAAAGTAGTTGTTTAAAGCTTATTGGAATAAAAATGTTTTCAGGGAAATTTATCTAATTTTTTCCCAAAGATTAAATGAAAATTTAAAAGAAAACATGCAGGTAAGTATAATGGGATTAAAGCACCAGGGAAATTCAAATTTAGTGAAAAATTCACATAAAATGTTAAATGTAGTAAGATTTAAACAAGTGCAAACACATACACAAATGTGGTGATATACACAATGTGCCACAGTTTCTGACAGCTTCCTTTGGTTTTGATCAAAAATTAAAGGAAGAAAAAGATCAGTCTTGCTAACTTGAGTAAAAATTTCAGGCATATTAGTGGTGATGTTTACCATGCAAAAATGTTCTTGAATTATTTGGACACTACATGGGCTGTTATTGTTTGGTAGATTACCTTTAATAAATCCTTTGGCTGCTACTAAATATACATTATTAAGTCTCACAATTATTGTAGCTATGTTGCATAAAGTATCCACAAACAGTGAATTAGAGGCTACTGGACTGCTTCAAGAGAAAAATGCAGGGCTTGGTTCTTAGGAACCTCTGTTTACACTTTGTTAAACAATGATGACATGATTTTCTTTCTGGAGAACTGCTGTATTAGCCCATGGCAAAATGAAGCTCATCTTATCGTGACTGCCTTTTCAGAAAAAAAGGTAAACATGTGCCTATGAAAGCAGAATTGGTTAAGAAGAGATGAGGAACTAAGGAGAAAAAGAATCACTCATTTGTTCAAAATAGTATATGTAGCAGTGCCTGCATGCATTAAAGAGGTAATCTGATTTTTCTCTGCAGATAAAAATATAGTGAAAAATGTCATTAAAAATAGGATATTTCATTAGAACTGATTCAAATGTATTCTTTTTAATGGCTGAGTAATACTCCATTGTGTATATGTACCACTGCTTTCTTATCCATTCATCTGCTCATGGGCATCTAGGTTGCTTCCATGTCCTGGCTATTATAAACAGTGCTGGTATGAACATTGGGGGTACACGTGTCTCTTTCCCTTCTGGTTTCCTCAGTGTGTATGCCCAGCAGTGGGATTGCTGGATCATAAGGCAGTTCTATTTCCAGTTTTTTAAGGAATCTCCACACTGTTCTCCATAGTGGTTGTACTAGTTTGCATTCCCACCAACAGTGTAAGAGAGTTCCCTTTTCTCCACACCCTCTCCAGCATTTATTGCTTGTAGACTTATGGATCGCAGCCATTCTGACTGGCCTGAAATGGTACCTCATAGTGGTTTTGATCTGCATTTCTCTGATAATGAGTGATGTTGAGCATCTTTTCATGTGTTTGTTAGCCATCTGTATGTCTTCTTTGGAGAAATGTCTATTTAGTTCTTTGGCCCATTTTTTGATTGGGTCATTTATTTTTCTGGAGTTGAGCTGTAGGAGTTGCTTGTATATTTTTGAGATTAGTTGTTTGTCAGTTGCTTCATTTGCTATTATTTTCTCCCATTCTGAAGGCTGTCTTTTCACCTTGCTAATAGTTTCCTTTGATGTGCAGAAGCTTTTAGGTTTAATTAGGTCCCATTTGTTTATTTTTGCTTTTATTTCCAATATTCTGGGAGGTGGGTCATAGAGGATCCTGCTGTGATGTATGTCAGAGAGTGTTTTGCCTATGTTCTCCTCTAGGAGTTGGTATACCTGTGGTGGATTCATTTCGATATTTGGCAAAACTAATACAATATTGTAAGTTTAAAAATAAAATAAAATTAAAAAAATAGGATATTTAAATTTTAATGGATAATTTTGCATCTTATGGAAAATATTTTTGAAAGCATTGAAGACTATAGTTTGTGGCTTCATTCACATAAAATATTCAAGTTTAGAGATAAAAAGTTCCTAACAATACAAATCTTTCCACGAATATTTGAAGTACTTGCAGTTGACCAAATTGACAGTTGTGTTAATAAAAGTAAGGAACAACGAATTAAAATTATTCTCTTCATATATAAAACAAATTGGAGGGGAAAATGGTGAAAAGTATTTTAATACTTGGAGTAGCAGATTTAGGGCAGTGTAAGAATGACCCTCAAGTTTACATGTGACCAATGAATGATTTCAGATATTATTCAGGTTTTGAAGACCAGAAAGAGAGTACTATGGGAGAAGTCAACAAGCAAAATATTGCCTTAGGATGGCAGAGATCTGGATAGTGCAAGGCAAGGATGGTACATTGACTGAAAACTGGTATATGATTAAGACATCAGGAAAGTAAGGATTTTAAAGTCTTTTGGGAATAAAGGGATGCCAAAGATACTTTCCAATTTTTAAAAATTTCATCTGTAAAATTCAAAGATGTGTCAATATAAATGTCAGTGGAAAGAAATACACAAAAAATTCATATTTGTTAAAAACTGTATGTAAATTTAAATAATTAGGATACAGATAAACACACAAACCCCACTCATTTACACCAACACACACACAGGCACACATACAGTGTTTGAAATTTCCGTTTAGAGAAATGAATAGTATTCAATAAATGAATAAGGAAAAAAGGAATACATTTTTGAATTGAGAAGACAAAACATTTTTTTTTTTTTGTTAAATATCTGATGAAATTATTATGATTCCTTTCAGCAATATGTTTGGCCTGGAGAATTCCCTGGACAGAGGAGCCTGGAAGGCTACAGTTCATGGGGTTGCAAAGAGTTGGACATACTGAAAGATTAACACACTCAGCAATATGTACTCTTTTGTTACCAACTTTTTTATCTTTAATAAGTGATTACATGTTGTTAAACATATCAATAAATACACAACTGTCCTAGAGTAGTGGTTTTGCCATATAAAATCACCAAACACTGAATTATTGGATCCCAAACAACTGTTCTTATAGGTTATCACTTTCAGGTTCATGGTGCCTCTTTCCACATTTTAGTCAACTGATTAATACGTAACTGTATTTTATGAGAGTTTGATTTTAACTCATTCCTCAATGAAACTTACCTTCACAAAGTAAAATAAAGGGAATGGAGATGAAATATTAAGTGGCAGTGAGGGAGCTTTTAAATTAAATGAATGAAAATATCTTGGACAAAAATTTCAAATCAGAAACTTAAAAATGGCAAAATTTTATAGGTAAGTTAGTACATATATACACTTTCCCAAAAGGAAAATATCTACATGAATTACACAGATGGGACAAATCAAAGCAAAAGTGATAGAGCATTGAATAACAAACGAAGGGGGCAACTTCAGTTGAAATAATCATAAAATGAGAAAGAATGATGTAAAGCTATATGTACATTGCAGCTGAGGAAGATGATTGCTGAGAGTTGAAGACTAAAGTCAAGGAAACAAAAGAAACATGACAAACTGCAAACTGTGAAACATTAGTGGGACTTACATTTATCCTGTTCACCCTTATCTGAAAAAATAAAAGGAAGAAAGAGCCATGTAAACCAAACTAAGGCACAATGTAAAAGGAGACAATAATTTGATTCCTTTCCATCATTTACTCATTCAATAAAAATGACCTCCCTTGTCTAAGAGTTGGAACCTAATGTTCCAAAGGCCATATCACTCATGTGAGATAATGCTGCTTTTTATTCCCTCATCCTTTGTGGCAAAGGAATAACTATAGGAAGGGAAATCAGGTAAAGTGAATTCAGTTTATCCCAGTTTATCCTCTGGGATAAGCTGAATAAATACCATATATGAACGCACATACCACTAGACCATTCAGGTATGACCTAAATAAAATCCCTTATGATTATACAGTGGAAGTGAGAAATAGATTTAAGGAACTAGATCTGATAGACAGAGTGCCTGATGAACAATGGACGGAAGTTCATGACATTGTACAGGAGACAGGGATCAAGACCATCCCCATGGAAAAGAAATGCAAAAAAACAAAATGGCTGTCTGGGGAGGCCTTACAAAAAGCTGTGAAAAGAAGAGAAGCGAAAAGCAAAGGAGAAAAGGAAAGATGCAAGCATCGGAATGCAGAGTTCCAAAGAATAGCAAGAAGAGATAAGAAAGCCTTCTTCAGTGATCAGTGCAAACAAATAGAGGAAAACAACAGAATGGGAAAGACTAGAGATCTCTTCAAGAAAATTAGAGATACCAAAGGAAACATTCCATGCAAAGATGGGCTCGATAAAGGACAGAAATGGTATGGACCTAAAAGAAGCAGAAGATATTAAGAAGAGGTGGCAAGAATACACAGAAGAACTGTTCAAAAAAGATCTTCATGACCCAGATAATCACAATGGTGTGATCACTGACCTAGACCCAGACATCCTGGAATGTGAAGTCAAGTGGGCCTTAGGAAGCATCACTACGAACAAAGCTAGTGGAGGTGATGGAATTCCAGTTGAGCTATTTCCAATCCTGAAAGATGATGCTGTGAAAGTGTTGCACTCAATATGCCAGCAAATTTGGAAAACTCAGCAGTGACCACAGGACTGGAAAAGATCAGTTTTCATTCCAATCCCAAAGAAAGGCAATGCCAAAGAATGCTCAAACTACCACACTATTGCACTCATCTCACATGCTAGTAAAGTAATGCTCAAAATTCTCCAAGCCAGGCTTCAGCAATATGTGAACCGTGAACTTCCAGATGTTCGAGCTGGTTTTAGAAAAGGCAGAGGAACCAGAGATCAAATTGCCAACATCCGCTGGATCATGGAAAAAGCAAGAGAGTTCCAGAAAAACATCTATTTCTGCTTTATTGACTATGCCAAAGCCTTCGACTGTGTGAATCACAATAAACTGTGGAAAATTCTGAAAGAGATGGGAATACCAGACCACCTGACCTGCCTCTTGAGAAATCTGTATGCAGGTCAGGAAGCAACAGTTAGAACTGGACATGGAACAACAGACTGGTTCCAAATAGGAAAAGGAGTACGTCAGGGCTGTATATTGTCACCCTGCTTATTTAACTTATATGCAGAGTATATCGTGAGAAACGCTGGGCTGGAAGAAGCACAAGCTGGAATCAAGATTGCCAGGAGAAATATCAATAACCTCAGATATGCAGATGACACCACCCTTATAGCAGAAAGTGAAGAGGAACTAAAAAGCCTCTTGATGAAAGTGAAAGAGGAGAGTGAAAAAGTTGGCTTAAAGCGCAACATTCAGAAGACGAAGATCATGGCATCTGGTCCCATCACTTCATGGGAAATAGATGGGGAAACAGTGGTAGATTTATGTTTTTGGGGGCTCCAAAATCACTGCATTGGTGATTGCAGCCATGAAATTAAAAGACTCTTGCTCCTTGGAAGGAAAGTTATGACCAACCTAGATAGCATATTTAAAAGCATAGACATTACTTTGCCAACAAAGATCTGTCTAGTCAAGGCTATGGTTTTTCCAGTGGTCATGTATGGATGCGAGAGTTGGACTGTGAAGAAAGCTGAGCACCGAAGAATTGATGCTTTTGAACTGTGGTGTTGGAGAAGACTCTTGAGAGTCCCTTGGACTGCAAGGAGATCCAACCAGTCCATTCTGAAGGAGATCAGCCCTGGGATTTCTTTGGAAGGAATGATGCTAAAGCTGAAACTCCAGTACTTTGGCCACCTCATGCGAAGAGTTGACTCACTGGAAATAACTCTGATGCTGGGAGAGATTGGGGGCAAGAGGAGAAGGGGACGACAGAGGATGAGATGGCTGGATGGCATCACTGACTTGATGGACATGAGTCTGAGTGAACTCTGGGAGTTGGTAACGGACAGGGAGGCCTGGCGTGCTGCAATTCATGGGGTCGCAAAGAGTCGGGTACGACTGAGAGACTGAACTGAATTGAACTGAACTGAATATTCATATGAAGCTTGCTACATGAATTCAGGGATATGTACCCAAGTTCGATCTGACATAAAAGCCAAGATACAGTTGAAACATATCATTAGCAAAGTAAGATGTTAAACTTTGAAACTTGAATTGCGTATTGAAAAAAAACTTTGGAATCATCCTAGGAAAATAGCTTTCCTTGTCATTCGCATAAAAAGTCCTGAATTTTAGATATAGTATATGTGAGTTTTTCTTAATATATAACATCCTTGTATATTTATTGAAAAGACATTGCAGTTTTTATAACTATTAATTATGTGGATAAAAAATGTAAAAGTATAAAAAATAAAGTAGATAGAAAAAGACAGAAAAGTACTCTAAAATATTTTAAAAACAGGAATATTTGAGTAATACACTCAAAAACAGTAAAAGCATGTGACTCCGTCTCACAGTTAATCTAACAGTGGATGGCATCAAGTTTTATAATATCTTTAACAGGAAAATGGGAGGAGAATCTTCATTATCAAATTGGAAATCCTCTTTTATCTTAAACTTGGGAAGGAATTAATAGTATAGTAATGTCTCCTTCAACTTTAGAACATGTTAAGGTCCTAAATTAACTGACAGCTTTCAGAAAACATAGAATGGTAAACCGTGTGATGGTCAGTCCAATTCCTTTACCTCAGAAAATCAAAACAAGTTTGGTAAGTCCTGGGCAGACAGACAAAGGCAATATGATAGGATGGAAATGGAAAAAGTGTAATGAGCAAGTGTGGATGGAACATAGGTAAACAGCAATGAAAAGAATGAAATAAAAAAGAGGCTCATATCCTAAAATTGCCCGGAGGTGAATGGACAGCCAGGTGAAAAGTGAGTGAGATAAAAGGCCAGAAGATGTTCAAGACAACATGAAAGCAGGCAATGGAAGAGTTACTGGAGTGAAGAGTTACAAATTTACCAAGTCTTTTCCCAAGATCACCTGGAAAATAAAATGGAAAGCTTCATGTAAACACCATGGAATACAAACACGAAGAAAAGTGAAATATTTTGAAGAAACCAAAAGTAATGTCAACACTCTCTAGATACACTGAAACACACTCACCCATGCACATTATGAACACAAAATAAACTCACCGACAATGGCTGAGAGCTCCTCTGTTTTATCCAGAGAATATTCTGTGTTAAGAAAGAGAAAGAGTTGAGCTGTAGGAGTTGCTCAAAAAATGGGCCAAAGAACTAAATAGACATTTCTCCAAAGAAGACATACAGATGGCTAACAAACACATGAAAAGATGTTCAACATCACTCATTATCAGAGAAATGCAAACCAAAACCACTATGAGGTACCATTTCATGCCAGTCAGAATGGCTGCGATCCAAAAGTCTGCAAGCAATAAATGCTGGAGAGGGTGTGGAGAAAAGGGAACCCTCTTACACTGTTGGTGGGAATGCAAACTAGTACAGCCACTATGGAGAACAGTGTGGAGATTCCTTAAAAAACTGGAAATAGAGCTGCCTTATGACCCAGCAATCCCACTGCTGGGCATACACACTCAGGAAGAAGGGAAAGAGACACGTGTACCCCAATGTTCATTGCAGCACTGTTTATAATAGCCAGGACATGGAAGCAACCTAGATGCCCATGAGCAGATGAATGGATAAGAAAGCAGTGGTACATATACACAATGGAGGATTACTCAGCCATTAAAAAGAATACATTTGAATCAGTTCTAATGAGGTGGATGAAACTGGAGCCTATTATACAGAGTGAAGTAAGCCAGAAGGACAAACACCAATACAGTATACTAACGCATATATATGGAATTTAGAAAGATGGTAACAATAACCCTGTGTACAAGACAGCAAAAGAGACACTGATGTATAGCTCAGTCTTATGGACTCTGTGGGAGAGGGAGAGGGTGGGGAGATTTGGGAGAATGGCATTGAAACATGTATAATATCATGTATGAAACGAGTCGCCAGCCCAGGTTCGATGCACGATACTGGATGCTTGGGGCTGGTGCACAGGGAGGACCCAGAGGGAGGGTATGGGGGGCGGGGAGGAGGGAGGAGGGTTCAGGATGGGGAGCACGGGTATACCTGTGGTGGATTCATTTTGATGTTTGGCAAAACTAATACAATATTGTAAAGTTTAAAAATAAAATAGAATTTAAAAAAAAAAAAGAAAGAGAAAGAACAAAAGGGAATTGCATTCAACTTTTTAAATGAAGAGAGGTTTTTAGAAATATTTGTTCAGATAGTTGCATTTTCAAAATTTTTGTGTTCCTTTTGACTTTATATGGGCTTAAATTTTTTTTTAATTTTATTTTTAAACTTTACAATATTGTATTGGTTTTGCCAAATATCGAAATGAATCTGCCACAGGTATACATGTGTTCCCCATCCTGAACCCTCCTCCCTCCTCCCTCCCCATACCATCCCTCTGGGTCGTCCCAGTGCACCAGCCCCAAGCATCCAGTATCGTGCATCGAACCTGGACTGGCGACTCATTCCATATATGATATTATACGTATTTCAATGTCATTCTCCCAAATCATCCCACCCTCTCCCTCTCCCACAGAGTCCAAAAGACTGTTCTATACATCAGTGTCTCTTTTGCTGTCTTGTACACAGGGTTATTGTTACCATCTTTCTAAATTCCATATATATGCGTTAGTATACTGTATTGGTGTTTTTCTTTCTGGCTTACTTCAGTCTGTGTAATAGGCTCCAGTTTCATCCACCTCATTAGAACTGATTCAAATGTATTCTTTTTAATGGCTGAGTAATCCTCCATTGTGTATATGTACCACTGCTTTCTTATCCATTCATCTGCTCATGGGCATCTAGGTTGCTTCCATGTCCTGGCTATTATAAACAGTGCTGGTATGAACATTGGGGGTACACGTGTCTCTTTCCCTTCTGGTTTCCTTAGGGTGTATGCCCAGCAGTGGGATTGCTGGATCATAAGGCAGCTCTATTTCCAGTTTTTTAAGGAATCTCCACATTGTTCTCCATAGTGGCTGTACTAGTTTGCATTCCCACCAACAGTGTAAGAGGGTTCCCTTTTCTCCACACCCTCTCCAGCATTTATTGCTTGTAGACTTTTGGATTGCAGCCATTCTGACTGGTGTGAAATGGTGCCTCATTGTGGTTTTGATCTGCATTTCTCTGATAATGAGTGATGTTGAGCATCTTTTCATGTGTTTGTTAGCCATCTGTATGTCTTCTTTGGAGAAATGTCTATTTAGTTCTTTGGCCCATTTTTTGATTGGGTCATTTATTTTTCTGGAATTGAGCTGTAAAAGTTGCTTATATATTTTTGAGATTAGTTGTTTGTCAGTTGCTTCATTTGCTATTATTTTCTCCCATTCTGAAGGCTGTCTTTTCACCTTGCTTATAGTTTCCTTTGTTGTGCAGAAGCTTTTAATTTTAATTAGGTTCCATTTGTCTATTTCTGCTTTTATTTCCAATATTCTGGGAGGTGGGTCATAGAGGATCCTGCTGTGATGTATGTTGGAGAGTGTTTTGCCTATGTTCTCCTCTAAGAGTTTTATAGTTTCTGGTCTTATGTTTAGATCTTTAATCCATTTTGAGTTTATTTTTGTGTATGGTGTTAGAAAGTGCTCTAGTTTCATTCTTTTACAAGTGGTTGACCAGTTTTCCCAGCACCACTTGTTAAAGAGATTGTCTTTTCTCCATTGTATATTCTTGCCTCCTTTGTCAAAAATAAGGTGTCCATATGTGCGTGGATTTATCTCTGGGCTTTCTATTTTGTTCCATTGATCTATATTTCTGTCTTTGTGCCAGTACCATACTGTCTTGAGGACTGTGGCTTTCTAGTAGAGCCTGAAGTCAGGTAGGTTGATTCCTCCAGTTCCATTCTTCTTTCTCAAGATAGCTTTGGCTATTCGAGGTTTTTTGTATTTCCATACAAATTGTGAAATTATTTGTTCTAGCTCTGTGAAGAATACCGTTGGTAGCTTGATAGGGATGGAAGAATCAATATAGTGAAAATGAGTATACTACCCAGAGCAATTTACAGATTCAGTGCAATCCCTATATGGGCTTTTATTATTCAGTATGCTTGCTGTAATAAGTTTCTTAACATCTACTAAATATAATGTAAATATATTGTAATCTTTTTACATAATATATTTGTATAATATCTACATAAATATAAAGTAGTCCAAATCTTAGTTTTGTTATATCTCAATTGAATGTTAGTCATAAACACTGAATCAAGAATCTTTAGCCACTGCTTCTAGTAGAAAACATTGAATTATTTTCCTAGTTTCTTTTGTTCACATTATCTTCATTGGCCAAATAATATATCACCTTGTTTTATGTGTGTTTCTATCAATGAATGCCTAAATGAACTTGAAGACAATGGTACAAGAAAAGATGTATCTTTAACTAGGTTCACAGGGAAATACAAGGGGAATTGGGATTTTTTTTCTTCTCACTTTTTGAGAAGTGAGAATTAATTCAAACTGAAGGTGTAATACCAGGAAAGGAAAAGGACAGACATTTGAAAAACTTCCATCCTTCCCACTGTGTCTCAGCCTGACCCACATTTTCTGAGAACTGGCATCATTTTCAGAGAAGGTTCAGTGCCCTTCCCAGAAGTCAAAGGAGACTTTTTTTTTTTTTTTTTTACTTTCATTCAACCCTTGTGCCAAAGAAACAAGACCAGAAATGATAGCAGGGGAGGAGGTAGGACAGGATTTCTTCTGGGATAAAAAACACCATCATGGGTGTGAGCTTAGAGCCCACACTGGACCAATGAATTCACACAGTCTTTGAAAGGACAAGAGCAGTAGAAACTTCACTCAATAACTTTGGAGTCTTGTTTTATCTCATAAGGTTTGAAGAGGTATCCATGGCATATTAATGGCCCCTGTTCTTTGAAAACATAACAGAGGTTCCAAGTGGAATGGGAGTGCTCCAGAAAACAAATATAGAATGTAAACCATGTTCTGATCAGTCTTACCTCCTTCACCTCACAAAACATAATGAAACGGGCAAAACTCTAAATGATAGAATGCAACAGTATTTATAGGGAAGGAACATAGGAATAGGCAAAGGAAGCATTGGGAAAGAATCAGGTATAGGGTAACATAAATGAAGAGAATATTAGTGAAGTTCCTAAGCAAATAATTTGGGACGTTAGAGTAGGTGTCCGTGCAGAAATAGTTTAAGGTTAAAAGGACAGGAAATATTCAAACTGTTGAGAAAGGATAGTTTAGTGAGGGCTTGGAATATCAGTGGTAAGAAAAATTTACCAATTTTTTTCTGAAGGTCACCTGAAAAAAATAAAAGGAAACACCATTATAAATATGCCTCAGAAACGAAAAGGAATTTAAATTAGTGGAAATTTCACATACAATATTAAATGTAACAGAGATAGACAAACACAGATACTTACACAACATATGTGCAGGCATACACATATGTACCAATATGACTGGTAACTTCCTTTTGTTCTGAGAATATTGGTCGAAAATTAAAAGAGGAAAAGGAGTGATCTCACTGACCTGAGGAAAAATTTCAGGAATGATACTACTCGTGGTTATCCTTTTGTTTTTGATTTACCTGACATCACTTGGGGTCTTACTGTATGGTCTGTTGCTGCTGTTGCTGTTTAGTTGCTAAGTTGTGTCTGACTCATTTGTGAACCCATGGATTATAGTCTGCCAGGCTCCTCTGTCCATGGGATTTCCCAGGCAAGAATACAGGAGTGAGAAGGAAGTCACAGTTGCCAGCAATTCCAGCCCTCCAGGATGCTCAGGAAGGAGAAGAATATCTGTGCAATCTGGCAGCCCCCAGGCTGCAGCCACTCCTTATGATGAGCACTGAGGAACTCAGGATGTGGAAAAAAAACACAGGATACTGGTCCCAGGATGGCTGAGGTGCATATGAAAAGAATGATTTCAGTTAGCCCAGAAAACTCTTGCATCCTCCCATACATACAAAAGTGCTAAATTCCTTAACTTAGGATATCTAGTCCTGTTTAATTCACAAAAATATTTTTGATTTTCTGACTGCATGCCCTTTGTTGCAAACTTCTATATGACCTGACTTCTTCCCCTGTCTCCTCAGAGCAGTTCTCTCAATGTCACTTGAGATACCGTCTCCCAGGCTTGAAGTCTTAAAATTCCCCACCGAATAAAACACAACTCAACTTTTGTGTTGTGACTGTTTTTAAGTTGACAATGGTCTTTTCTATTATCAAGACCTTGACAATTTGGTATAGTGAAATTTTATTGATTTACAAATACTTTCATGTTTCTTTTCTCCTTTCAGAATTGAGCTTGCTCAGTTTGAGAGTCAGGCTTGTTTTGGTTAAGAATTTTCAGGTTAGGGACAATTGCAAGACAAAGGAACAAATAGTCCTGTGGTTTTCTTCCATAACATTTCAGTGATCTGCATAATTTGTGATTCTTTAGTGCTCAGACAGTAAAGAATCTTCCTGCAATGCAGGAGACCCAAGTTTGATCCCTGGGTTGGGAAGATCCCCGGAGAAGGGAATGGCAAACCACTCCAGTATTCTTACCTGGAGAATCCCATGGATAGAGGAGACTGGCAGGCTACAGTTCATGGGGTTGCAAAGAGTCAGACATGACTGAGTGACTAACACACATACACACAAAACTAAGAGCTAGCTTGATTTCATTTAACTGAGCTATACTAATATATTGGGGAAAAGTATTCAACTTTCAGATATAAATGTTCTCAACTTAAAAAAAGAATACTGGAGTGGATTATCACCGCCTTCTCCAGGGGATCTACATGACACAGGGATCCTACCCATATCTCTTGAATTGGCAGGTGGATTCTTTACCCCTGAGCCACCAAGGGAGCCCATTTGGTTGGTTACTTTTAATAAATTCTTTGCCTGCTACTAAAAACAAGCAATCAAGTCTCGTATTTGTTTTAACTATGTTGTATAAAATATCCACAATAGTGAACTAGAGAATACTGAACTGCTTGAAGAAAAAAATGCACGGTTTGGTTTTTTAGACTATCTATTCACATTTTATTAAATGATGATGACATAACTACTTTCGCACATGTCAAAATGGAGTTCATGATATCTCAATCACCTTTTCAGAAAAAAAAAAAAGATATTACATGCACCTATGCAAACAGTATTAGTTAAAAAGAGATGAAAAACCAGAGAGAAAAAAAATCATCCACTTGTTCAAAACAGTATCTGTAGCAGTGGCTGGCTTCCCAGGTGGTGTTAGTGATAAAGAACTCGCCTGCCAATGCAGAAGATGTAAGAGATGGGGTTTTGATTCCTGGGTCAGGAAGATACTCTGGAGAAGGGCATGGAAATCTACTCCAATATTCTTGCCTAGAGAATCCCACATACAGAGGAGTCTGGCAGGCTAGAGTCCATAGGGTCACAAAGAGTCAAACACAACTGAAGTGACTCAGCACACAGCACAGCACAGCAGTGGCCACATGACCTCTGCTGCCTGACTTAAAGAGGTAAATTTTATTTCTTCTAAAAACAAAAGTATATTGAAAAATGTCATTAGAAAAACAGGATATATTAAAGTTTTAATGAATAATTTCTGCTTTTGTGGGGGAAAAATCTTTTGGAGACACTGCAGGATGGTAGTTTTGGTGAAATTTACATAAAGTATTTGGGTTTGATATATGTATTATTTTTCAGCTTTCCTAACAATATAAAGTTGATAGTCCCCTGGACTGCAAGGAGATACAACCAGTCCATTCTAAGGGAAATCAGTCCTGGGTGTTCATTGGAAGGACTGATGCTAAAGCTGAAGCTCCAATACTTTGGACACCTCATGCGAAGAGTTGACTCATTGGAAAAGACTCTGATGCTGGGAGGGATTGGGGGCAGGAGGAGAAGGGGACGACAGAAGATGAGATGGCTGGATGGCATCACTGACTCGATGGACATGAGTTTGAGTGAACTCTGGGAGTTGGTGATGGACAGGGAGGCCTAGCGTGCTGCGATTCATGGTGTCACAAAGAGTTGGACACGACTGAGTGACTGAACTGAACTGAACTGAACAATATAAAGGGGCTTCCCAGGTGGTACTAGTGGTAAATTACCTGCCTGCCAATGCAGGAGGTGTAAGACACCCGAGTTCCATTCCTGGGTCAGGAAGATCCCCTGCAGGAGGACATGGCAACCCACTCCAGTATTTGTGCCTGATAAATCCCACTGATAGAGGAGCCTGGCAGGCTACAGTCCATAGGGTTGTACAGAGTTAGACATGACTGAAGTGACTTAGTATGCATGCATGCAGTAATAGAAAATCTTTCCACAAATATTTGAAGTAATTGCAATTGGCCAAATTGACAGTTGTGTCAATAAAAGTAAATAAGAATGAATTAAAATTGTAGTCTTTGCATGTAAAAAAAGTTCCAGGAAAAAATTATATTTTAGTATTTGATACTTAAGGGTAATAGACTTAAGGGCAATGTAAGAAGGACCCTCAAGTTTACCCTTCGCCAATAAATGATTTCAAATTTTATTCAGATCTTGAAAGAAAAGAAGAGGGAGGCATATGGTAGAAGTCCATAAGCAAACCTTTGCCCTAGAAGGGTAGAGATTCAGGAAAGTATAGGCCAATGAGGGCATGTTGAATAAAAGCTGGGATATGTTTAAGACATCAGGAAAGCAAGTCTTTAAAGTGTTTGGGGTATAAAGGGGTGTCAAATATACTTTACCAATTTTTATCTGAAGTTTGTATGTAAAATAAAATGAAAGACAATTTAAATTTCATTGGAAAGAAACACAAAGAAAATTCAGGTTTGTTGAAAATTGTATATAAAATTAAATTATCAGAATATAGATGAACACACAAAACACAAACACACACATACAGATTTTGAAAGTTTCCTTTTGAGAAATAAATAGCATTCAATGAAAAAGAAAAATGAATATATTGTCTGAATTGAGAAAACTTAGGAAATATTATATTTGGTTAATTACCTAATAAAATTTTTCATGATTTCTTTTGAAAGCATTTACTCTTTTATTACTTAGTTTTTTAAAGTTTTTAATTACTTATCTGAGCCCTGCTGAATATATATATATACAAAAATCTCCTATACTTGTAGTTTCTCTGTATATAAGGTCACCAAAAGCTGAATTACAGAATTTTGATCCACTGCTCTACTGATATTCAGGGTCAGGCTAATGGGTGCCTCTTTTCACAACACTTTGTCAACTGATCAAAACATAACTGCATTTTATGGGAGTTTGATTTTAACCATGGCTTAATGAAGTTTACTCTCACAAAATCAAAGAAAGGGAGGGGTATGAAATATTAAATGAGAGTGAAAGGAAGTCTAAGTCAAATGACTGAAACTATTTGGACAAAGCTTTCATATCAGAAACTAAAAATAGCAAAATTTTGCAAATAAATTCTTAGTCGTATGTACTTGACAAAAAGGAAATTTCTTTTAGATAACAAGAACAGGATAAATCACAGAATAACACATGAAAAGCATAAACTTCAGTTGAAATAATAATAAAATGAAAAAAATATGATGGGAAGTTAGGTATATAGGTTGGGGTTGATAGAGATGGAAATGACAATTAAAGACAATGTAAAAGAAATAGATGAGACATAAGATACAGAGTGTAAAAAATTACTGGTATTTATCTTTATCCTGTTCACCCCTAACTGAAAAATGAAACAAAGAAATAATCATTCAAATAAATAAATCATTCAAATATCGGCAAGAGGACAATAATTTGCAACATTTTTTATTATTTATTCTTCTTTTAAAACTGTCCCATCTTTCTAAGGATTGAAATCAAATTTTTCCAATGCCATGTAACCCAAGAGAAGTAATGTTGCTTTATAACCTTTCATTTTTTTTTTCTCATTTACAGAGTGAAACCAAAACCAAAATATGACATTATTATTTCCCAAGGATTTTTCTCCTTTCTTTTTTAATTGGAGGGTAACTGCTTTACCATGTTGTGTTAGTTTCTGCCATACAAGGATAGGAATCAATTTTTATATATCATTATATAATCAATCAATCATTATATATAAATTTATTTATAATATATGTTCTCTCTTTCTTGAGCTTCCCTTCACCATCCTATCCCACCCCTCTAGGTAGTCACACAGCACCACTTTGGTTTCCTGTGTTCTATAGTAGCTTCCCACTACCTATCTGCTGTACAGGTGATAGTGTACATATGTCAATGGTACTTTCTCAGTTTGTCCTCCCCTCTCCTTTCCCTGTAGTGTCCACAAATCTGTTCTCTAGTCTGTGTATCCATTCCTTCCTTGCAAATAGGTTCATTAGTACTATTCTTCTAGATTCCATATATATGCGTTAATACACAATACTTATTTTACTCTTTCTGACTTATTTCACTCTTTTTAACAGGCTCTAGTCATATACCTCACTCCAACTAACTCAAATTTGTTCCTTTTTATGGCTGAGTAATATTTCATTGTGTATATGTACTGCATCGTATTTATCCATTCATCTGTCCATGGACATCTAGGTTGCTTCCATGTCCTAGATATTATAAATAGTGCTGCAAAGAAAACTGGGATACATGATTTTTGAATCATGATTTTCTTAGGATATACACCCAATAGTAGGATTGCAGTGTCATATAGTAGTTTTAGTCCTAGTTTTTTTTTTTTTTTAAAGAATCTCCATAACTATTCTCCATAGTGACTGTAACAACTTACATTCCCATCAACATTAATTGTTTGTAGTTTTCTGAGGATGGTCATTTAGATTGGCATGAGGTGATACTTCATTGCGGTTTTGATTTGCATTTCTCTAATAATGAGCAATGTTGATCATCTTTTCATGTGCTTATTGGCTATCTGTATATCTTTTTTGGAGAAGTCCCTCACAGTTTTGTGCAAAGAAGATTAACTTGAGAAAGAAAATAATGACAGAATATAGAGTAGAACTTTCCCTGGTATAAGCCATGAAAATCATTAATCCTACAATGGGCTCATGGGCTCTTTCACAATAAAAGACAAAGATGATCACATGTATAATAAGATATCTACAGTTTTACTTGTGAAAGCATATGGTAAAAGTACCCTCGTGTTACAAACTGCATTTGTTATTATATCCGTATGAAGTCTACTTCATGTTATTAACAAGATATGTTCCCTAATTTCATTCAATTTGTAAATCAAAATATAATAAAAATATTATAAATATTTATTTAGAAAAACCTTTTCGATTTATGCTAGAACAGCAGCATCCTCTGTCATTGACATCAAAAGTTATAAATTGAGATATGTATTGTGCATAAACTTTTCTTAAAATATAACCTCCTTCTGCAAACATTGAAAAATGATTGCAGTTTGAAGAATTAATATTTATGTTAAAAAGTATAAAAGAATGAAGAACATTTATTGTAGTTGAAAAAAAAGGAAAGTATTGTAAAGTATTTGTAATATTGGGAACAGTTTGGTAATAAGATAACAGATTAGGAAGGGAGGAGGACAACATTTTGAAACTACCATAGTGTTCTGTGGGATTCTAACAGACACATATTTCTGAGACTGAAAATGTGAGATTCCAAGGTTATCTCAGTAATTAGAAGATAACGTTTTTGTACTACCATACATGTCTGGTTGCAAAAAAATAAATATTGAAAATGATACCCAACAATGCTGCTGTATAGCACTCCCTCTTGTATAAAAAGATATCAATCATTGTTCTTGCATTGAACCTTCCACTTTTTCAGAATATGATGGAAACATATACTCATTCACCAGAAAGGTAATTGAAAATAAATGACAAAGACAAAGTAAAGACAACCATCTGTCCATAGTTCTGCTGTAACAGTAGTCAAATAAGTCTGCTACATAAATAAGTTTAATATATAACTGAAATGAATTCTTTCTGAAACGAAAATTATCATTAAAACTGTCTTTTAAAAATATCAGTTTTAAGGATTATATCTTGTTTTTGGAAAAAATTCTTTGGCAATTTCCTAGGACAACGTTTTCCTTGACTTTCACATCAAAAGTTAAGAACTGAGAGAGAGGTGTAAACCAAATGCAAAATTTTTGGCATATAAATTTATTCTAAAACATCAAACAAAATTCAAGTTGTCAACACGATCACTGTGTCATTCAAAATCCAAAAAAGAAAGAAAACAATTTTAAAAAGGAAAATTGCCATTGTTAGAAGAAAAAAAAAATCCCAAACCAGTCTTTGGAAATATTCTTATGCCTTGGAATGCTAAGGTAATGTATTTGGGTACAGTGGGTCAACCGCCTTTTCCAAAATTCAGTAAAAACAGACTACAGGAGAGGTACTTGACAAGGATGAGGAAGAACAGAGTAAAGAAACCCATCTGTCCACAATCTACCTGCAGCAGAAGTATCAAGCTTCTTAGATACATAATTTGATATATAACTGAATTAAATTATCTTTAAAACAAAATATACCATTGAAAGATATCATTAAAAAGTATTAAAGTTTTACATATTCTATCATGCTGTAGGAAAAATAATATTTGGCAACTTGCTAGGGCAATGGTTTCTTAGTCTTTCAAACTGAAAACTGAGAGAGGAATATAAACAATTGAAAATTTCCCAGGATACATATTTCTTCTAAAACCATTAAGTAAAATTTGGTTGTGAAGAAGATCATGTGTTATTCAAAGTGCAAAACAAAGAATAAAAAGGGAAAAAATTACTAATATTGGAAGAAAACATTGCAAGGATAACACTGGAAATATTATTATATCTGAAAATGTGTTCAGACACAGTGGAAGAATGAGTATCAAGTTAATGGACCAAGAAAAGAAAGCAGAATTTATACAGGCTTTGAAGATTCAATGAGTAGTCAAGCTTTACTCAGCCTGTTAGTGGTCTTCTCTGATCTCTGCAGGTTTGGGAAAGTCTCGTTGACCTAAATTTGGGCCCTAGATATTGGAATTAGCCAGAGGACATAATTGTGATGTGTTCTGACAAATGACGAGAAGGAACACAGTTCCTGTCAACCTAATATCCTTAATTTCCTCACCTTTTAAGTAAGCCTATAACATTTCTTAAAAAAGAAAAAAAAGTTAATGTAAACAGGAAAGAAATGCCATGGAATGGAATAAGGAGGCATTGAAATGGGTTTTTAGAAGTGGAAATTAATGAAAAGAACTCTCTATGGACAAGTCTATAACTAACATTTGGAGAGAGAAAAGTAGACATCCAAAAATAGTGCAATACAAAGAAAGCGTATGGATTAAGAGACTGGGAATGTCAAGGCCTCAGAAAATCACTTATGTAAAATAGGTTTGTGAGAAACATGTTTAAGAATACTTACCATTTTTTCCCTAAGGTTCTTTAGAAAAATAAAATAAGAAGTTTAAGGGCAATGTCATGGAAATGGTACATTAGGAAACAAAATTTGTTATAAAATTCATATTTATGTCTTAACGATCTAAATGCAAATACATAAACATGCCCACACACATACACAGAGTGGCTGAGAGCTCACTTGTTTAAGAGACTATTCTCCCAAACGGAATATGCATAAAAAGTAAAAGTATTGTGCTAATTGTGAAAAAAATTTAAAATAATAATTCTAAAGTCTACATTTAAAAAATATTCATTATCTATATTGAATATACTACTGTTGTTGCTTTCCAGCTTATTATGTCTAATTTGTCACTGGGCTTTTCTTCTATAAATGGAGTCAACTTCATCAGTGCTATACCTAAGAGAGATTGCAACAACAGGACAAATCACAGAAGCACCTATGTGGGAAATTGACTAACAAGTATATATGGCACACAACCATTGAAAGGACATAAAAATGAGATAAAATCATACAAGAATGTGTGTACTGACTCTAAGGAAGATGATGATCAAGCATTGAAGGCAAACTTACAAAAGAAAAATGAAGCTATGACTAGGTACACAGGGAAATACGTTAACAAGAGTTGGATTTAAAGAAGTAACTTGTTAGGAATGGTAGAGGACGATATTTTCAAACACTGCCATATTTTTCTGTGGAGTTCTAACCAACACACATTTATAAATATTTGAACCATGAGAGTCAAAGGCTATTTCAGCAATTAGAGGGAAATGAGTTGTACTTTTTATATGCCTGAGTTCCAACACTTCCCTGGTGGCTCAGACAGTAAAGCATCCGCCTACAATGCGGGAGACCTGGGTTTGATCCTTGGGTCGGGAAGATCCTCTGGAGAAGAAAACGGCAACCCACTCCAGTACTCTTGCCTGGAAAATCCCACGGATGGAAAAGCCTTGTAAGTTACAGTCCGTGGGGTCACAAAGAGTCAGACATGACTGAGCGACTTCACCTTCACCTTATGCCTGAGTTCTAAAAAGAATAAGATTGAAAATGATACGAAGCAAACAGGTAGTATAGTTCACCCTTAGTGATAAAAATCATATCAATAATAGGTCTTGCCTTAAGCCATTTCTTTTTAAGAACACACAGACAGCAAACAAAAGCTCATTTGCAAGAGAGGTAGTTGAGAAGACACGAGGAGGACGGAGTTCCTCTGTCCACAAATCTACCCTGTAACAGTGGTCATTTAACTGCTGTCAAATATGTTAATTTGACATATTCCTGAGTTGAATTATCTTTGAAATAAAAATTATCACTGAGGGCGGTCCTAAGACGGTGGAGGAGTAGGACGGGGAGACCACTTTCTCCCCTACAAATTCATCAAAAGAGCATTTAAACGCTGAGTAAATTCCACAAAACAACTTCTGAATGCTGGCAGAAGACATCAGGTACACAGAAAAGCAGCCCATTGTCTTTGAAAGGAGGTAGGAAAAATGTAAAAGACAAAAAAAGAGACAAAAGAGGGAGGGATGGAGCTCCGTTCCGGGAAGGGAGTCTTAAAAAGACAGAAGTTTCCAAACACCAGGAAACACTCTCACTGCTGAGTCTGCGGCGAGCCTTGGAAGCACAGAGGGCAACATAATAGGGAGGAAAAATAAGTAAATAATTAAAACCCACAGGTTACTAGCCCAACAGTAACTCCCCCAGCAGAGAAGCAGTATAGACGCCTGCACTCACCACTAGCAAGCAGGGGCTGGGCAGGGAGGCACGGGCTGCATTGCTTAGAGTAAGGATCAGGCCTGAATGCCCTGAGGGTAATCAGAGTGAACTAATTTGGGCTAGCAAACCAGACTGTGGGATAGCTACCATGCGAAAAGCCCTAAGACTCCACCAGGCCAGCCACAGAACAAAGGGCTGAACAGAACTAGCCGGCTGCAGACCATCCCCCTCCAGTGACAGGCAGCCAGAGCTGGAAGGGGGCAGTTGCATCCCCAGAGAGACATTATCTACCAAACTGCAAGCAGGCTTCTTTGCTAACTAAGACTTCTTGGGGTTCTGGACAGTCATCATCTGCCTGAGAAGGTGCACCGGTTGTACACCCAGAAAACCGAGCAGCAGGGACGGGAGAGGCGATAAGTCGCAGTGACTGCGGTCACCAAACACATCATCATCTGAGCTGCTCGGACCTGGGAAGGGCACAAAAAGCAGGCCCAACAGCGTCTGTGCCCCTGGGGACTACCTGAGTGCCTGAACCTGAGCGGCTTACACCTGGGAGGTGCATGCAGCCCAGGGCTGGCCTCAGACGGTTCCCAGCAAAGCAACCTAGAGCCTGAGCAGTGTGGGCAGGGAGAGTGCACGTGCCATGAGCAGGGGCAGGCCTAGTGTGGCTGAGACACTGTGAGCACACGCCAGTGTTATTTGTTTGCAGCGTCCCTCCATCCCCACAGAGCGACTGAACAAGTGAGCCTAAAAAAAAAAAAAAAAAAGTGTCCACCACCGCCCCGCTTGTGTCAGGGCAGAAATCAGACACTGAAGAGACCCAACAGAAGAAGCTAAAACTGAGGGAACCACCTTGGAAGTGACAGGTGCAATAGATTAAAACCCTGTAGTTAGTACTGACGACATAGGAAGGGGCCTATAGATCTTGAGAAATATAAGCCAGACCAAGGAAGTATCCGGAAATGAACTGACCCCACACCCCACACTGCCCACAAGAACACCAGAGAAAGTCCTAGATATATTTTTACTATTTTTCTGATCATTCTTTTTTTTTGTTCTTTCTTTCTTTTTTAATGTTTTTAAAATTTTAAGTCCTCTTTTACTCCTTTAATTTTCATTTTTATAACCTACTGCTGCTGCTGCTAAGTCGCTTCAGTTGTGTCCGACTCTGTGCGACCCCATAGACGGCAGCCCACCAAGCTTCTCTGTCTCTGGGACTCTCCAGGCAAGAACACTGGAGTGGGTTGCCATTTCCTTCTCCAATGCATGAAAGTGAAAAGTGAAAGTGAAGTCCGACTCTTAGTGACCCCATGGACTGCAGCCTACCAGGCTCCTGTGTCCATGGGATTTTCCAGGCAAAAGTACTGGAGTGGGGTGCCAATGCCTTCTCCTATAATCTACCATTACTTTTCCAAAAAAAAAAAAAAAAAAAAAACTTTTTAAAAGCAAACTTCATATATATATATTTAAAATAATTTTTGTGACTTTTTTTTCTTCTTTCTTTAATATTGTATTTTTGAAAATCCAACCTCTACTCTAGAATTTTAATCTTTGCTTTTTGGTATTTGTTATCAATTTTGTACCTTTAAGAACCCAATCTTCAGTACCCATTTTTACTTGGGAGAGAGATTACTGGCTTGATTGCTGTCTCTCCCTTTGGACTCTCCTTTTTCTCCATGAGGTCGCCTCGGTCTCCTCCCTCCCCCTTCTCTTCTCTACCCAACTCTGTGAATCTCTGTGTGTTCCAGACTGTGGAGAACACTTAGGGAACTGATTACTGGTGGGATCTGTCTCTCTCATTTTCATTCCCCTCTTTTATCCTCCTGGCCACCTCTGTCTCCTTCCTCCCTCTTCTCTTCTCTGTATAAATCCATGAACATCTCTGAGCGGTCCAGACTGTGGAGTGCACATAAGGAAGTGATTACTGGTAGCTTGTTGTCTCCTCTTTTGATTCCACCTCATCTCATTCAAGTCACCTCTAACTCCCTCCTCCCTCTTCTCTTCACCATGTAACTCTGTGAACCTCTCTGGGTGTCCCTCACTGTGGAGAAACTTTTCATCTTTAACCTAGATGTTTTATCAATGGTGCTATATAGAAGGAGAAGTCTTGAGACTACTGTAAAAATAAGACTGAAAACTAGAAGCAGGAGGCTTAAGTCCAAATCCTGAGAACACCAGAGAACTCCTGACTCCAGGGAACATTAATCGACAGGAGCTCATTGAACGCCTCCATACCTACACTGAAACCAAGCACCACCCAAAGGCCAACAAGTTCCAGAGCAAGACATACCACGCAAATTCTCCAGCAACACAGGAACACAGCCCTGAGCTTCAATATACAGGCTTCCCAAAGCTACTCCAAAACCATTGATATCTCATAACTCATTACTAGACACTTCACTGCACTCAAGAGAGAAGAAATCCAGCTCCACCCACCAGAACACTGACACAAGCTTGTCTAACCAGAAACCTTGGCAAGCCACCAATACAACCCCACCCACAGTGAGGAAACTCCATAATAAAGAGAACTCCACAAAAAGCCAGAATACAGAAAGGCCACCCCAAACTCAGCAATATAAAGAAGATGAAGAGACAGAGGAATACCTGGCAGGTAAAGGAACAGGATAAATGCCCACCAAACCAAACAAAAGAGGAAGAGATAGGGAATCTACCTCATAGAGAATTCCAAATAATGATGGTGAAAATGATCCAAAATCTTGAAATAAAAATGGAATCACAGATAAATAGCCTGGAGACAAGGATTGAGAAGATGCAAGAAACGTTTAACAAGGACCTAGAAGAAATGAAAAAGAGTCAATATATAATGAATAATGCAATAAATGAAATTAAAAACACTCTGGAGGAAACAAATAATAGAATAACAGAGGCAGAAGATAGGATTAGTGAAGTAGAAGATAGAATGGTAGAAATAAATGAATTAGAGAGGTAAAAAGAAAAACGAATTAAAAGAAATGAGGACAATCTCAGAAACCTCCAGGACAATAAAAACGCTCCAACATTCGATTCATAGGAGTCCCAGAAGAAGAAGACAAAAAGAAAGACCATGAGAAAATACTTGAGGAGATAATAGTTGAAAATTTCCCTAAAATGGAGAAGGAAATAATCACCCAAGTCCAAGAAACCCAGAGAGTTCCAAACAGGATAAACCCAAGGTGAAACACCTCAAGACACATATTAATCAAATTAACAAAGATCAAACACAAAGAACAAATATTAAAAGCAGCAAGGGAAAAACAACAAATAACACACAAAGGGATTCCCATAAGGATAACAGCTGGTCTTTCAATAGAAACTCGTCAGGCCAGGAGGGAATGGCAAGACATACTTAAAGTGTTGAAAGAAAATAACCTACAGACCAGATTACTGTACCCAGCAAGGATCTCATTCAAATATGAAGGAGAAATCAAAAACTTTTCAGACAAGCAAAAGCTGAGAGAATTCAGCACTACCAAACCAGCTCTCCAACAAATGCTAAAGGATATTCTCTAGACAGGAGACACAAAAACGGTGTATAAACTCGAACCCAAAACAATAGAGTAAATGGCAATGGGATCATACTTCAATAATTACCTTAAACATAAATGGGTTGAATGCCCCAACCAAAAGACAAAGACTGGCTGAATGGATATAAAAACAAGACCCCTATACAGGGGACACGTACAGACCGAAAGTGAAGGGCTGGAAAAAGATATTCCATGCAAATAGAGATCAAAAGAAATCAGGAGTAGCAATACTCATATCAGATAAAATAGACCTTAAAATAAAGGCTGTGGAAAGAGACAAAGAAGGACACTACATAATGATCAAAGGATCAATCGAAGAAGAAGATATAACAACTATAAATATATATGCACCCAACATAGGAGCACTGCAATATGTAAGACAAATGCTAACAAGTATGAAAGTGGAAATTAACAATAACACATTAATAGTGGGAGACTTTAACCCCACTCACATCTATGGATAGATCAACTAAACAGAAAATTAACAAGGAAACACAAACTTTAAATGATACAATAGACCAGATAGACCTAATTGATATCTATAGGACATTTCACCCCAAAACAATGAATTTTACCTTTTTCTCAAGCACACATGGAACCTTCTCCAGGATAGATCACATCCTAGGCCATAAATCTAGCCTTGGTAAATTAAAAAAAAATGGAGATCATTCCAAGCATCTTTTCTGACCACAATGCAGTAAGATTAGATCTCAATTTCAGGAGAAAAACTATTAAAAATTCCAACATATGGAGGCTGAACAACACGCTGCTGAATAGCCAACAAATCACAGAAGAAATCAAAAAAGAAATCAAAATATGCATAGAAATGAATGAAAATAAAACACAACAACCCCAAACCTATAGGATGCTGTAAAAGCAGTGCTAACAGGAAAGTTCATAGCAATACAGGCATACCTCAAAAAACAAGAACAAAGTCAAATAAATAACCTAACTTTACACCTAAAGCAACTAGAAAAGCAAGAAATGAAGAACCCCAGGGTTAGTAGAAGGAAAGAAATCTTAAAAATTAGGGCAGAAATAAATGCAAAAGAAACAAAGGAGACCATAGCAAAAATCAACAAAGCCAAAAGCTGGTTCTTTGAAAGGATAAATAAAATTGACAAACCATTAGCCAGACTCATCAAGAAACAAAGACAGAAAAGTCAAATCAATAAAATTTGAAATGAAAATGGAGAGATCACAACAGACAACACAGAAATACAAAGGATCATAAGAGACTACTATCAGCAATTATATGCCAATAAAATGGACAATGTGGAAGAAATGGACAAATTCTTAGAAAAGTACAACTTTCCAAAACTGAACCAGGAAGAAATAAAAAATCTTAACAGACCCACCACAAGCATGGAAATCGAAATTGTAATCAGAAATCTTCCAGCAAAAAAAGCCCAGGTCCAGATGGCTTCACAGCTGAATTCTACCAAAAATTTAGAGAAGAGCTAACACCTATCCTGCTCAAACTCTTCCAGAAAATTGCAAAGGAATTTTCAAATTCCTTCCAAACTCATTCTATGAGGCCACCATCACCCTAATACCAAAACCTGACAAAGATGCCACAAAAAAAGAAAACTACAGGCCAATATCACTGATGAACACAGATGCAAAAATCCTTAACGAAATTCTAGCAATCAGAATCCAACAACACATTAAAAAGATCATACACCATGACCAAGTGGGCTTTATCCCAGGGATGCAAGATTCTTCAATATCTGCAAATCAATCAATGTAATACACCACATTAACAAATTGAAAAATAAAAGCCATATGATTATCTCAATAGATGCAGAGAAAGCCTTTGAAAAAATTCAAGATCCATTTATGATAAAAACTCTCCAGAAAGCAGGAATAGAAGGAACATACCTCAACATAATAAAAGCTATATATGACAAACCCACAGCAAACATTATCCTCAATGGTGGAAAATTGAAAGCATTTCCTCTAAAGTCAGGAACAAGACAAGCATGCCCACTTTCACCACTACTATTCAACATAGTTTTGGAAGTTGCAGCCACAGCAATCAGAGCAGAAAAAGAAATTAAAAGGAATCCAGATTGGAAAAGAAGAAGTAAAACTCTCACTGTTTGCAGATGACATGATCCTCTACATAGAAAACCCTAAAGACTTCACCCAAAAATTACTAGAGCTAATCAATGAATATAGTAAAATTGCAGGATATAAAATCAATACATAGAAATCCCTTACATTCTATACACTAATAATGAGAAAATAGAAAGTGAAATTAAGGAAACAATCCCATTCACCATTGCAACGAAAAGAATAAAATACTTAGGAATATATTTACCTAAAGAAACTAAAGACCTATATATAGAAAACTATAAAACACTGGTGAAAGAAATCAAAGAGGACACTAATAGATGGAGTAATATACCATGTTCATGGATCAGAAGAATCAATATAGTGAAAATGAGTATACTACCCAAAGCAATCTATAGATTCAATGCAATCCCTATCAAGCTACCAACGGTATTTTTCACAGAGCTAGAACAAATAATTTCCAATTTGTATGGAAATACAAAAAACCTCGAATAGCCAAAGCAATATTGAGAAAGAAGAATGGAACAGGAGGAATCAACCTGCCTGACTTCAGGCTCTACTAGAAAGCCACAGTCCTCAAGACAGTATGGTACTGGCACAAAGACAGAAATATAGATCAATGAAACAAAATAGAAAGCCCAGAGATAAACCCACGCACATATGGACACCTTATCTTTGACAAAGGAGGTAAGAATATACAATGGTTTAAAGACAATCTCTTTAACAAGTGGTGCTGGGAAAACTGGTCAACCACTTGTAAAAGAATGAAGCTGGAACACTTTCTAACACCATACACAAAAATAAACTCAAAATGGATTAAGATGTAAGAAATGTAAGACCAGAAACTATAAAACTCTTAGAGGAGAACAGGCAAAACACTCTCCGACATAAATCACAACAGTATCCTCTATGACCCACCTCCCAGAATACTGGAAATAAAAGCAAAAATAAACAAATGGGATCTAATTAAAATTAAAAGCTTCTTCACAACAAAAGAAACTATAAGCAAGGTGAAAAGACAGCCTTCAGAATGGGAGAAAATAGCAAATGAAGCAACGGACAAGCAACTAATCTCAAAAATATACAAGCAACTCCTACAGCTCAATTCCAAAAAAATAAAGGACCCAATCAAAATGGACCAAAGAACTAAATAGACATTTCTCCAAAGAAGACATACAGTTGGCTAACAAACACATGAAAAGATGCTCAACATCACTCATTATCAGTGAAATGCAAATAAAAACTACAGTGAGGTACCATTTCACGCCAGTCAGAATGGCTGCGATCCAGAAGTCTACAAGCAATAAATACTGGAGAGGATGTGGAGAAAAGGGAACCCTCTTACATTGTTGGGCGAATGCAAACTAGTACAGCCACTATGGAGAACAGTGTGGAGATTCCTTAAAAAACTGGAAATAAAACTGCCATACGACCCAGCAATCCCACTGCTGGGCATACACACAGAGGAAACCAGAATTGAAAGAGACATGTGTACCCCAATGTTCATCTCAGCACTGTTTATAATAGCCAGGACATGGAAGCAACCTAGATGTCCATCAGCAGATGAATGGATAAGAAAGCAGTGGTACATATACAGAATGGAGTATTACTCAGCCATTAAAAAGAATACATTTGAATCAGTTCTAATGAGGTGGATGAAACTGGAGCCAATTATACAGAGTGAAGTAAGCCAGAAAGAAAAACATCAATACAGTATACTAACACATATATATTGAATTTAGAAAGATGGTAACAATAACCCTGTATGCGAGACAGCAAAAGACACACAGGTGTATAAAACAGTCTTTTGGACTCTGTGGGAGAGGGAGGAGGGGGATGATTTGGGAGAATGGCATTGAAACATGTATAATATCAAATAAGAAATGAATTGCCAGTCCAGGTTTGATGCAGGATACACGATGCTTGGGGCTGGTGCACTGGGATGACCCAGAGGGATGATATGGGGAGGGAGGTGGCAGGGGGGTTCAGGATTGGGAACACGTGTACACCCGTGGCAGATTCATTTTGATGTATGTCAAAACCAATACCATATTGTAAAGTAATTAGCCTCTAATTAAAATAAATTTAAATTAAAAAATTAAAAATTATCACTGAAAATTGTCATTAAAGGATATTAAAATTGTTAAAATTTTATCCTCTTATAGCAAAACATAATTCTCAGTGACTTCCCAGGTAATGGTTTCTTTATCTTTCACATCAAAAGTCAAGAAACAAAACAGAATAATATAAACAATTGAACATTTCCTAAGATATAAATTTCTTCTGCAATTATTAAGCAGAATTCAGATCGCCATGATGACCTGTCATTCACAATATAAACAAAAAGCATTAAAAGATGATTACTATTCTTGGAAGAAAAAAAAAATCTAAGAATAACATTGGAAATATTCTTAAAACTAGGAGTGCTTGGGTAAAGTACTCAAGGACATGGAAGAATGTGCCTCAAGTTTATGAATGATGGAAAGATAGCAGAATTTGCACAGGATTTGAAGGGACAATATTTCCCTTGTAGCTCAGCTGGTGAAGAATCCACGTGCAATGCAGGAAACCCTGGTTCGATTGCTGGGTTAGTAAGATCCCCTGGAAAAGGGAACAGCTATCCAGTCCAGTATTCTGGCCTGGAGAATTTCATGGACTATCCATGAAGTGGCAAAGAGTTGGACACAACTGAGTGACTTTCACTCACTTTCACTTTGAAGGGACAACGAATATGGAAATTTGACTCCGTCTTTTAAGCATTTTCTTTCATCACTGCGGGTTTGAGAAGGCTTCATTGACATAAATGTGGACCCATGAAGTTGGATTTTCTTGGAAGTGCTAACTAGTAAAGTGCTAACTAGTCCTGGGAGATAAACAGAGTGGAGCCCAGTGCCTTTTAACTTAATGTTCTTCATCTCATCACCATCTTAGTGAACCTATAACAAGTCACTAAAAGGGTTTCCCTCATGGCTCAGACGGTAAAGAATTTGCCCACATTGTGGGAGACTTGGGTTGAATCCCTGGGTTGAGAAGGTCCCCTGGAGAAGGGAATGGCAACCCAATCCAGTATTCTTGACTGGAGAATTCCATGAACAGAGGAGACTAGTGGGCTATAGTCCACAGGATTGCAAAGAGTCGGACAAGAATGAGCAACTTTCACTTCACTAAAATAGGAAAAAACGAATGTTAACAGGACAAAAATGATATGGATACACACTACTATATGGAAAATAGTCAAAGAGGATCTACTCTATAGTACAGGAAACTCTACTTATTCTAATATTTATTATATGTCAAATGGGAAAAATTTGAAAAAAATAGATACATGTCTATAGAAATGAATTACTTTCTTGTACACCTGAAATCATGATGGTGTGATCACTCACCTAGAGCCAGACATCCTGGAATGTGAAGTCAAGTGGGCCTTAGGAAGCATCACTACAAACAAAACTAGTGATGGTGATTGAATTCCAGTTGAGCTCTTTCAAATCCTAAAAGATGATGCTGTGAAAGTGCTGCACTCCATATGTCAGTAATTTGGAAAACTCAGCAATGGCCTCAGGACTGGAAAAGGTCAGTTTTAATTCCAATCCCAAAGAAAGAAAAACGCCAAAGAATGTTCAAACTACGGGACAATTGCACTCATCTCACACGCTAGTAAAGTAATGCTTAAATTCTCCAAGCCAGGCTTTAGCAGTACGTGAACCATGAACTTCCAGATGTTCAAGCTGGTTTTAGAAAAGGCAGAGGAACCAGAGATCAAATTGCCAACATCTGCTGGATCATGGAAAAAGCAAGAGAGTTCCAGAAAAACATCTATTTCTGCTTTATTGACTATGCCAAAGCCTTTGGCTTGTAGATCACAAAAAACTGTGGAAAATTCTTCAAGAGTTAGGAATACCATACCACTTGACCTGCCTGTTGAGAAATATATTTGCAGGTCAGGAAGCAACAATCAGAACTGGACATGGAACAACAGACTGGTTCCAAATAGGAAAAGGAGTACGTCAGGGTTGTATATTGTCACCCTGCTTATTTAACTTATATGCAGAGTACATCATGAGAAACACTGGGCTGGAAGAAGCACAGATTGGAATCAAGATTGCCAGGAGAAATATCAATAACCTCAGATATGCATGTGAAACTACCCTTATGGCAGAAAGTGAAGAAGGACTAAAGAGCCTCTTGATGAAAGTGAAAGAGGAGAGTGAAAAAGTTGGCTTAACTCAACATTCAGAAAATGAAGATCATGGCATCTGGTCCCATCACTTCATGGCAAATAGATGGGGAAACCATGGAAACAGTGACAGACTTTATTTTCTTAGGCTCCAAAATCACTGCAGATGGTGACCTCTGCCAACTCCTTGGAAGGAAAGTTATGACCAACCTAGACAGCATTTTAAAAAGCAGAGACATTACTTTGGCAACAAATGTCCGTCTAGTCAAAGCTCTGGTTTTTCCAGTAGTCATTTATGGATGTGAGAGTTGGACTATAAAGAAAGCTGATCACTGAAGAATTGATGCTTTTGAACTGTGTTGTTGAAGACTCTTGAGAGTCCCTTAGACTGCAAGGCGATCAAACAAGTCCATCCTAAAGGAAATCATTCCTGAATATTCATTGGAAGGACTGATGCTGAAGCTGAAACTCCAATACTTTGGCCACCTGATTGGAAGAACTGATTCATTTGAAAGGAGCCTGATGTTGGGTAAGATTGAAGGCAGAAGAATAAAGGGATGACAGAGGATGAGACGGTTGGATGGCATCACTGACTCAATGGATTTGAGTTTGAGTAAACTCCGGGAGTTGGCGATGGACGGGCGGCCTGGCATGCTGCAGTCCAGGGGGTTGCAAAGCGTTGGAGATGGCTGAGAGACTGAACTGAACTGATGGATCAATAAAAAAAACTATATTCCTGTAGTATGAAAGATATTTGACATTATCTTTGGTAACTGCGTCTCATGAAATTTTAATGAAAACTGATATTTTAGAGATATTTATAATAGACCAATTCCTGAGATATAGGTCTTTCTATAATTATGTATCAGGAGGGTCAATTTGGCAGTTTAAATTATGTTAATGAAAACGCAAAAATAAAAAGAACAAAATGATTGCTCATTGAAGTTTTTCCAAGAGAATCATGTAAAATTATTTATATACTTGGAAATATTTTGAGAACATGTTAAAAAGAATTGAATAAATAAGCCTTAATTTCATATTAACTAATGATTGAAATTTACTCATGTTTCAGAGGACAATGGATGGAGAAACATCACTCACATGATAGATATCTTCTCTTGTCTCTAAATATTTGGGATATATAATTGATATATTAATAGACATGGCCTCTTGGACTTGGTATATGTGAGAGTTCCTATCTTTGGATGTGTTTTAGAAAGACAATAAAACATTCCTGTCAACTTAATTGCCTTTAATCTCACCAATTTCTCCAAGAAGCTACTGCAAGTCTCTAGAAAACAAAAAAAGTCTGACCTGCCTCTTGAGAAACCTGTATGCAGGTCAGGAAGCAACAGTTAGAACTGGACATGGAACAACAGATTGGTTCATAATAGGAAATGGAGTACGTCAAGGCTGTATATTGTCACCCTGCTTGTTTAACTTATATGCAGAACACATCATGATAAATGCTGGGCTGGAAGAAGCACAGGCTGGAATCAAGATTGCCGGGAGAAATATCAGTAACCTCAGATATGCAGATGACACCACCCTTATGGCAGAAAGTGAAGAGGAACTAAAAAGCCTCTTGATGAAAGTGAAAGAGGAGAGTGAAAAAGTTGGCTTAAAGCTCAACATTCAGAAAACGAAGATTATGGCATCTGGTCCCATCACTTCATGGGAAATAGATGGGGAAACAGTGGAAATAGTTTCAGACTTTATTTTTTGGGGCTCCAAAATCACTGCAGATGGTGAATGCAGCCATGAAATTAAAAGACGCTTACTCCTTGGAAGGAAAGTTATGACCAACATAGATATCATATTGAAAAGCAGAGACATTACTTTGCCAACAAAGGTCCATTTAATCAAGGCTCTGCTTTTTCCAGTGGTCATGTATGGATGTGAGAGTTGGACTGTGAAGAAGACTGAGCACCAAAGAATTGATGCTTTTGAACTGTGGTGTTGGAGAAGACTCTTGAGAGTCCCTTGGACTGCAAGGAGATCCAACCAGTCCATTCTAAAGGAGATCAGTCCTGGGATTTCCTTGGAAGGAATGATGCTAAAGCTGAAACTCCAATACTTTGGCCACCTCATGCGAAGAGCTGACTCATTGGAAAAGACTCTGATGCTGGGAGGGATTGGGGGCAGGAGGAGAAGGGGACAACAGAGGATGAGATGGCTGGATGGCATCACTGACTCGATGGACATGAGTTTGAGTGAACTCCCGGAGTTGGTGATGGACAGGGAGGCCTGGCCTGCTGCAACTCATGGGGTTGCAAAGAGTCAGACACGACTAAGCGACTGCACTGAAATGAACTGAACTGAACTGAATAGGTAAAGAATGGTATGAAATAAATGAAGTTAAGAATGGAATATGAAGGAAAATGGGAAAGTAAAAGGAAATTAACTTCAAGTAACTTAAGAAAGAAGTGCATAGATATTTAATTGAGAGAGAAGGTAGATATACCAGAGAAGAGCAAGCCAATGGATCATTATAGATTAAAAGGCAAAAGACATCAATGCAAGGAGAAACCATCATTTTAATGGTGTTGAGAACAATAGGTTTTTTGAAAAATTTACCTATTTTAACTGATGTTCTTTCTGAAGAAGAAAATAAAAAGATCAAAGTAAATATAATATAAAAATGGGACGATAATTCAAATTGAATGCGAAATCTACATTTTGAACCCACATGAATGTGCACACAAATACACACATGTATGTACCACTGCAGGAAGGCACACACATTCACATACTTATACACATGCCCAGTAGCTGAGAGTTCAGTTTTATTCAATGAGTGTTTTTCTCAAAGTGAAAATGGGCATAAAATGAGTGAGTATTCTGACTTGTGAGAACTTTTAGAAATAGCAGTTCTCATGCTTATCTTTAAAATATTACTCTCCTCTTTGAGATAGTTAGGCTTTTATTATTCAGTTTGTATGCTTTCCCGATAGCTCAGCTGGTAAAGAATCCTCCTGCAATGCAGGAGACCCCAGTTTGATTTCTGGGTTGGAAAGATCTGCTGGAGAAGGGATAGGCTACCCATTCCAGTGTTCTTGGGCTTCCCTTGTGGCTTAGCTGGTAAAGAATCCTCCCGCAATGCAAGAGACTTGGGTTTGATTCCTGGGTTGGGAAGATCTCTTGGAGAAGCAAAAGGCTACCCACTCCAGTATTCTGGCCAGGAGAATTCCACGGACTGTATAGGCCATGGGGTCGCAAAGAGTTGGACACAACCGAGAGACTTTCACTTTCACTTTGTATGTTGTAATAATTACTTTGCCTTTTAATTAACATGTGCATTCAATCTGGTTATTATGACATCTATATGTGATAAAATAGCCACAAACACTGATTTGGAGGATCTTAGACCACTGCTTCCAGAGGTACTATAGGGTATATTACCTGGCCTCCTCTATTAAGAATGTTTTCATCACCTAAAGAATATATAACATGGTGCATGCAAATTTATCTTTTAAGTATGCACAAATAAAATTTTTCTTAATTTCCATGAATAGAAAAGAAATATTAAAAGTCAGTAAAGTAGGTCTGAATGAAGTGACCTGAGCATATCTTGAACAAAATTTTCACTTCAGCCACTTGAAAAGACAATAGTTTAGAGGAATATTATTGATAAAATTTACTTGACTCAATAGGAATGCCTGCATACATGACAGCAATAGGACAAATCAAATAGCTATACTGGGGGATAATTGAATAGCTAATGAATATGGAACCCTTTAGTTGCAAAGATAAGATTGAAGTGAAAAAATCATGTAAAATATGTGTATCTTGGAGTTGAGAAAAATAATGTTTGGAAGTTGAAATAAAAGGTATTAAAACAAGTAACAGTTGAAATAAGACTCAGTGGTAAAGAATCCGCCTGCCAAGCAGGAAATATAGGTTTGATCCATGGATTGGGAAGATACTCTGGAGAAGGAAATGGCAACCCCACTCTAGTATTCCTGCCTGAGAAATGCCATGGACAGAGGAGACTGGCAGGCTACAGTCCATGGGACTGAAAAGGGTCAGACACCACTTAGTGACTAAGCAATAAAGAGTTGAAACCATGCTTAGGTACACAGGGAATAATATTTATGGGATTTATGTTTTTTTCTTCACCTTTGTCAATAACTAAAAGAAAGAAGCCATTCATTCAAAATGATGCACAAGGTCACAAAAGAGGAGCACAAAACTTTCAAACATTTCCAAAGTTGCTTCTGACAGTTGTCTTCTGAGAATTGAAAGTTCAGTGTTCAAAGACCATCTCACTAATCAAAGGAAGATTTATTTCACTTCTGCATATCTTTTGATGATAAGGGACTAAGCAGAAATTACAGAATGCAAGGCCGTGGAATAGTACTCCCTCTGGGTTAAAGGCTATGCGTATGTATACTAAGTTGCTTCAGTTGAGTCTGACTCTTTGAGACCCTATGGACTGTAGCCCGCCAGGCTCCTCTTTCCATGGGATTCTCCAGGCAAGAATATTGGAGTGGGTGTCCATGCCCTCCTCTAGGAGCTCTTTCCAACCCAGGGATCGGATCCATCTCTCTATGTCTCCTGCATTGGCAGGCAGGTTCTTTACCACTAATGCCACCTGGGAAGCCTGGGTTAAAGGCTATAGGATACATCGATCATTGATTTCTATTGGGTTTTTGACTTTTTTAAGAAAAATTTTTCTTTTTTAAAAGTTTTTCTTTTTTAAAGAAAAACACACAGGCATACGCAGAAAGAGGTACTTGAAAAGAGACAGACTGAATAAATAAAGGCCCCATTGTCCAATACTCTCTGCATTACTAAACTTCAGTTCAGTTCAGTCACTCAGCCATGTCTGACTCTTTGAGACCCTGTGGATGGCAGCATGCCAGGCTTCCCTGTCCATCACCAACTCCCAGAGCCTGCTCGAATTCATGTCAATCGAGTCAGTGATGCCATCCAACCATCTCATCCTTGGTTGTCCCCTTCTCCTCCTGCTAAACTTATAGACAGTTGCTAAACTTATACACAATTTTATAGGAGCATTGAATCAATATATGCTTGAATTGAATTCCTCTTAAAATAGAATTTTCATTTAAAATAACGTTACTTGGAGTAAATGTACAAATTAAGGAGAAGGGTGAGCAAAGGAAAGAATACAGATTAACAGACTGGGAATATTAAGGCCTCAAGAAATCCACCATGTAAAAGGGTTTGTGCCGGGAGCCACCACGGGAGATCCCATCCATGACAAGGTCATGTGGAAGAGCCATGACAAGCAAGGTGGATCATGGCTCAAGGGACCCCCTGAATCTGCTCAAGCATCTATCCCAAAGCCAGAATCTGTCTGTCTTACTATTTTGTGCCTTTCACCAACTCTTCTGACATTAACAGGGGGCTATCTCCGACCACCTTTCTCTGGAAAAAATCAACTTAGGGCTTTAGTTAATAAGTCTCCTGGGCATGAAAGGAATATTTATATTTTAACCCCTCTGTTGGCATTCTAGCTTTCCTGACAGGTTTATCCATACTCTTGCAATTAACACACATGATTGTTCACAACTCCCCAACCTTGAAAGGCACGGGAAGCCAAAACATTCTAAAAGTCCTAATGAGCATAGAGTCCTTTAAGGGATGAAAAATTATTAGAATAGATAGTACTGGTAAAGGGCTTCATTATTGGGCCAATGCTTGCTGCCAAGTTCCCATATCCCTTATCCATTGTGCACCTGGGAGTGCATTGGTTAACATAGTTGGAATGTAACAAAAACAAGTAGCAGCCTTGGAATTAACCACATCAGACCTTTGAGCTAATTTGTTCTTTCTTTGTTGTAACTTACTGCACCTTTGCTCTGTGAAAATGTAACTCTGTTTAGCACTTTCTGAGGCTGACATAGATTAGCAATATAAAGAAAAAACACTTCAAGGGAAAATAAGTTTTCTGGCTGATCAGCCTTTATCAAAAAAGGGTCATAAAATGTCCACAGGCCTCCAAGGTCAGAAGATAATGTACACAACATTCTTTATGGGAAAGGTATGCAGAAAAAACCCTGGTTTTGATAAAGACAAAACAGATGTAATGTTTGGGCTGACTCTGTATGACTTTGCATCTTTCATTTCCCTCTATGTACAAGTCAAGGTAAAGTTATGGACCTCGCTCACTGAAGCTTGGTCTCCCCGTGTCATTCTTTTTTTTTCCTTTTCTCTCTTTTTCTCTCTCTGTTCTTCTTTCAGGATGACTTCTTGGAACACAGGAGCTTTATTGGTTTTCTGTGTAAACCAAAGAAGATCAAGCCTCTCTCTCTCTCTCTTTTTACTTTCCTTATTGCCTATGCCGTCATCCTGAGGGTACCCCTGGATCCTGCTGGGGCTGGACCCTGGCAAGTTTGTGAGCAACAAGTTTTTAGCAAACATACAATTTCTTTCCTGTGTTTCTTTAGAAAAATAAAATGTAAGTTTAAGGGCAATATCATGGAAATGGAACACCAAAACCCCAAAATTTATTGAAAAATTCATATTCAAAATTATAGCTATCTGAAAACATATACAAACACACACTACAGGAACACACACACACCACACACACACACAAAACAGTTGAGAGCTCGTTTTGTCAGGAGACTCTTCTTCCATATGAGAATAGGGTAAAAGTTAAAACTTTGTGTGTTAATTGTAGAAAAATATTAAAATAATAGTTTTGAAGTTTACCTTTAAAATATGCTCTTTATCTATTTAGTTATTACTAGGGCTAATATTCTGTTTATTAACTCCAATAGGTTCTTTGGCAGTTATTAAGCAGATGGAGCCAAGTTTATTACTGTAATAGCTAAAATGTGTTAAGAAGGCATGAACATTGAAATAACATCTTGAACCATTGACATAGAGAAAATGCCTGGTTCATTTCTTGTGTGATTCTATTCATACTTAGGTCAACTGGTGAATACATAAACTCTTATAATGTGAACTTCTACTTTAGCTGAAACCTGAGTGATACATGTCTTAATGAGATCACACAAAAAAGGGATTTAACTACTAAATGATAGTGAAATTGGTTATAAATCAAATGATGTGCATATACTGGAGAAAACCCACACTTCAATATCTTGAGAATGGCAAAAGTATGAAAAGCACCATTACTCACATTTAGTTGACACAAAAGTAATGTCTTCCTGCTGCTGCTAAGTCTCTTCAGTCGTGTCCGACTCTATGAGACCCCACTGCTGCTGCTGCGGCTAAGTCACTTTAGTCGTGTCCGACTCTGTGTGACCCCATAGACGACAGCCCACCAGGCTCCCCCGTCCCTGGGATTCTCCAGGCAAGAACACTGGAGTGGGTTGCCATTTCCTTCTCCAATGCATGAAAGTAAAAAGTGAAAGGGAAGTCTCTCAGTCATGTCCGACTCTTCACGACCCCATGAACTGCAGCCCACCAGGCTCCTCCATCCATGGGATTTTCCAGGCAAGAGTACTGGAGTGGGGTGCCATTGCCTTCTAGATTACATCAAGATGAGAAATCACAGAAGTACTAATGGAGAAAACTGAATAACAATCACAGAAGGTGAACTTCTAATACCTAGCCTAATATCTCTCATGCCTATAAAAATCAATAAAATAAGGGCACTTCACTGATGACATGTACAATAAAACCCTAATGCTTACAGAGAGGAAAAGGTGTGCAATGAAAATCAAGAAATGAAAAAGGAAAGAATTAGTAAAAACAGATCAAAGACATTAATACAGCATAGTCTACATCCAAAAAATTGGGAGGGAAGGGTGAGCCATGGGTGGCATACACATAGAAAGGCAGAGAATTTTAGCATTCATTTAAGGTTATGGGGCAAAGAATGTCAGAAAAAATTATCAGTTTTCCCCCATAAATTCTGAAAAATAAAATGTAAATATCAAAAGAAAAAAAGATATTTCAATTTTATTGAAAAATTTTATAAAAATTTGTATGTGCTATAAATTAATTAATGTAAAGATATACACACACACATACTAGGAACACCTCTATGGAAGACATGAATATATAAGAACACACACACACAAATATGCTCACAAGTCCACACTGGCAAATCTTGCTCTTGCTCAAGGATAGTCTCCAGAAATAGAGAGGGTCATAAACTGAGTAAATGTAATATGTTTAGAAATATATTTAGAAACTTAGTCCTGGAATTTACCTTTCAAAAAATTTCTTAATTATATTTATCATCAGTTTTACTGTCTTTTTCAGTCTGTAAGACAAAACAAGCTATTTGGGTGCTACTATGCATCTTGAAGGTAGTAGGGAAAATCACTAGACCATTCAGGAATAACAATTCAAGTCCCTTACAATTATACAGTGGAAGTGACAAATAGATTCAGGGATTAGACCTGATAAAGTGCTTGAAGAACTATGGATGGAGGTTCGCAACATTGTACAGGAGGTGGTGACCAAAACCATCTCCAAGAAAAAGAAATGCAACAAGGCAAAACGGTTGTCTGAGGAGATCTTACAGATAGTTGAGAAAAGAAGAGAAGCATAAGGCAAAGGAGAAAGGGAAACATATACCCATCTGAACGCGAGGTTCCAAAGAATAGCAAGGAGAAATAAGAAAGCTTTCTTAAGTGAACAATGCAAAGAAATAAGGGAAAACAATAGAATTCAAAAGACTAGAGATCTCTTCAAGAAAATTAGATACCAAGGGAACATTTCATGCAAAGATGGGCACAATAAAGGACAGAAATGGTATGGACCTAACAGAGGCAGAAGAGATTAAGAAGAGATGACAAGAATACCCAAAATAACTATACAAAAAACATCTTAATGACCCAGAAAACCATGATGGTGTGGTCACTCAACTAGAGCCAGATATCCTGCAGTGTGAAGTCAAGTGAGTCTTAGGAAGCATTGCTACAAACAAAGCTAATGGAGGTGATGGAATTCCAGCTGAGCTATTTCAAATCCTAAAAGATGATGCTAAAGTGTTGTACCCAATATGGTAGCAAATATGGAAAACTCAGCAGTGGTCATAGGACTGGAAAAGGTCAATTTTCATTCTAGTCCTAGAGAAGGGCAATGCCTAAGAATGCTCAAGCATATCGCACATTTGCGCTCACTTCACATGCTAGCAGAGTAATGCTCAAAATCCTTCAAGCTAGGCTTCAACAGTATGTGAACTGAGAACTTCCAGATGTACAAGCTGGATTTAGAAAAGGTGGAGGAACCAGAGATCAAATTGGCAACATCTGTTGGTTCATAGGAAAATCAAGAGAATTCCATGAAAACCCCTACTTCTGCCTCACTGACTATGCTAGAGCCTTTAACTGTGGAGCATAACAAACTGTGGAAAATTCTCAGAGATGAGAATACCAGACCATCTTACCAGCATCCTGAGAAATCTGTATGCGGGTCAAGAAGCAAAAGTTAGAACCAGACATGGACAAAGGACTGATTCCAAAGGAGTGAGTCAGGAAAAGGAGTATGTCAAGGCTGTATACTGTCACTCTGCTTATTTAATTTACATACAATGTACATCATGTGAAATGCCAGGATGGATGAATCACTAGCTATAATTAAGGTTTCCAGGATAAATATCCGCAAACTCAGATAGGCAGATGACACCACCTTAATGGCAGAAAGCAAAGAGGGACTAAAAAGCCTCTTGATGAAGTTAACAGAGGAGAGTGAAAAAACTGGTTTAAAACTCAACATTCAAAAAACTAAGATCATAACGTCTGGTCTCATCACTTCATGGCAAGAAGGTGGGGAAACAATAGAAACAGTGACAAGCATTATTTTCTTGGGCTCCAAAATCACTGCCAATGGTAACTTCGGTCATAAAATTAAAAGATACTTTCTCCTTGAAAGAAACGTTTTAACAAACTTAGACAGCATATTAAAAAGCAGAGACATCACTTTGCTGATAAAGGTCTCCTTAGTCAAAGCTGTGGTTTTTT
This sequence comes from Bos indicus, assembly GCF_029378745.1. Taxonomy (NCBI): domain Eukaryota; kingdom Metazoa; phylum Chordata; class Mammalia; order Artiodactyla; family Bovidae; genus Bos; species Bos indicus. The sequence continues at coordinate 27,945,919 of NC_091782.1, read as the reverse complement.
CAGTAGCCATGTATGGATGTGAGAGCTGGACCATAAAGAAGGCGAAGGCCATAGAATTGATGCTTTCAAACTGTGGAGCTGGAGAAGACTCTTGAGAGTGTACTGGGCAGCAAGGAGAACAAATCAGTCAATCCTAAAGGAAATCAACCCTTAATATTCATGTGAAGGGTGAAGCTGAAGCTCTGATATTTTGGCCACCTGATGCAAAGAGCCAACTCATTGGAAATGATCCTGATGCTGGGAAAAGTTGAAGGCAGGAGGAGAAGGGGGTGACAGAAGATGAGATGGTTAGATGGCATCACCGAATCAATGGACATGAGTTTGAGCAAACTCCAGGAGATAGTGAAGGACAGAGGAGCCTGTCATATTGCAGTCCATGGGGTCGCAAAGAGTTGGACATAGACTGAGCGATTGAACAATAACAAATGCATCTCTGGGCTTCCTTAGTGGTTCAGATAATAAAGAATCTGCCTGCAGTGCAGGATACTCCGTTTCAATCCTCTGTCAGGAAGAACCCCTGGAGGAGGGCATGGCAACTCACTCCAGTATTCTTGCCTGGAGAATTCTATGGACAGAGGAGCCTGGCAGGCTACAGTTCAAATGGTCACAAAGAGTAATAAATGACAAGCAACTTGGCACACATGCACCATTTGAGCCAATGCCTAAATGAAATCATCTGAATTAAATCTCATGAAACGAAGGGAAATAAAATATTCAATTCCAGTGAAAGAAGTTTAAATTACAGGACAATAATTTGTATTAGACAAACATATTACATCAGCCACAATGAATATGACAGTATTTCAGTGGTATGTGATCACTAACTTTAACTGGATTGGAATAAAACATCTGCAGAGATTGCAACTCTAGGATGGATCATAAAAGTACCAATGGGGAAAACTGAATGACAGCAGAATATGTCAAATATCCTTGAAAAGACAAAGAAATGAGAGAAAAATCATACAAGAATGTTCATACAATATCTTTGAAAACGATGGTAACTGAACATTAATGACAAAAATACAGTATCAGATGGATCCATGACTAGGTACACAGGGAAACACATTAATAGGACTTGCCACTTTCCCCCCACATTTATTCATAAAATCAAAAGCACAAATAAACAATTCATTCAAAATGAAAATAAAAAGTCAGGAAGGAAAGAGGACAAAATTTTCAACCTACTGGAGTTATCTGTGAGGTTCTTATAGACACATATTTCTGAGCACTGAAACCGTGAGATTCCAAGACTATCTCATTAATTATAAAATAGTTATGCTTCTATGCCTAGGTACAAAACAGAATATTATTGATAACGACACCAGGTAAAGTGGTAGTATAGCAGCCCTTCTTGGATAAAAACCTATCAATCATTCTTTCATTGGGCCTTCCACCTTTTCCAGAACAGAATGAAACCATATATCAACGCATATACATACCAGAGAGGTAGAGGAGTCAGATTCAGAGATGGAGAATAGAATGGTGTTTGCACATGGTGGGGAGAGAGGAAATGGAATGTTTGTTTAATGGGAACAGAGTTTTAACTAGTGAAGATGAAAAGTTCTAGAGTTGGAGAGTGCTGATGGTTGGAGAAAAATGTGAATGTACTTAATGCTACTGAATTGTACACTTAAAATGGCAAATCTTATGCTGTTTATTTTACCACAATAAAAAATAGTGAAAAAAAAAAAAAAAAAAAGAGAGACATGAGAAGAACAGAGTAAAGGCGCCTGTCTGTCCACAATTCTAGCTGTAACTGTAGTCAGATAAAACCTGATATATAAATAAATTTGATGTTTAACTGAATTGAATTATTTTTGAAGTGAACATTATCACTAAAAATGTCTTTAAGAAATGTCAAAGTTTCAAGGATTATATCCTGTTGTAGGAAAAAAAATTCTTTGGTTACTTCCTACAACAATGTTTTCTTTGACTTTCACATCAAAAGTTAAGAACACACAGCTGAAAAATTCCTGGAATATATATTTCTTGTAAAAACAGTAAACAAAGTTTGGGTTGCCAAGATGTTCATTGTGGCATTCAAAATGAAAACAAAATATCAAATAAAAAGGAAATAATTACCATTGTTGGAAGAAAAAAATTCCAAGAATAACTGGAAATATTCTTATGTCTGGGAATGCTAGGGTAATATATTTGGGTACCATAAAAGAATGTGTCAAGTTTATGGACCAAGAAAAGAAAGCAGAATTTACACAGGCTTTGAAAGGACAATAAATAGGCAAACTTCACTCAGCCTGTTAGGTGTCTTTTTTCATCTCTGAAGATTTGGGAAAGTCTCATTGACCTAAATGTGTGCCCTTTAAAATAGAAAATGATGAAATTCCTGACTAGGGATGTGCCCAGAAGATAAATAGGATGGAACCCTGGGCTTTAAATTTAATGTCCTTTATCTCATCAAGTTTTCAGTAGACCTATAACAAGTCTCTGGAAAACAGAAAAAGCTGATAAGTGTAGGAAAGAAATGATATGGAATGGGAAAAGTGGAAACTGAAATGGCTTCTAGGAGGAGAAACTAAATGGAAAGAACATCCTCTGAATAAGTCTATAACAAATTTGGAGATATAAGACAGACATCCAGGGGAAGGGCAAGACAAGGAAACCTATGGATTAAGAGAGTGGGAATTGTTAGGTGTCAAGAAATTAGTCATGTAAAATTCATTTATGAGTAATAAGTTTTACTTGCCAGTCCTTTCCTGAGGTTCTTTAGAAAAATAAAATGGAAAGTTTAAGGTCAATCATGGAAATTCAAGAGACAAAATTTATGGAAAATATTGATACATATGATATCATGTATCATACATGTATCATGTTTAAAATGATAACTAACACACAGACACAACAGAAACACACAGAAAACAAGTGGTTCTGGGAAAACTGGTCAACCACCTGTAAAAGAATGAAACTAGAACACTTTCTAACACCATACACAAAAATAAACTCAAAATGGATTAAAGATCTAAATGTAAGACCAGAAACTATAAAACTCCTAAAGGAAAACATAGGCAAAACACTCTCTGACATAAATCACTGCAGGATCCTCTATGACTCACCTCCCAGAGTAATGGAAAAAAAGCAAAAATAAACAAATAGGACCTAATTAAACTTAAAAACTTTTGTACAACGAAGGAAACTATAAGCAAGGTGAAAAGACAGCCTTCAGAATGGGAGAAAATAATAGCAAATGAAGCAACTGACAAATAATTAATCTCAAAAATATACAAGCAGCTCTTGCACCTCAATTCCAGAAAAATAAACGACCCAATCAAAAAATGAGCCAAAGAACGAAACAGACATTTCTCCAAAGAAGACATACAGATGGCTAACAAACACATGAAAAGATGCTCAACATCATTCATTACCAGAGAAATGCAAATCAAAACCACAATGGGGTACCATCTCACGCCTGTCAGAATGGCTGCTATCAAAAAGTCTACAAACAATAAATGCTGGAGAGAGTGCAGAGAAAAGGAACCTTCTTACACTGTTGGTGGGAATTCAAGCTAGTACAACCACTATGGAGAACAGTGTGGAGATTCCTTAAAAAACTGGAAATGGAACTGCCATATGACCCAGCAATCCCACTGCTGGGCATACACAGTGAGGAAACCAGAATTGAAAGAGGCACGTGTACCCCAGTGTTTTTCACAGCACTGTATACAATAGCTAGGACATGGAAGCAACCTAGATGTCCATCGGCATATTAATGGATAAGAAAGCAGTGGTACATATACACAATGGAATATTACTCAGCTATTAAAAGGACACATTTGTATCAGTTCTAATGAGGTGGATGAAACTGGACCTATTATATAGAGAGAAGTAAGTCAGAAAGAAAAACCACAATACAGTATATTAACACATATATATGGAATTTAGAAAGATGATAATGACGACCCTATATGCGAGACAGCAAAAGAGACACAGATATAAAGAATAGACTTTTGGACTCTGTGGGAGAAGGTGAGGGTGGGATGATTTGAGAGAATAGCATTGAAATATGTATATTACCATATATGAAATTGATCACCAGTCCAAGTTTGATGCATGAAACAGGGCACTCAAAGCTGTTGCACTGGGATAACCCTGAGAGATGGGGTGGGAAGGGAGATGGGAGGGGTTTCAGGATGGGAGACACATGCACATCTATAATTGATTCATGTCAATGAATGGCACAAACCATTACAATATTGCAAAGTAATTAGCCTCCAATTAAAATAAATCAATAAAAAAAAGAAAACACATACTGTGGACTATGAATGAGAGCTCATTTTTTAAATATAGTATTCTCCTGAAAGAGAACAGGTGTAAAAATAAAAGTCTTGTCTAAATTGGGAAAAAGTATTGAATACAGGGTTTGTAGACTGGATGATTCTATTCACATGTTTGTCAATAAATGAATATATAAACTCAATTCAGTTCAGTTCAGTTCAGTCACTGAGTAGTGTCCGACTCTTTGCGACCCCATGGACTGCAGTACACCAGGTCTCCTTGTCCATTGCCAACTCCCGGAGTTTACTCAAACTCATGTCCATTGAGTCAATGATGCCATCCAACCATCTCATCCTCTGCATCCCCTTTGCCTCCTGCCTTCAATCTTTCCCAGCATCAGAATCTTTTCAAATGGGTCAGTTCTTCGCATCAGGTGGCCAAAGTATTGGAGTTTCAGCTTCAGCATCAGTCCTTTCAGTGAATATTAAGGACCAATTTCCTTTAGGATGGACAGGTTGGATCTCCTTGCAGTCCATGGGACTCTCAAGAGTCTTCTCCAACACCACAGTTCAAAAGCATCAATTTTTCAATACTCAGTTTCCTTTATAGTCCAACTTTCACATCCATACATGACTACTGGAAAAACCATAGCCTTGACTAGATGGATCTTTGTTGGCAAAATAATGTCTCTGCTTTTTAATATGCTGTCTAGGTTGGTCATAGCTTTCCTTCCAAGGAGTAAGTGTCTTTTAATTTCATGGCTGCAATCACCATCTGCAGTGATTTTGAAGCCCCCACCGCCCCCCCCCCCCAAATCTGACATTGTTTCTACTGTTTCCCATCTATTTGCCATGAAGTGATGGGACCAGACGTCATGATCTTAGTTTTCTGAATGTTGAGTTTTAAGCCAACTTTTTCACTCTCCTCTTTCACTTTCATCAAGAGGCTCTTTAGTTCTTTGTTTTCTGCCATGAGGGTGGTGTCATCTGCATATCTGAGGTTATTGATATTTCTCCCAGCAATCTTGATTCCAGCTTGTGCTTCATCCAGCCCAGTGTTTCTCATGATGTACTCTGCATATAAGTTAAATAAGCAGGGTGACAAGATACCCTTGAAGTACTCCTTTCCTTATTTGGAACCAATCTGTTGTTTCATGTCCAGTTCTAACTGTTGTTTCCTGACCTGCATACAAATTTCTCAAGAGGCAGGTCAGGTGGTCTGGTATTCTCATCACTTTCAGAATTTTCCACAGTTTATTGTGATCCACACAGTCAAAAGCTTTGGCATAGTCAATAAAGCAGAAATATAACTCTTGCTTTTTCCATGATCCAATGGATGTTGGCAATTTGATCTCTGGTTCCTCTGCCTTTTCTAAGACCAGCTTGAACATCTGGAAGTTCATGGTTCATGTACTGTTGAAGCCTGGCTTGGAGAATTTTGAGCATTACTTTACTAGTGTGTGAGATGAGTGCAATTGTGCGGTAGTTTGAGCATTCTTTGGCATTGCCTTTCTTTGGGATTGGAATGAAAACTGACCTTATATATATATAAACTAGTGTTATGCAAATTTCTCTTTTAGCTAAAGTCTAAGTGAGGCAGGTCTTTTATGTATGAAAACACGTGAAGGAAATGTATAAGTACTAAATGATAGTGAAAGTGTTTGCACATCAAAAGACTGAGCATATATTGGAGAAAACTCACACTTCAGAAGCTTGAAACTGGTAAATCTTTGAAATATACAAATATTAACATTTTGTTGACAAAAAAGAAATGTCTGCCTAGGTTGTATCAAGAAGAGAAAATCACAGAAGTACTAATGGGGAAAATGGAATGTCAAATACAGAAGGCAAACTAAATTTGGGAAGATTGAATAAAAAGACAAATCATGTAAGCTATTTATATGATGGTGTTTAGAGACATGGAAATAGATTATTGAGGAAAAGGATATAAAAACACAGATGAAACCGTGTGTATATTCACAGTGAAATACATTTGGAATCATATGTTTTCCTTCTTTACTCTAATTGATCAACAAAATAAAAGAAATTCAATACATTCAAAAGAGAGAACAATGTCAGGAAGGGACTAGGTCAAAAATTGGAAAAACTCCCTTAGTTTTTTTTTTTTTTTTGGTTCAAATGGACCACGATTTATTAGAATTAAAACTAAAAGTTTCAAAGTCCATCATACTAATGAGAAATAACCATTTCATGCCATTCATTCCACTGTGCAAAATGACCCAAGATTGGAAATGGCACCATCAGAAAAGTTAAATTAGGAGTTTTGAGTTCAACAGTATCAGGTCCTTGGTTTTGTGTAAGCACTTCTCCCTATCTCAGAATAGGAAATTAGCATGAATAGATGTATGAGCAACATATTTAAAAAGTGATGAGGACCTATAAAGGGACCTTTAGTACACATGTATCAGTAACCACTTTTAGCCTCCTACTATACTGCTAAATTCTATTTCCTCTGAAACAAAAATATAAATGAAAAACATCAAGAGAATAAAGGAGATAAATATTTAGTGTTTGAATTAGTGTGTTCCGAATAAATCTTTTAAATATGCATTTTGCACCAATAGAAATTTTGAGTTCAAAGGCTGCACAATACTGTAGGGCTTCCTTATTGGATAAAACATTTGTATACCTGGAAACAACTGGGTTTCCAGGTATACAGGGGGGATGGGAGAGTAGGTTTAGAGGTCACATGTAATCAAGGAACGTCATCTGAATTAATAGTCTTTGAAAGAGCAGAAGGCAGAATAATTTACTCAACAAATTTGGAATCTTCTGTTCATTTAAGTTTTGGGTCAGTATCGATCACATAGTTATTGTCCCTTAAACTTAAAAGGTCATAATGACTCAACATTAGTGGTCATTTGCATGAAAACATCTATTGCATGGGAGTGATGTGGTGATCAGCCTGATATCCCTCATCCTTACAAAAATTAGAATCAAATCAAGACAACTCTCAGGAGACATAAAAAGGAAGAAAGAAAACCAATGAAGTTTATAGAAAAGACCAGGTATATAATGAAAAGCAAGGAATAGGAAGAGTTGGAACTAGGGAAAAACAGATAGAAGAAGTTGATATGAAAGTAGTCCATATACAAACAATTGGAGAGGGTTGAGGGGAAGAATGAGTGAAATGATGCCAAAGAGAAAGAAAGGGAGGGAATGATAGTAATCATTTAAATGGTTATGGGAGAAGTGTCTGAAATAATTACCAATTTTTTCCCCTAAAATATCCAAAAAATAAAATGAAGATATCCATGTAAATATCAAAAGATACAAACACATAATAACTCTATTCTACTGTAAAATTTGGCATTTACAGTTCAATTTATTAGTGTTCAGAAACACAAAACACTCATATAGAACATGTATATACACAGAAGAGCTCAAATAGGAATATCAATACCGACAATCTAACACATCCATAGTGAGAAACCCTCCATTTGCTCACTGTATCTCCAGAAATTCAGAGGGGACAAAAATGAAGTAAATTTACCACACTACAGAGAATTTTAGGAATGCTAGTCCTAGAAGTTACCTTTTTAAAAGGTTTTTAATCACTTGTGACACTAGTTAGGCATTCATTGTTTTAAGTTGAAGTATAAATGATTTACAACATTGTGTTAAAGTTTCAGCTGTACAGCACAATAATTCATATATATATGCACACATATTTTTTCAAATTCATTTCCATTATAGATTATTATAATGTATTGGATATAGTTCTCTGTGCTATACAGTAGGTCCTTGTTTTTCATCTGTTTTATATGTAGTAGTGTGTATTTGTTAATTCCTTACTTCTATTTACCCTACCCACTCTTTCTTTGAAAACCAGAGGTTTGTTTTCAATGTCTCTGAGTCTGTTTCTGTTTGTAAATAGGATTTTGGTATTATTTTTAATATTCCATATAAAAGTGAATATTACGTAATATTTGTCTTTTATTTTAATGCACACTAGGGTTGCTTCCATGTCTTATAAATAGTGCTGCCATGAACATTGGGGTACATGATAATGTGTATTTCCAAAATAATTTCTTCTTCATTAATCAGTAACATGGCCTAAATTTCTTTGCTATGTCACTTCTTCACAAATTTATTGTTTCTTTGTTTAAAAAGTATATAAACATCCAACTTGGATTACTTCCTAGTTTTCACATCTATGAGACCTCTGTTTGGACAAAATTAATTTTTTTCCCTGTTAATCTACCTGTGTCAATGTCATTATTAGACCAGCAAAAGAACAAAGAGAGATGGGGGAATTTTTTTTCCTTCTCTGGGAATGTTGCTTTTCCCTAAATGGTCCAGGACAAAATTTATATTACTCTTTCCTTATTTTCATTTTCCCACTCATTTTATTGGTTTTGTCATAATTTATTGTATTACATTTTTAAATCTTACCCAGTTTATTGTCTATTTTCCTGCAATAGTAAATTCCAATTATGAACATTCCAGTTCTAAGCAGTTCTATTACACCTTTCCACGCAAATTTTTCTGAAAAGCAAAACAAAATATAGATATGTACAGTTAGATTTAATATTCATTCTTACTCCCCTTTCACCCCAAAAGAATCCACTTTCATTTTTCTTCTCACATTTGGAGGAATTTAAAGGATGTCTTTTTGTTCAAAAAAACAAAAACATGTTTTTTAACATCAGCTATGTTTGTGATATTACACTAGTTGTGATGGGGAACGCATCAAAACAGAATTTACACTTTCTTTGCTCAGGAAGGTTCCCTGCAGTTATATGATGTATTAGTTGGATCTCCAGGAGTTCTTGTCCTTAAAAAGTTAGGTACACCTTAGAAAAATGGCCAATGAATGGTTGATTAACTTAATTTAGCCATAGAGGACTAAACTAGGAAAGAAAATTTGTGGAGACTCTTTATGGATCCCCATCAAAACAGCAAAAGGAAATAGAATTTAAAATTTGCAGAGAGTTTAAGGGGACTCTGTGACCATATCAAGCATATTCACTTTCACATTATAGAGGTCCCAAGAGGAGAAGAAAGAAAGGAACAGAAAACACATTTGAAGATATAATGGCTGAAAACTTCTCTACCCTGGGGAAGGAAATAGGTATCTAGGCTCAGGAAGCACAGAGTCATAAGTGAGGTGATTTCGTAAGAGATTTACACCAAGTCATTTAAGAATTAAAATGGCAAATGATAAAGATGGAGAATATTAAAGGAAAGGAGAGAGGTCTTTGCCATAAAAAATTCTTTCTGTTTAGTTTTCCTACTTGCTAAATATCAGGTCTTCCTTGGTGGATCAGATGGTAAAGAATCTGCCTGCAATTTGGGAGACCTGGTTCGAACCCTGGGTTGAGAAGAGCCCTTGGAGAAGGGAATGGCAATCCACTCCTGTATTCCTGACTGGAGAATTCCATGGACAGAGGAGCCTGGCGGGTTACAGTCCATGGAAAAGTCGGGCATGACTTTGCTAAATAAGTCAGACAGAGAAAGAGATATTGTATAATTTCATTTATATGTGGAATCTAAATAATACAACAAACTAGTGAATGTAACAAAAAGAAGTAGACAGAGATACAAAGAACAAACTACTGGTTACCAGTGGGGAGGGGAGAAGGGCAATATAGGGATTAGGGCCAGGGAGATACAAATTATTGGGTGTAAGAAAGGCTCAAGGATGTGTTGTTTAACCCTGAGAATATAAACAGTATTTTGTTAATAATTATAAATGGAGAGTAACCTTTAAAAACTGTATAAAAATAAAAAAAAATCTAAACTTCCAACCTAATATCTGATGAAAATAGAAGCAAATTAAATCCATGAAAAGTAGAAGGAATAAAATAATAGAGATTAGAATAGAAATAAATTAACTAGAAAATATATGATACAGCTATTCTACTTTCAAGATAAATGAAATCGTACATCTATACAAAAACTTTCCCAGAAAGTGCATACCAGTTTTATTTACTATCCAAAAAGATGGAAACAAACCAAATGCTTGTAAACAGGTTAACAGATGAATCAATTGTGATACATCTATATAATAGGATACTACTCAGTAATAAATAACATGGATGAATATCAAAATAATTACTGATTGGAAGAAGCCAGAAGATAAAATATGGATGTAGTATGTCATTCCATATTCATAAAAATCTATATAAAAGAATGTGGGCTGTGTTCTTAGTCACACAGTCATGTCCAGCTCTTTGTCACCCCATGGACTGTAGTCCGCTGTCCACAGGGATTCTCCAGACAAGAATGCTGGAGTGGGTTGCCATGCCCTCTTCCAATATAAAAGAATAATTTTTATATAAAACTTATAAAAAGAGACTAAAATGGTCTGGTTTCCTCAAATTTGTATTAAAAAACCATAGTGATATATTGAGGATTTCTCTTTATCAAAACAATCTTGTGACACTGTATGCATATACAATATTTTACAAATAAGTCTCTAAAGCACAAAACTACAAAATATCTCCATATACAGTTGAGAATGATGCAGAAACATATTTTGTGATAGAAGGAATAATGGTCTTCTAAAAATGCCCACATACTAATCTTTGGATTCTGTGAATATGTTATCTTATATAGCAAAAGGGACTCTGCAAATGTGATTAAGCTGACATCCAGATGGGGAAGCTATATTTGATTTTCTGGGTGGGTCAAATGCAATCACAAGGAAAAGTGAAGGAGGGAGGTGGAATGTCAGAATCAGAGGAGGTATGAAGAAAAAGAAGGCAAGGTGTGGAAGAAAGGGTACATTTAAAAATCATATAACCTTCAGCCTGAGAGGCAAATTTAAATATTATTTATATGCCTTCTCACGGAGAAGGCAATGGCAACCTACTCCAGTACTCTTGCCTGGAAAATCCCATGGACAGAGGAGCCTGGAAGGCTGCAGTCCATGGGGTTGCTGAGGGTTGGACACGACTGAGCGACTTCGCTTTCACTTTCATGCATTGGAGAAGGAAATGCAACCCACTCCAGTGTTCTTGCCTGGGGAGTCCCGGGACGGCGGAGCCAGGTGGGTTGCTGTCTATGGGGTCACACAGAGTCGGACACGACTGAAGTGACTTAGCAGCAGTAGCAGAGCATACGCAAGCTTCAGTCTGAGAGATACATTTTTCCAGGTGGCGCTAGTGGTAAAGAACCTGCCTGTCAAAGAAGGAGACATAAGAGACATGGGTTTGATCCGTGGGTTGGGAAGATCCTCTGAAGGAGGAGATGGCAACCCACTCCAGTATTCTTGCCTGGAGAATCCTATGGACGGGGGAACCTGGCGGGCTATAGTCCATGGGGTCTCAAAAAGTCAGACGTGACTGAAACGACTTAGCAATATGCCTAGGAACATAAAGAAATTCAATGAAAGGTGAAAGCCCAAGGGAAAAACTGAAAAGCTAAAAAAATAGCAATAGTGAGTAAGTAGATGTAAATAGGGCAATGAAACTCATCTTCTTTTGCTTCTGAGCAGTTTCTTGACAAAGCTGTGCAGAAAATATCAAATTCAATCAATAAAATTAGGAAGCAGATAAATCATTCGGTTTGGTGATACAGGTTCCCAAAGCAACGTCGTCTGACAATTATAAGTGGGAGCATTCAACAATGACAGAATGACAAAGGAGAAATTATGACTTAGATCTTTTAAGATGTTAATAAAGATTTATTGATAATGTCAGTTAAAAAGAATTTCTCTAAAGTAATAGTCACCAAAAATAAATTTATTAGCCACTTTGGATACAGTTAGGCTCCTTGAAGATTTGAAAAAATTAAAATGAGTGCTTCAAGGAAATGCTACATCAGAAAGTACAATAAATAACCAAAATCTCAAAAGCTTTGAAGAAGCTATTCTACAAATAGTGACTTCAGGCTCTATACATCAGTACTTCTCATCTCAACATCTTTATACCTCGATAACTCTCATCTCAACATCTCAAAGAATATGGTAATCATTGGAGTTCACTAAACAAAAATATTGCTCACCTCTCTCTGTATTGATCACTAAAAAACAAAAGAAAAATTGTGGCTAGTGAGCAAAGTAAAAGTGAAAGAAAAAGAGAAATGGGATAGATTAAAGTTGAAGAATAAAAGTTAGAAAAGATTAAGATAGAACAATCTGGATATCAACAAAGTTATATAAAATTGCCATTTTCTTGAAGGCATGGATAGAAAAGAGGAAATTTAAAAATAAATATGTAAATACCAGTGAAGACAAATAATACAAAAATGTACTGAAAAACCCACAAATAAGATAGACACTAGGATAACACTAAGGAAAAATATTACTCATGTTCTCTCTGTATTGATCACTAAAAAACAAAGGAAAGATCTTCAGCATTTATGCAAACATCAGAATAATTAAGAAAATTTGTGTTCGTGTTCTAGAGAGGTAAGTAGGCTAATTTTCAATTTGTTTCTCATAGACTATTTTGCAGATTTTATTTCTGCCTCTTATCTATAGCATATATACTATTATCATCCTGAATCACTTATATGGACAAACAACCATCACACTCTTGCCATTTCCATTTACATATAGATTGCATTATTTTCAACTTAATGTAAATGTATAGCTTTTCAAGCACTTTTTTTTGGTCTTTATTTATTTATTTATTTTGGTTAATAAATTTTTTTTTTTTTTTTTTTACTTTACAATATTGTATTGGTTTTGCCATACATCAACATGAATCCGCCACAGGTATACATGTGTTCCCCATCCCGAACCCTCCTCCCTCCTCCCTCCTCATACCATCCCTCTGGGTCGTCCCAGTGCACCAGCCCCAAGCAACCAGTATCATGCATAGAACTTGGACTGGCGATTCGTTTCATATATATTATACATGTTTCAATGCCATTCTCCCAAATCATCCCACCCTCTCTCTCTCCCACAGAGTCCAAAAGACTGTTCTATACATCTGTGTCAAGGAAGTGTAATATCTCCATTTTATTCTTGTTCAAGATTGCTTTGGATCTTTTGTGTCTTTTGTGGTTTCATACACATTTTAGCATTGATTTTTCTATGTAAAATACCATTGAGATTTTAATAGGAATTTCATTGAATCTGTGGATTACTCTGGGTAGTATGGCCATTTTAACACTATTAATTCTTCCAATCCATGAACATATTTGTCCATTTATTTGTGTCTTCTCAAATTTCTTTTATCAATATTTTGTAGTTTGAGTATATAGATCTTTTACTTTCCTTGTATTTGTATTTGGTTAAATGTATTTTGCTCTTTTTGATGATTCTGTAAATGGGGTTGTTTTCTGTAAATGGGAAGGTTTTCTTGATTTCTTTTTTGGATATTTTGTTTTTAATGTAAAGATATGGTACTGAATTTTGTGTTTATTTATCTTGAAAATTTATATGATTTTTTAATGAGTTCTAGAAGTTTTTTTGTGACATCTTTATGGTTTTCTACATGTAGAAGCATGCAATCTGGGAATAGAGACAATTTTATTTTTCCTTTGTGATTTGGATAACTTTAATTTTTTCATGTATAATTGCTCTTGCTAGTACTTCCATTACTAGGTTGAATAGAAGGGAGAGAATGGGCATGCTTGCCTTGTACAGGATCTTAAATAAAAAGCTTTTTCTTATTAATTATAATTCTATCTGTGGGCTGTTCACATATGGCCTTTATTGTGTTAAGTTCCTTTTATATCTATTTTGTTTGGAATCTTTCTTTTTCTAAAGCATGAATGGATATTGAATTTGGTCAAATGCTTTTTCTGCATCTACTGAGGTGATCATGTTGTTTTAAATATTATGGTCTGCGATGTCCCTTGGACTGCAAGGAGATCCAACCAGTCCATCCTAAAGGAGATCAGTCCTGGGTGTCCATTGGAAGGACTGATATTGAAGCTGAAACTTCAATACTTTGGCCACCTGATGTGAAGAGCTGACTCATTGGAAAAGACCCTGATGCTGGGAAAGATTGGGGCACAAGATGAGAAGGGGAGGACAGAGGATGAGATGGCTGGATGGCATTACTGACTCGATGGACATGAGTTTGGGTAAACTCTGAGAGTTGGTGATGGACAGGGAAGCCTGGCGGTGCTACAATTCATGGGGTCGCAAAGAGTTGGACACGACTGAACGACTGAACTGACTGACTGATGTTGTATCACACTGACTGATCTGGGTACGTGGAACCAACGCTGTATCCCACTGGTAAAATCCCATTTGGGCATAGTTTATAGTTTTTTGATGTGCTGTTGAATTCAGTTTGCTAGCTTTTGACTGAGGATTATTACTTCTATGTCTAAGCAGTACTAAAAGGGAAGTTTCTAGTTATAAAAGATTACACTAAAAATATCTCCAAAGTTTGAAAAAAAGATCTCAAATAAATGATGTTATATCTCAAGGAACTATAAAAAGAATAAACTAAACTCAAAGTTAGCAAAAGGATGGAAATAATACCTGTGGTGGATTCATTTCAATGTTTGGCAAAACTAATACAATATTGTAAAGTTTAAAAATAAAATAAAATTAAAAAAAAAAAGAAAACAGAAACAATGAAAAAAATTAACAAAACAATAAGTGAGGTTTTTCAAAAAAGATAAAATTTGCAAGCACTTAGCAGCAGCTAGACATGATTAATTAAGAAAAAAAGAAGACTCCAATAAGTAAAACAAAAAATGAATGAGACATTGTAAAAGATCTCTGAGAGATTTTTTAAAAAAGGATCCTAAGGCCTTGCTCATCTGTATATTTTCTTTGGAAAAACATCTATTTAGTTCTTTTGCTCTTTTATGAATTAGCTCTTTTTAATATTGTGTTGTATGAATTGTTTATATATTTTGGATATTAACCCATTTGGTCATATCATTTGCAAATATTTTCTTCCATTCAGTGGGTTGTCTTTTCTTTTGTACAAAAACTTCTAAGCTTAATTAGGTTCCATTTGCTTATTTTTGCTTTTGTTTCCCTTGCTTGAAGAGAAAGTTCTAAAAAATATTGCTAAAACATGTCAAAGAGTGTACTGCCTATGTATTCTTCTGGAGTTTTATGGTTTCTGATCTTACATTAAGGTCTTTAATCCATTTTGAATTTATTTTTGTATATAGTGTGAGAAAATGTTCTAATTTCATTCTTTTACAGGTAGCTGTCCAGTTTTCCTGGCGTAGGTAAGGATATAATTTACAACATAATAGAGGTAATAACAATGCTTTACATTATAGGTGAACATTGTTAAGAGAATAAATCTTAAGAGGTTTCATCACAAGAAAAATTTTCCTATTTTATAAATATGTGTTTATATGAGATGAGGATGTTCATTAAAATTATTGTGATAATCATTTCATGATAAATAAAAGGCAAAAGATGCTGTATGCCTTAAACTTATACACTGTTGCCTATTAACTTTTAATAAACCTGGAAGAACAAATTGAAAAACAGTAAACATTTACTGTGGATTAAAAAAATAATTCATACAGATTAGTCCTAGTTCTGCTTGAGTAATCCCCTCAATTGACTGTTCATTAAACTAGATAGTCCATTATATATTTGAAAGTAAAATAATTGCTACATTTCACAAAGCTTTCCTTTCCCTAAATCTTTTATTTATTTAATCATTTTCTCTCCATTAGAGTTTGCAGACCCTGCAGATTCTGGAAAATATAATCTGATGTCTTTGGCAATGTTGATTCCCAAAATTAATACAGATTTT
Source organism: Bos indicus (assembly GCF_029378745.1). Lineage (NCBI taxonomy): Eukaryota > Metazoa > Chordata > Mammalia > Artiodactyla > Bovidae > Bos > Bos indicus. The sequence continues at coordinate 27,930,030 of NC_091782.1, read as the reverse complement.
ATATAACCACTGAATGATGAAATGATAAAGTGAGTTTATCAGATATGGTCCATATAAGTTACTTTCTTCAGATATGCTAAAATGCTGTTCAGATTTTTTCTGGCACCATGCAGAAGTCTAATATTATAAATATTCAGATCTGTCACTTCACTCATTTTTTAAACTTACCATATCCTATAGCAGCCAAAGTGACAGTGAATAATTTAATCATAATGTCAGATGTGAAATATGGAACTCCAGAGATCTCTTAGTTGGTTCCTATATACAAAACAGTGTTTTTCTTCCCTTCTTTCCTGTAAACAGAAAAATCACAGCTCAGGTCCATTTTCCTCAGGAACGCTGACCTCCATCATTCCCTGGGGAGTCAAGGGAAGATTGCTGGGTCTGGGTTGGCCCATGGTGGGAATTCAAGGAGGGGTTGGTATGAGAAGGAACTTCTCTCCTGGGTCCTGTGCTGTGAGTGAGGTAACCTCATCTGACAGCACCAGCACATGGGAGTGAGGGAAGCTCCACCTGACCACAGACCTGCTCTCATTCCATCTTCCTTCCTGAAGGAGTGTGAGAAGCTGGAAGAGGTAGGAAAGATTCCAGACCTTTAGAAGAAGGTTTGCCTGAATGAATTCTCACATTGGGTTTGGATGAGTGATTGAGTTCAGGGGAGGAAATGCAGATGAAAGACTCAGTGTTCTCATCTGACACAGAATAAATGCCTCTCCTGGATAGACAGTGAAGGAAAGAAAACCGAGAGATGTAGAGATAATGCAAGGATCATGAAATGTATCCAGAATCAACTGGAGATAAATAAGTTCTGAGGACCAGAGAAAGATAAAAGCCAAGTATCTGAGATTGGAGAAGATTACAGCTTTTCTAGAAGAAACTTTAATGTTTTCTAACTAGGGAAAGAAAGAAATCAGAACAAAGATAGACAAATCAGAAGAGTCAAAGACGCTGACTTTAGATCCTTTTTCTTAGAGTCTCTGCTGTCTCTATTGACCTTTCTCAGATCCTTCACACACACACACACACGCATACACATACTCCACCAGTGCCCTTCTTATACATGATAAACGTTTCTTTTTACACTTACCTGGCTTAATCACCAACAGAAAATATCAGTTTATTAGCACACACTGAACATCTCTCTTCTCTTAAGCCTGCTCTGAAATACTGAAGCCCTAGAAGCGTCAGTCAGACCACTCAGTTGCTTCCCGTCTATGCACTCCAACCAATAGGAACAGAAGCATAGCGCAAAGACACAAGGTAGCTGGGAGGGGACTTTAGATTGCACTTTGCTCTTCTCCGTTCATGAGACCATAATAAAACCCCCACATGACCGTAAAGCCAAGTATTTAATCCAAATAGGTATGTCCGCATATGAACACACACACAGACTGCCTTTTTCCCCTGCTTTTATTGCTTTTGTTATTATTTTACAGTTCATAGCATACAGTAGAGATTTAAACAATACATTCTCACACCAACTTCTGAGATTTATGTATTTACCTTAATCAGAGGAAGGAATGTGTATATATGCTACCTCTACAAGTTTTTGCAGTCTTAGCCTTATTAACCCTATGGTTTATGGAAAATCTACTTAGGACATTGAAAATAGCTGATTTCCACATCTCCAGCCCCATAAATATTTCTAGCCCTTTCATTCAAAAAGCTGCTGCAGTTATTGACAATCATCAAGAGTTTATTTTCTCCAAGATATTCCCACGAATTACGTATTTTCAGACCATAAAATTAAATTAGAACTCTAATGATTGCTCTAGGCAAGAGGAACAGGAACCATCAACCTTTCATGTGTTGTTGGAACATCTGCATTCCAGTTTAATCCATTAGGACAAAAACTAAATCCTTGGGATCATGAACTGAATTTATAAGATATCTCCTGGTTCCTTGCATTTGATCCCTGATGCTGCTGCTGCTGCTAACCACTGTAATTGACCTGCAAGGCTCCCAGGCCCTATACTTATGTCAACATCATGCACTTCTTAGGCCTTGGAGCTGTTTCCTCCTGGTCTAAGAATGCTCTATGTGGTCCTGCCTCTCACATGGCAATTTGGGTGACTTAGTGCAGCAAATTCCCAAATGTATCCCCTCCTGCTTTCATATTAGAGAAAATATCCACACAGGAACCTTTGCTGATGAAAACTGCTTAACTATGCTGTTTGGAGGATGCTCCCTGGTGGCTCAAAGAGTAAAGCATCTGCTTGCAAGGCAGGAGACCTCGGTTTAATCCCTGGGTAGGGAAGATCCCCTGGAGAAGGAAATGGCAACTTTCTCTAGTATTCTTGCCTGGAAAATCCCATGGATGGAGGAGCCTGGTGGGCTACAGTCCACGGGGTTGCAAAGAGTCTGACACGACTGAGCAACTTCACTTTCTTTCTTCCTTTTAAATGGACAAGATTAAGAACAGATTTCAATGGTCTTGAAAGCACAAGGGAGACCAGAAATGCAAACACCTCTCAAAACCTCTCCCCTGCTTTGGAGAATTTCATGGACTTGAAGGATGGTATGGCCTGCGCCTGTGCAGCACCTGTGGCTACCTCGTCTCTTTGAGCCTGTCTAGTGATTGCTAATAACTCTCTTTTTACTGGACAAATTGTTAGCTCCATGGCCAACGTCAAACAAAAAATGTTAAATAGGAAAAATCTAAGGCAAAAAGCAATAGCCAACACCTATTATAAAAATTCCATTAAAAATATTGGGAATTTCTACCACTCGGGATTCCCAGGTGGTGCTAGTGGTAAAGAACCCAGCTACCAATGCAGGTTGATGTAAGAGACGTGGGTTTGATCCCTGGGTGGGGAGGATCACCTAGAAAAGGGCATGGCAACCCATCTCAGTGTTCTTGCCTGGAGAATCCCATGGACAGAGAAGCCTGGCAGGCTGCAGTCCATAAAGTCACACTCAGCTGGACATGACAGAAGTGACTTAGCACAGACACATGCAAACCCACTATTATTCTAAGCTGCTCAGGTGGGAGATTTGGCTACTGGTGCTAGAGGAATGGGAATTGGTTTCTCTACCACTTACCTTTATGGAGAGCTCCAAAAAGAAAAAAAATTATAAAGACATTTCTGGAGCTTTTTTGCTTTAAATCCTGAATTCCCTAGGTAAAGACAACTGCTTAGGTTTCCCTGATTTGAGACTATGTCTTGTTCCCATGGAGAAGGCAATGGCAACCCACTCCAGTACTCTTGCCTGGAGAGTCCCATGGATGGAGGAGCCTGGTAGGCTGCAGTCCATGGGGTCGGTAAGAGTCAGACACGACTGAACGACTTCACTTTCACTTTTCACTTTCATGTATTGGAGAAGGAAATGGCAACCTGCTCCAGTATTCTTGCCTGGAGAATCCCAGGGATGGCGGAGCTTGGTGGGCTGCCGTCTATGGGGTCGCACAGAGTTGGACACGACTGAAGCGACTTAGCAGCAGCAGCAGCAGCAGCAGCAGCAGCTTGTTCCCATATATCAATATTCTGTCTGTGTAATTTTCCTTCTGTTTTAGTTTCTGGCATATATATATTCTCCAATTACATAGTGATTCCTGAAAATTTATTTCAAATAATGAATTCAGTCACATGTCAAATCAAGGGACAATAATTTATTTGTCTCTCCTAATGCTCAGGAAACAATTTCCTTGATTGCAAGCTTGTTTTAATTTTGTTAGTTTATACTGGCTTGCACAGAGTGAAAGAGGGTAAAAACCTAGAAATTACATTTAGAATAAATGAACAATTGAATGAATGAATTTCATTTTTCATTATATTTACTGTCTTTACCATTCTCTTGCCACTTATATTTCAAAGTAATTCATATAGAATAATCTGCAAATTGTTTTTCCCCCAGAGTTTGCTGATTTTCTCATCTCTGTTTGCTCTCCCTGGACTTTCTGCTGAGTGTCATAGGTGCCTGTCTGTCTTTTTTAAATTCCTTTTTAGGTTATTTTTTACCTTTAAACACCTTAATTTATATAATGAGGAAAAGCTATGTAAGATTTTATTGCCTACATGCTAACGATTGCAGCAATAAATCAGCCACAACTTAGGACTTAGTGAAGATATCTGGGTTGTAAATTGGTTGACCTTTGTCCACGAGGGAAGGGTAAGGAAAGATATAGTTTTTATTGCTGGGAGAGTAATTTGATGAGAAATTTTTTTATGTGCTTCATTGTTAAAAACAGAGAGAATTTCCCAGGTTCATAAACATATTAGGACATTTCAGAGGCAAAATCATGACAGAAATGGTGCACAAGCACAATGAGAGAAAAGGAGATTTGAAAATAATTTAACAGTTAAATATAATACAGGTTAGAGGAAACTTTGAGAAAGACTGAAAGTAAATATCTGGAAGGAGCTGACAGAATGTTGGAAGGTCATTTCTGCTCAAGATATGATGTTGATTATGGATGTCATCAGTACTACATGTAAAGAGAGGCATCCTCTAGGTCTTTTGCTCCTATGGTAAAGAATCTGCCAGCAATGCAGGAGACCCAGCTTCGATCCCTAGGTGGGGAAGATCTCCTGGAGTAGGGAATAGCAAGCCACTCCAGTATTCTTGCCTGGAGAATGGACAGAGGAGCTAGAGGGCTATAATCCATGGGATCACAAAGAGTTGGACACAACTGAGCGACCAACACTTTTCTATAGGATCACAACTCCGGGTTCAATCTAGGGTTGTAATAATTAGATACAAACTTCATGTGACTTGGCAGTGTTTGAGCTCCACTCTTGAAAAGGTCAAGTGGCGGCAAACAAGAAGAGGCAAAAATGAGACTGGAACCATTTTTATGATTTATCTGCACAAACAATTCCACAGTTTCTCATACTCGTTTATTGTCTTAGACACTCAGTGATGCCCCTCTCCCCAGAATGTGTTGTTCCCTCTGTTCTCATGATGTTTCTACCAGTTTTTGAGAGTCTTGTCCTCCAGAAGCATTCACTCTCCACAGGGTGTAACCTTGCGTAGATTAGTTTAGTCAACTCATAACTGTAGCTGAAATGACTACTTTACTCATAATTTAGTAGTAATGTTCTTCAGCCTTGATGATATTTTCCACTTCTGTGGGGCTTCCAAAGTGGCTCAGTGGTAAGAATCTGCCAGCCAATGCAGGAGCTGCAGGAGCTATGGGCTGGATCCCTGGGTTGGGAAGATCCCCCTGGAGGAGGAAATGGCAACACACTCCAGTATTCTTACCAGGGTAATCCCAAGGACAGAGGAACCTGGTGGGCTACAGTGTACTGGGTTGCAAAGAATTGGACACAACTGAGTATGAACACACACACACACACACACACACACACACTCGTTCTCTTATGCAGTCCTCACTAGAGGGTGAAATATCACCTCCTATATTCTTTCCCAGGCACAATCACTTCGGATAACATCATTCCCCTGTGTCTTCCATCTCTCACTCTGTTCTCCTTTCTATATAAATATATATTTTTATATTTCCCATTTAAAAACAGAATAAAATTAAGCAAAGCTATTCAAAACAAGCTCAAACAAAATTCCTTCCTTCTAACCTGCCTTCTGTTAAAGATTCTGACATTTCTCTTTTTTGGGTATTAGTTCTAGAAGGTCTTGTAGGTCATCATAGAACTGTTCAACTTCAGCTTCTTCAGCATGAATGGGAGGGGCATAGGCCTGGATTACTCTGATATTGAATGGTTTGCCTTGAAAACAAACAGAGATCATTCTGTCATTTTTGAGATTGCACCCAAGTACTGGATTTGGACTCATTTTTCAGTGTCATATCTTTTTGTCTTTCCATACTGTTCATGGGTTCTCAAGGCAAGAATAATGAAGTAGTTTGCCATTCCTTTCTCCAGTGTATCATGTTTTGTCAGAACTCTCCACCATGACCTGTCCGTCTTAGGTGGCCCTATATAGCATGGCTCATAGTTTCACTGAATTAGACAAGGCTGTGATCCATGTGATTAGTTTGGTTAGTTTTCTGTGATTGTGGTTTTCCTTCTGTCTGCCTCCTGATGGATAAGGATAAGAGGCTTGTGGAAGCTTCGTGGTGGGAGAGACTGACTGTGGGGGAATCTGAATCTTGTTCTGATGGGTGGGACAGTGCTTAGTAATTATTTAATCCATTTTTCTGTTGATTGGGCTGTGTTCTCTCCCTGTTGTTTGGCCTGAGGCCAAACTATAGTAGGGTTAATGGTGGTAATGGCGACCTCCTTCAAAAGGACTTATTCAGTGCCCCTGATCCCTCAGCAGGCCACAGTCAACCCATGCCTCCACCAGAGACTCCTGGACACTCACAGGCAAGTCTGGCTCAGTCTCTTGGGACACTGCTCCTTTCTCCTGGGTCCTAGTGTGTGCAATATTTGGCTTGTGCCTTCCAAGAATCTGTTTCCCCAGTACTGTGGAAGTTTTGTAGTCAAATCCCACTGGCCTCCAAAGTCAAGTTCCTTGGGAGTTCTCAGTCCCTTTTTCAGATACCCAGGTTGGAAAATCTGTTGTGGGTCCTAGAACTTTCTTAACAGTGTTCTGCAGTTTGTGGGTCATCTGCTCAGTGGTTCTATGGTGGGGCTAATGGCGATCTCCTACAAGAGGGCTTATGCTACATGCTGTGTGTCCCAGATCTGTTGCAGCCAGAGCCCCTGTCCCTGTGGCAGGCCACTGCTGACCCACTCCTTTGCAGGAGACACTCAACACTCAAAGGCAGGTTGGCTCAGTCTCTGTAGGGTCTCTGGATCCTCATGTGCACAAGGATTTCTTTTGAGCCCTCTGAGTGTCTCTGATGGGTATGGGGTTTGATTCTAAACGTGATTTTGCCCCTCCTACCATCTTATTGGGACTTTTCTTTTGCCCTTGGATGTGGGGTATCTTTTTTTGGTGGGATCCAACATTCTCCATCTGATGGTTGTTCAAAAGTGAGTTACAATTTTGGAACTAACACCAGAATTTTGGAACTAACACCTTCTAGAGCTAACACCATAATAAGATGTCATTTTCATCATAGGGGACTAGAATGCAAAAGTAGGAAGTCAAGAGATGCCTGGAGTAACAGGCAAGTTTGGCCTTGGAGTACAAAATGAAGCAGGGCAAAGGCTAACAGAATTTTGCCAAGGGAACACACTGGTCATAGCAAACACCCTGTTCCAACAACACAAGAGACAACTCTGCACATGGACATCACCAGATGGTCAACACCTAAATCAGATTGATTATATTCTTTGCAGCCAAAGATAAAGAAGCTGTATACAGTCAGCAAAAACAAGACTGGGAACTGACTGTGGCTCAGATCATGAACTCTTTATTGCAAAATTCAGACTTAAATTGAAGAAAGTAGGGAAAACCACTAGACCATTCAGGTATGACCTAAATAAAATACCTTATGATTAAGCAGTGTAAGTGACAAATAGATTCAAGGGATTATATCTGTTAGACAGAGTGCCTGAAGAATTATTAATGGAGTTTCATGACATTGTACAGGAGGCAGTGATCAAGAACATCCCCAAGAAAAAGAAATATAAAAAGGCAAAACAGTTGTCTGTGAAGTCCTTCCAAATAGCTAAGAAATGAAGAGAAGCTAAAGGTAAAGGAGAAAAAGAAAGATATACCCATCTGAATGCAGAGTTCCAAAAAATACCAAGGAGAGAAATAAGAAAGTCTTCCTAAGAAGTCAATGCAAAGAAACAGAGGAAAATAATAGAATGGGAAAGACTAGAGACCTCTTCAAGAAAATTAGAGATACCAAGGGAACATTTCATGCAAAAATGGGCACAATAAAGGACAGAAATAGTAAGGACCTAATAGAAGTAGAATATCTTAAAAAGAGGTGGCAAGAGTACACTAAAGAATTATACAAAAAAAGATCTTCATGATCCAGATAACCATGATTGTGTGATCACTCACCTAGAGCCAGACATCCTGCTGTGTGAAGTCAAGTGGACCTTAGGAAGCATCACTACAAACAAAGCTAGTGGAGGTTATGGAATTCCAATTGAGCTATTTCAAATCCTAAAAGATGATGCTGTGAAAGTGCTGCACTCAACATGCCAGCAAAGCTGGAAAACTCAGCAGTGGCCACAGGACTGGAAAAGGTCAGTTTTCATTCCAATCCCAAAGAAAGGAAATGCCAAAGAATGTTCAAACTACCATACAATTGTGCTTATCTCACATGCTAGGAAAGTAATGCTCAAATTCTCCAAGTGAGGCTTCAACACTATGTGAACCGAGAACTTCCAGATATTCAAGCTGGTTTTAGAAAAGGCAGAGGAACCATAGATCCAATTGCCAACATCCATTGGATCATAGAAAAAGCAAGAGAGTTCCAGAAAACATCTAATTCTGCTTTATTGACTATGCCAATAGTCATTAACAAACTGTGTAAAATTCTTCAAGAGACTGGAATACCAGACCACGTTATCTGCCTCCTGAGAAATCTGTATATAGCTCAAGAAGCAACAATTAGAACCAGACATGGAAAAACAGACTGGTTAAATTGGGAGGAGTTCATCAAGACTATATATTGTTGCCCTGCTTATTTAACTTGTATGCAGAGTACCTCATACAAAATGCTGGGCTGGATGAAGCACAAGCTGGAATCAAGATTGCAGAGAGAAATAGCAATAACCTCAGATGTGCAGATGACACCACCATTATGGCCAAAATCAAAGAGGAACCAAAGAGCCTACTGATGAAAATAAAAGAGCAGAGTGAAGAAGCTGGCTTAAAACTCAGCATTCAAAAAACTAAGATCATGGTATCTGGTCCCATCACTTCATCGTAAATAAATGTTGAAACAATGGAAGCAGTGACAGACTTTATTTTCTTGGGCTCCAAATTCACAGCAGAGGGTGCCTGCAGCCATATAATTAAAAGATGCTTGCTCCTTGGAAGAAGAGCTATGACCAACCTAGACAACATATTAAAAAGCAGAGATAGTACTTTGCTGACAAAGGTCTGTTTAGTCAAAGCTGTGGTTTTTCCAGTAGTCATGTATCAATGTGAGAGTTGGACCACAAAAAATCTGAGTGCCAAAGAATTGATGCTTTTGAACTGTGGCAGTGGATAAGACTCTTGAGAGTCCTTTGGACTGCAGGGATATCAAACCAGTCAATCCTAAAGGAAATCAGTCCTGAATATTCATTAGAAGGAGTGATGCTGAAGCTGAAACTCCAGTACTTTGGCCACCTGATGTGAAGAACTGACTCTTCTTGATGTGGAAAAGACTCTGATGCTGGGAAAGATTGAAGGCAGGAGGAGAAAGGGATGACAGAGGATGAGATGGTTGGATGGCATCACCGACTTGATGGACATGAGTTTGAGCAAGCTTCAGGAATTGGTGATGGACAGAGAAGCCTGGCATGCTGCAGTCCACAGGATCACAAAGAGTTGGACATGACTGAGCTACTGAGCTGACCTGAACTGATTTCTTTTTACCTTTTACAGCTAATGTTTCTTTGAAAGAGTGGTTCACAGTCATCCTCCTCACTCATCTAATAGCCATTGTTTATAAGATTTCACAATGTTAGCATTCTAATGCCTTTTAATTGAAGAATGAATAAACACAATGTGGTATATCCATACAGTGCTGCTACTGCTGCTGCTGCTAAGTCGCTTCAGTCGTGTCCAACTCTGTGTGACCCCATAGAAGGCAGCCAACCAGGCTCCTCCATTCCTGGGATTCTCCAGGCAAGAATACTGAAATGGGTTGCCGTTTCCTTCTCCAATGCATGCACGCATGCTAAGTTGCTTCAGTCATGTCCAACTCTGTGTGACCCCATGGACAGCAGCCCACCAGGCTCCTCTGTCCACAGGATTCTCCAGGCAAGAATACTGGAGTGGGTTGCCACTTCCTTCTTCAAGATAAATTCTATCAAAAAGGAACAAACCACTGAAATATGAAAAGTGTGTGTCTCTAAGATATTATGCTAAATGAAAGAAGCTAGACATAAAAGACCATATATTATATGACTGCAACTGTATATATCCAGAAAAGGCAAATCTATGTATAGAGAAAATAGATTAGTGATCCCTGGGCCTGGGAACAAAGATTATTTGAAAACGAAAGCAAGAGCTCTTTTGGGGAGATGGAATCCTTTACGATTGGATCAATGATGATTGCTGAACTATGTAAATATGTTAAAAATTATTGAGATGATTTTTTAGAATGAATGAACACTTGAATGAATGTATGGTATGCAAATAACATCTCAACAAACCTTTTTCTCAGAATTATCACAGAATTAAGTACCTTGTATGGATTTATCAGTTTCAGAATTCTTACTTTATTTAAGGTACATTTTATCTATGTTGATTTTCAACCATGGCATGAAATTTGTGTAAATGTAGAAACCCCTTGTAATTTCCATAACATAGTGTTTACTTCTGGATTATTTTTATTAAAGAAAACAAATGAGCAGATTGTATTTAACAAAAGAGAATTGTATTTGTTTGCTACACCTTCTACTATACCACAACAAAATACTACAAGCTGAGTAGCTTAAATGTTGGAAGTTATTTCAATATAGTTGCGGAGGCCAGAAGTCTGAGTTCAAGATGCGGATTCATTTTGATATTTGGCAAAACTAATACAATTATGTAAAGTTTAAAAATAAAATAAAATTAAAAAAAAAAAAACAAAAAAACACAAGATGTTGACATGGTGATGCTTCCTCTGAAGGTGCTAGAAAAAGATTGGTTCCAAGCCTTTTTTTAAACTTCAGGTGCTTTGCCAGCAGGCTTGGACCTTCCTTGCCTTGTGGCAGCAAAACTCCAACCTTCACAAGCTGTTCTTTCTGTGCATGTTTATGTCCAAATTTTCCCTTTTCATAAGGACTCCAGTTACGTTGATTTAGGCACCCGTTCTATGCCATCTTAACTAACTATATCTACAATGACCCTATTTCCAAATAAGGTCACACAGTGGGGTATTGGTGGTGAGGATTTGCATATCATAGAGTATACTAAGAAGGAAATAAAAATGAGGGAATATAAATAGAGACTTTAGATAAATGTTTTGAGAAGTTTGATTATGAAAGAGAGTCAAAAGGGTTAATAAGAAGATGTAGAGTTGATGGAAAATTGCATTGTTGTGATTTTAAGATGGACAAGATTTAAAATTGTTAAGTTTATGGTAGAAAAACTAGTTGGAACACTGAGAGGAATAATTGATGGACCTTAGTACCATGTAAGATAGTATAAGGTGGAAAGATGGGTAGAGAGGAGAGTAGGTTGGTGTTCCCTGTAAAGGAAGAGGGATATTTCTCT